>NC_141874.1:540079269-540382300 GCF_056163025.1 Triticum urartu
CGGTGTTGGAGTTATGCTTGACATAAGTAGTCTTGGATCACTTCTTGATCATAGTTTCTCGACCGTGCCTTGCCTTCTCTTCTCGCTCTCATTTGCGTATGTTAGCCACCATATATGCTAGTGCTTGCTGCAGCTCCACCTCATACCTTTTACCCTTCCTATAAGCTTAAATAGTCTTGATCGCGAGGGTGTGAGATTGTTGAGTCCCCGTGACTCACGGATACTTCCAACCAGTTTGCAGGTGCCGATGATACCGTGCAGGTGATGCAACCAAGCTCAAGGAGGAGCTCGATGAAGACCTTGTTCGTTATGTTGTTCCATTTTTCAGTTGATCAGTAGTGGAGCCCAGTTGGGACGATCGGGGATCTGTGTAGCATTTGGGGTAGTCTTCTTTTATTTTGGTTCCGTAGTCGGACCTTGATTGTATCAGGATGATGTAATGCTTTATTCATGTATTGTGTGAAGTGGCGATTGTAAGCCAACTATGTACCTTTTCCCTTATTCATTACATGGGTTGTTGTGAAGATTACCTCACTTGCGACATTGCTTTCAATGCGGTTATGCCTCTAAGTCGTGCTTCGACACGTGGGAGATATAGCCGCATCGAGGGCGTTACACATGGGCATAGCTATCGACCTACTCCAGATGGCCAAGCGAGTTGGCCCACAGTACGAAGCCGCCGAACATGAAAATCTGTCTGGGGAGGAAAGTTCCACCTTGGACAACGTTACTATAGAAAATTGAAGGGGCCATCGAACCTTTTGTCGACGGCACAGAGGAACTCTCAATGAAAGCACCAATGCCAGTGTCAAAACCGGCGGATCTTGGGTAGGGGGTGCCGAACTGTGCGTCTAGGATCAATGGTAACAGGAGACGGGGGACACGATGTTTACCCAGGTTCGGGCCCTCTCTATGGAGGTAATACCCTACTTCCTGCTTGATTGATCTTGATGAATATGAGTATTACAAGAGTTGATCTACCACAAGATTGGAATGGCTAAACCCTAGAAGCCTAGCCTGTATGACTATGGTAATGAGTATATCCTTTCCGAACTAACCCCTCCGGTTTATATAGACACCGGGGGGATCTAGGGTTACACAGAGTCGGTTACATAAGAAGGAATCTTCATAGTCAGTCGCCAAGCTTGCCTTCCACGCCAAGGAGAGTCCAATCTGGACATGGGTATAATCTTCGGCCTTCATGTCTTCACAGCCCATCTGTCCGGCCCATGGATAACAGGCCGGACGCCTGAGGACCCCTTAGTCCAGGACTCCCTCAGCTGCGCCAGAGCTCGCGTTGGTACTCCACCGCCGATTCCTCGACGAACAGACTCTTCTCTACCTCTACCTCAGCCATGCGCAGCTCCTCCTCCCGGCGCTCCTCGATCTCCGCCACCTCCTGCATCTCCAGCTCTCGCTCGGTGATCTCATGAGGAAGCAGGTGTTCCATGGCCATCACCGCCATTTCGGACGTGGGTTGCATGCTAGATTCCGAGGTGGCTCAGAATATCCTGGCGTGTGCGTCCTCGATCTTGGCGTGGAGGGCCTCAACCCGGGCCAGGGCGACATCGGCGGCATGGACGGCAGCTCGAGCGCTCTCGGTGTTTACAGCCGCCGTCACAACAGTAGCTGCAGCCATCTCAGCTGCTGCAGCTATCCTCTCGACTGCTGTAACACCCCTAGTGTCATGCTACAGTAACCCCCTGTGATTAAACTAATCATTTTCCTAACAGTTCTTAATCACCTTTGTTCAATACCCCATTTGGAAATTCCAGTCAATTCAAATTCAAGTGAAGTTTGAAGTTGCCCAAAAGTTGCTGGAAAAATGTTCATCATTTGTCAAAAATTCCATAACAATTATTTGTTAAGGAACACAACATCACTTTTGTGCAAAGATGAGCATTAGTAATTAAAACAGCACCAATTCAGCATTTTTAAATGCTATCCTATTTATGGAAAATACCAAATGAATTCTTCTGGTCTCCAAAATATTTTTGGCATTGTCTATAATCACCATGGATTTAATGGGACACCTCCCAAATTTTCGCTAAGTGAAATAGTTGGCCAGATAATTCCCTTTCTATCTCTGTTAAATAAACAAAAGAAAAAGGGAAAAGGAAAAGGCCCCACTGTGCACTTGGGCCACAAGTGCACAGTAAGAGGCCAAATCCACCCCAACCCAACTTTCCTCCTGCCTTCTTCTTCCCCTGTTCCACCATGGCGTGCTGGACAACGGTCGATCATCCACCTCCTGGATCGTCACGCGTCGAGCATCCGACGCTTCCCCACGCGATAAGGACGCCAGCGGACCCCCCTTGGGCGAACCCTAACCCTCATTCCCTCCCCCCTCGCGTCGCCTTCTTCCTCCTCACGCAAACCCAGGCATAGACGCCACCACGCCGTCTCCGTCTTTGCGCCCAGGAGCCACCCCGAGTCGCGTAGAGATGTCGAGGAGCCACGCCCCCTTGACTTCGTCCTCTGCGCGCATGGATTCGAGTTGGACCTCACCGAGCCACGGGATCGAGCATCTTCTCTAGCTTCGGTCGCCGCCGCGGCATCTCGTCGATCTGTACCACTACAACCACCCCCATCGCCAGCGAGCCTCCCCCGAGCCGTCTTGTGCACACCTACAGGCTCCCGGTGAACCGTGCGGCCCCTTCCCTCTTTCTCCTCTGCATCCCTTGCCATAGCCGCCGTGTACAGCCGTTGCCCGAGCACACCTCCAAACGCGTCTGCGCCCACGTGCGCTGCGCTATTGCTAGCCGTCGTTGCTGTCGCACCTTCGCCTCGCGCCGCCGCCTGCTGTCCCGCCTGCCGCTGTAGCCGCCAGCGCTCACTCATCGTCGCTTTGCTCCCGCCCGTGCCTCGGTGGTCGCGCATGCCTCGGCCTGCTGCCGCCCGCGCTGCCATGCGCCCCGCTGCGCCCTTTTGCGCGTCAGTCGCGCTCGCGTAGCTCCGCTGTCGCGCCCCGTACCTGCTCCTTGCGCCGGCCGCCTCCTTCGCCCTGCCCCTGCCATTGCTACTGCTTCGCCCGGCCCGCGCCTCGCCCCTCCCCTGCTCGACCTCGTTGGCCGCGCTAGGCCGCAGGCCCCGCCCCTGCGCCTGCCTCTGCCCACGGCCACTGCGCCAGCTACCGCTTTGGCGCCCTGCACCGACCAGCCGCTGCGAGCCGCCCCGCCCGCGTGCCCGCTCCTGCCACCGCTGAGTGCCAGCGGAACGTCATGGCCGCCGTGGTCGCCGTCCCAGCGCTGCCGCACGCGAGCCCCACCCCGTGCTCCGCTGCGCCCCGTCCCACCGACCGGGGCTACCGGATTCGCCCACCGTGGCCCTCGCCCCCCGCTGCTGTGGCCCCGCAGGCGCTCGCCGTAGCCCCAGCGTCGGCCGTCCCGTTCTGCCACGGCCGCAGTGAAGGCCTTCCGCCCCTGCCTGCTCCTCGCGCCCACCTCGTGGCCGCTCTCCCCGCCGCTCCCCGTGCAGCGCCGCCGCCCTCGCCGGCCATATGCCGCTCGCCCATGCCGCTCCCCGCCGTCCATCCGCTGCCCCGCGGCGGCGCCCGGGTTCGGCGCCCCCGGGGCTCCTTTCGCCCATGCCCGCATGCCCGTTAACCCGCTCCCGGCTGAGCCTATGACATGTGGGCCCAGCCCAAAAAAATATATAAAATTAATTTAGTATATTAATTAATTAACTTAATTAATTTAGGTTAATTAACTTAATTAACCTTTCTAGTTAACTAGCTAACTAAGTTAACTAACTAACAGTCTATGACAGTTGGACCCTTCTGTCAGTTTGACCGGTCAACAGGTCAAAGTTGACTGCTGACATCACTATGATGTCATGCTGACGCAGTAAACATTTCTGTTAATTTATTTAATTCCAGAATATTGTTAAAACTTTGAAAAATCATAAGAAAATTAACCGTAGCTCGGATCGAAGAACTTTATATATGAAAGTTGCTCAGAACGACGAGACGAACCCGAATACGCAACCCGTTCGTCCGCCACACGTCCCTAGCATAGCAAACCTGCAACCATCCCTCCGTTTCTTTTGTCCGAAAATGCCTAACTCCGGGAAAACTTTCCCAGATGTTTTCCCCCTTCGTTGGTATCGTATAACACTGCGTTAGAACACCCCTAGCACCGCTTATTGACTTGTCATGCATCTGTTTGCTTGTTTTTACTGTTTCTTCCCCCTCTCCTCTCCAGTAGACCCCGAGACCGCTGCGGATGCCCCTGTGATCGACTACGTCGACAACGACACTTCTTCTTTTTCAGCAGAGCTTCCAGGCAAGCAAACCCCCCTTGAACATTCCGATATCGCCCATTTCTTTCCCTCTCATTCTTGCATTAGAACTGTTACTGCTTTCTGTATGATCCTACTCTAATGCATAGCCTATTTTTGTTACCTGATTTCATACCTTAACTGCTTATTCTAAACTGGTTAGTATAGGTTGGTTAGGGATCCATCAGTGACCCCCACCTTGTTCCAGTTGCCCTGCTTTATGTTCAATGACTCGATCAACGTGATCGACGTCCAGGCCCCGGCACCGCACATCATCCCCCCTAGTTGTACGACTCTGCAGAGTTACCATCGAGTGCCGAGGGTGGAACCTCCTACATCACTCCTGATGAGATCTCTGTAGTGTAGCTATACGATCATGGTCATCGAGGGTGATTTCCTCCTTAACCACTTCCGTTACGGCCCTGTCGTGCAACCCCTCAAGTGTGAACCTCGAGGGTGGATCCTCTTACGTTCACCTGGATGATAACATCGAGTGGATTTCACCGGGGGTGATTCCTCGGGTTTTCCTCTTGGTGTTAGACACACAGTTACTATGGTTACTATGACTTTGCACTGAGCCATGTTACTAAACACGGGTCGGCCCTCAGGGGTACCTGCGCGAGCTTAATAGCGAGTGATGTGGAGTCAGGTTGACCTGGAAGGTGCCCGCGAGATACTTACGAGGCGTTTCCGGGCATTCTTAGCCCTTGCCGCAAGTACTCGAGACGGGGCAACGAGGTCACATCGATCGTGAGTCTCTGCTCGTTACCGCGTGCTCCTAATCCACTAACGGTTTGGATATTTGATCCGAGGGGCCTCTGGCCTGATAGCACTAACCATCACGTGGGCATAGTATGGGTGTTCTACGTCGTATACATCAGCCGAAGCTTAATAGATGTCAGCGACTGAGCGGCGCGCGCCGGGTTGGACTGGTAAGCACCTACCTTTTTGAAGGAGGTTGCTAGGTCTACTCACCGGCCGCGTACGCAACGTGCAGGAGTTCCCGGGGAGATGGCCCATGACCCCTAGGGGCATTGGTTTAGTCCGGCGTGCTAGCCTCTCTATTAAGCCTAGGTCGGGCTGCGGCGTATTGTTTGGCCGAGGCCGGGCATGACCCAGGAAAGTGTGTCCGGCCGGAGTTAATCGAGCGTGGTGGGTAAGTTGGTGCACCCCTGCAGGGAAGAAAACATCTATCGATAGCCTGTCCTACGGTAACGGACACTTGGAGTTGTATCCCGATTGATACAACTAGAACTGGATACTTGTAATGAGAACTGGATGGTGATGAGAATTGGAATGTGTTGACACTTGGATAATATGGCTCTGGGATTGCTTTATCGCAGGGAGTCGAGAAAGGATCTCTGGCCGAGGTTGATAACACTTCTACTACTTTACATTATGCTACTCTACTCCCTCATGTTGCTGCAAGATGGTGGTTTCCAGAAGATGCTAGTCTTCGATAGGCTAGGCTTTCCCCTTCCCTTCTGGCATTCTACAGTTTAGTCCACAGATACAACCCATTCCTTTGATATAGATGCATACTTAGTTTAGATCTGATGTAAGTCTTGCGAGTACTTTGGATGAGTACTCACGGTTGCTTTGCTACTTCTTTTCCCCCGTACTTGATTGTTGCGACCAGATGACGGATCCCAGGAGCCAGACGACGCCTTTGATGACTACTACTACCCGGAGGATGCTTACTACTACGTGAATACCGCAGACGACTAGGAGTAGTTAGGAGGCTCCCAGGCAGGAGGTCTTGCCTTTTCAATCAATGTTGCTTTTGTGCTAGCCTTCTTAAGGCAAGCTTGTCTAACTTATGTCTGTACTCAGATATTCTTGCTTCCGCTGACTGTTGTGTATTCGAGCTTATGTATTCGAGCCCTCGAGGCCCCTGGCTTGTAATATAAAGCTTGTAATATTTTAATTTGTGTCTAGAGTTGTGTTGTTATATCTTCTTGTGAGTCCTTGATCTTGATCGTACACATTTGCGTGTATGATTAGTGTATGATTGAATCAAGGGCGTCACAAGTTGGTATCAAAGCCGACTACCTGTAGAAACCCCCCTTCCAAACTCCTTGGCCGAAGTTGAGTCTAGTCACTGAAAAACTTTTACTAACATGGATATGTGCATTACGGGCCCACGTTGCCATTTGGGTGGTATTAGGATCTTTTGCTCCTCGTCTATACTCTGGGACTCTGATCTCTCTTCTATTCGGGTTAAATGGTTTTACTAACTCGAACATTAGGATCTTGTGATCACATCCGCCCGGAGAGCCCCTTATTTCAGATGAGCGCCTGTTGCATCAGAAGATTCCGAAGATACTTGACGATTTTCTCTCGAGACTTTGTGCATGTTGCCTTTGCAATTCCCTACCACCGAAATATCCTTATGGATAACTACACATACTTACCAATCTTGCATTCTATCACATTGATGTTGTTATTACAAGATGCCCTGAACTGCTCTCCTTTGTTCCGAGAATCCTTTGAGCTTACTGCCTTGCAGTTCCTTGTTACCTGAATACCCCTACGGATAACTCTGTGCACCTATCGAGTATCCGCTCATCCTCAGTTGATTCATGTACTTCACAAAAGTCTTCATAATACCATTCGTTCTTGTGAAAATCCTCAACATCCTATTGTTCTTGAATTTCTTGCTTGCTTGCATTATGGTTAATACCATAAGTTTAGTAATCTTATTGTCAGTCTTTGTCATTATCATTTTGAGTTCGTTGATACAATATGTTGCGAATGCTCGCAATCCTCAATCAGATCCTAGAATTCATCCTTCCGGCTCAGATGTCATTTTAACATGTGCTGAATCTCGATCAGTCAAATCGCCATCGATTGTACCCCTAAGGCTATTCTACCTATCCATCCCTAATCAAAGCATTGCTTCTGATCCCTTGTCTTGGAATTCATAATTCCTTTGCAATTGAGCTTTGAGTTAGTCAGTTGTTTCTATAATCTGATCTCCTTGCATTCTTTCTTCCTCTGGTTGAGTACTGATGCTCACATCAGATCCCTTGTGGACCACCAAACCCTCCCTTTTTTGGATTTTATCCGACAACGTTCTTCATATTCAATAAGCTTGTGAGCCTTTCCTCGGATACATAATGCTTTTGGTAAATGGTATCCTCCGCTTTCTCAAGCATGCTCTACTACCGAGCTTGTGTTATTTATTCTTGGAATTTGTGATATATGTTCCTAAGATGCCTCGATGGGTTGAACCTATGCCTTCCCTAATCTGTGTGAACTCGGGAGTTATGCGGGTTATACTCTACTGGCTTTTCGTCAGATAAAATTTCAATATTACAGCTTCATCAAGAGCGAGAAAATAAAATGAAAGGTTATGCATTGTAGAAGTGGGAGTCGACCCTGAACCTTTGTGTTCATGCCCACGGACATGGTGTGGAACTTATCATGAGAGCTTCTTGCAAGGATATTTAATCATTTGAATAATTCTTCCGGTATCGTAAATTGGATCCCTTGCATTTATGGTCCCGACCATATTTCCTCCATGATCCCATGTACCGGGTAAGTTAAATTACTTATCCTCTACAACTCATTTCCCCCGTCCAACCTCTACTCCGATTTACCTTTTGGCATTACACCCAGTACTTGATATTGGGAAGCTTTATACCCCATCACATCATTCCTAGCCTGAACGGCTATATTTTACCATGGCAACTTTTTAACTGTGCTACCTGGTCCTTATGCCCGGAGCAACTTCCGACGATGAGCTAAGCTTACATCGATCTTCCTCATCTTATCATTTCACCTCAAACAACAAGCTTGACCTTGAGCTTGTGTCGAATCTGTGGTTCTCATAGCCTTTCACTTCATCCTCCCTTTTCTGCTCGAGGGCATCTTCGTAGAGTCTCTCGACAACCTTTGTCTTGATCACTGTCACACTTTGGCTTCTTCAGAGATGTCAATTGAATTCATGGCTAGAAATACCATCCTTGCCTCTCGATAATTTGTGTCAGCATCAACAACATTCTTGTCTTCCCCCAACACAAACTTGATCATATTGATTTTGGGAATACATCCTTTTTGACATGTCGATGGATTGCTACTGAGCCCGTCGGCCACACCCTCATCTTTTCCCTGCTAAAATGGTATGACTTATTTTCTAAGTTGTTTCCGATGGGTCCTTGGTGTATCCAAAGTCTGACCTTTGCTTGAAACCATGTCAATGCTATCTCGAAGCATGTCTGTGGTAATCCAATCTCCAATAAGAACATTTGAAGCACGATACTAAATTTTCCTTATCAATTATCCAAACACCGTTGTATGGGTAATGTTATGAAATTTCTTTCCCTTTTCCTAATTGGTTATCTACTTACTATCCTATCATGGATATCAACCTCTGCTTGTCCTTGGGAAGGATATACTCCTGATAATTGTGTTTAAACACATTTTCCTTTCCATTGTTCTGATTAATATACTAATCATATTTTTTCCTTTCCATTCTTTTGTTTAACCTTCTGGTAAACTAACTTATCTTAGTAAAGATAATTTCTTGCTTTGGTAAGCACCTCAATGTACAACTCTGTCAGTAAGACCCTGTTATTATTGTTGATGACATTCCGGTAGCCACCGATGGCCGAGAACTTTGCCTAATGGCCCGCCTTGTTCGACGAGCAGGAAAATGGTTCTCTTCGTCCCGCGCCCTTGGTACCGACGTTGTTGCCGACATAACCGATAGGCTACCCTCTGACATGCCTTTCTATCATGACCGTGCAAGATGTCATCGCTCCTTATATTTTAACCCACATGGTGGGCCCATAACCCACAGTTACGCAGGATCAAAATCTGACTCTCCTATATATCCTTTATTCCAAAGTATCATTTGCTCTTGGCTTTGTGTGTTGTCACGAGCCACCGTCCGAGAGATGATCTATTCCCGATGCTCTGAACCCCCTTCTCACACTCTATTCAGGTATTGATCATTTGTCCATTCGCTTGAAACTTCCTATTGTACCTTCATATTTTGCTCTCGATGTTTTCTTAAGTTTCAACTCGAGAGACACTTCTGCCACATTCCCTGAATTGTTCACCACATAATTAACCCTATAAGGGTCAGTTCTTCCGAAGTTACTCTTTACTTCCACACTTAAATCTCGGGATGAGATTTCTTGTAGTGGAGGAGATTTATAACACCCCCAGTGTCATGCTACAGTAACCCCATGTGATTAAACTAATCATTTCCCTAACAGTTCTTAATCACCTTTGTTCAATACCCCATTTGGAAATTCCAGTCAATTCAAATTCAAGTGAAGTTTAAAGTTGCCCAAAAGTTGCTGGAAATATGTTCATCATTTGTCAAAAATTCCATAACAATTATTTGTTAAGGAACACAACATCACTTTTGTGCAAAGATGAGCATTAGTAATTAAAACAGCACCAATTCAGCATTTTTAAATGCTATCCTATTTATGGAAAATACCAAATGAATTCTTCTGGTCTCCAAAATATTTTTGGCATTGTCTATAATCACCAGGGATTTAATGGGACACCTCCCAAATTTTTGCTAAGTGAAATAGTTGGCCAAATAATTCCCTTTCTATCTCTGTTAAATAAACAAAAGAAAAAGGGAAAAGGAAAAGGCCCCACTGTGCACTTGGGCCACAAGTGCACAGTAAGAGGCCAAATCCACCCCAACCCAACTTTCCTCCTGCCTTCTTCTTCCCCTGTTCCACCATGGCGTGCTGGACAACGGTCGATCATCCACCTCCTGGATCGTCACGCGTCGAGCATCCGACGCTTCCCCATGCGATAAGGACGCCAGCGGACCCCCCTTGGGTGAACCCTAACCCTCATTCCCTCCCCCCTCGCGTCGCCTTCTTCCTCCTCACGCAAACCCAAGCATAGACGCCACCACGCCGTCTCCATCTTCATGCCCAGGAGCCACCCCGAGTCGTGTAGAGATGTCGAGGAGCCGTGCCCCCCTTGACTTCGTCCTCTGCGCGCATGGATTCGAGCTGGACCTCACCGAGCCACGGGATCGAGCATCTTCTCTAGCTTCGGCCGCCGCCGTTGCATCTCGTCGATCTGTACCACTACGACCACCCCCATCGCCAGCGAGCCTCCCCCGAGCCGCCTTGTGCACACCTACAAGCTCCTGGTGAGCCGCGCGACCCCTTCCCTCTTTCTCCTCGGGTTCCCTTGCCGTAGCCGCCGTGTACAGCCGTTGCCCGAGCACACCTCCAAATGCGCCTGCGCCCTGCATCCCTCATCCGTCTGCTCCCACGTGTTCTGCACTTTTGCTAGCCGTCGTTGTTGCCGTACCTTCGCCCCACGCCGCCGCCTGCTGTCCCACCTGCCGCTGCAGCCGCCAGCGCTCACTCATCGTCGCTTTGCTCCCGCCCGTGCCTCACTGGTCGCGCATGCCTCGGCTTGCTGCCGCCCGCGCTGCCATGCGCCCTGATGGGCCCTTTTGCGCGTCGGTCGCGCTCGCGTAGCCCCGCTGTCGCGCCCCGTACCTGCTCCTTGCGCCGGCCCGCCTCCCTCGCCCCGCCCCCTGCCGTTGCTACTGCTTCGCCCAGCCCGCGCCTTGCCCCTCCCCTGCTTGACCTCGCTGGCCGCGCTAGGCCGCCGGCCCCGCCCCTGCACCTGCCTCTGCCCACGGCCACTGCGCCAGCTGCCGCTTTGGCGCCCTGTGCGTCGACCAGCCGCTGCGCGCCGCCCCGCCAGAGTGCCCGCTCCTGCCACCGCTGACTGCCGGCGAAACGCCATGGTCGCCGTCCCGCCGCTGCTGCGCGCGAGCCCCACCCCGTGCTCCGCTGCGCCCCATCCCGCCGACCGGGGCTACCGACTTCGCCCGCCGTGGCCCTCGCCCCCCGCTGTTGCGGCCCCGCACGCGCTCGCCGTAGCCCCAGCGTCGGCCGCCCCGTTCTGCCACGACTGCCATGAAGGCCTTCTGCCCCTGCCCGCTACTCGCGCCCACCTCGTGGCCGCTCTCCCTGCCGCTCCCCGTGCAGCGCCGCCCGCCCTCGCCGGCCATACGACGTTCGCCCATGCCACTCCCCGCCGTCCAGCCGCTGCCCCGCGGCGGCGCCCGGGTTCAGCGCCCCCGGGGCTCCTTTCGTCCATGCCCGCATGCCCGTTAATCCGCTCCCGGCTGTGCCTATGACATGTGGGCCCAACCCAAAAACAAGATATAAAACTAATTAAATATATTAATTAATTAACTTAACTTAATTAATTAAGGTTAATTTACTTAATTAACCTTTCTAATTAACTAGCTAACTAAGTTAACTAACAGTCTATGACAGTGGGACCCTTCTGTCAGTTTGACCGGTCAACAGGTCAAAGTTGACTGCTGACATCACTGTGATGTCATGCTGACGCAATAAACCTTTCTGTTAATTTATTTAATTCTAGAATATTGTTAAAACTTTGAAAAATCATAAGAAAATTAACCGTAGCTCGGATCGAAAAACTTTATATATGAAAGTTGCTCAGAACGACGAGACGAACCCGGATATGCAACCCATTCGTCCGCCACACATCCCTAGCATAGCAAACCTGCAACCGTCCCTCTGTTTCTTCTGTCCGAAAATGCCTAACTCCGGGAAAACTTTCTCGGATGTTTTCCCCCTTCGTCGGTATCGTATAACACTGTGTTAGAACACCCCTAGCACCGCTTATTGACTTGTCATGCATCTGTTTGCTTGTTTTTACTGTTTCTTCCCCCTCTCCTCTCAGGTAGACCCCGAGACCGCTGCGGATGCCCCTGTGATCGACTACGTCGATGATGACACTTCTTCTTTTTCAGCAGAGCTTCCAGGCAAGCAAACCCCCCTTGAAGAATCCGATATCGCCCATTTCTTTCCCTCTCATACTTGCATTAGAACTGCTACTACTTTCTGTATGATCCCACTCTGATGCATAGCCTGTTTTTGTTACCTGCTTTCATACCTTAACTGCTTATTCTAAACTGCTTAGTATAGGTTGGTTAGGGATCCATCAGTGACCCCCACCTTGTTCCAGTTGCCCTGCTTTATGTTCAATGACTCGATCAACATGATCGACGTCCAGGCCCCGGCACTGCACATCACCCCCCTTAGTTGTACGACTCTGCAGAGTTACCATCGAGTGTCGAGGGTGGAACCTCCTACATCACTCCTGATGAGATCTCTGTAGTGTAGCTATACGATCATTGTCATCGAGGGTGATTTCCTCCTTAACCACTTCCGTTACGGCCCTGTCGTGCAACCCCTCAAGTGTGAACCTCGAGGGTGGATCCTCTTACATTCACCTTGATGATAACATCGAGTGGATTTCACCGGGGGTGATTCCTCGGGTTTTCCCCTTGGTGTTAGACACACAGTTACTATGGTTACTATGACTTTGCACTGAGCCATGTTACTAAACACGGGTCGGCCCTGAGGGGTACCCGTGCGAGCTTAATAGCGAGTGATGTGGAGTCGGGTTGACCTGGAAGGTGCCCGCGAGATACTTACGAGGCGTGGCCGGGCATTCTTAGCCCTTGACGCAAGTACTCGAGACGGGGCGACAGGGTCACATCGAACGTGAGTCTCTGCTCGTTACCGCGTGCTCCTAATCCACTAACGGTTTGGATATTTGATCCGAGGGGCCTCTGGCCTGATAGCACTAACCATCACGTGGGCATAGTACGGGCGTTCTGTGTCATATACATCAGCCAAAGCTTAATAGACGTCAGCGACTGAGCGGCGCGTGCCGGGTTGGACTGGTAAGCACCTGCCTTTTTGAAGGAGGTTGCTAGGTCTACTCACCGGCCGCGTACGCAACGTGTAGGAGTTCCCGGGGAGATGGCCCATGACCCCTGGGGGCATAGGTTTAGTCCGGCGTGCTGGCCTCTCTATTAAGCCTAGGTCGGGCTGCGGCGTATTGTTTGGCCGAGGCCAGGCATGACCCAGGAAAGTGTGTCCGGCCGGAGTTAATCGAGCGTGGTGGGTAAGTTGGTGCACCACTGTAGGGAAGAAAACATCTATCGATAGCCTGTCCTATGGTAACGGACACTTGGATTGTATCCCGATCGATACAACTAGAACTAGATACTTGTGATGAGAACTAGATGGTGATGAGAATTGGAATGTGTTGACACTTGGATAGTATGGCTCTGGGATTGCTTTCCCGCAGGGAGTCGAGAAAGGATCTCTAGCCGAGGTTGACAACACTCCTACTACTTTACTTTATGCTACTCTACTCCCTCCTGTTGCTGCAAGATGGTGGTTTCCAGAAGATGCTAGTCTTTGATAGGCTAGGCTTTCCCCTTCCCTTCTGGCATTCTGCAGTTTAGTCCACAGATACAACCCATTCCTTTGATACAGATGCATACTTAGTTTAGATCTGATGTAAGTCTTGCGAGTACTTTGGATGAGTACTCACGGTTGCTTTGCTACTTCTTTTTCCCCATACCCGATTATTGCGACCAGATGACGGATCCCAGGAGCCAGACGACGCCTCTGATGACTACTACTACCCGGAGGATGCTTACTACTACATGTAGACCGCAGACGACTAGGAGTAGTTAGGAGGCTCCTAGGCAGGAGGTCTTGCCTTTTCGATCAATGTTGCTTTTGTGCTAGCCTTCTTAAGGCAAGCTTCTCTAACTTATGTCTGTACTCAGATATTCTTGCTTCCGCTGACTGTTGTGTATTCGAGCTTATGTATTCGAGCCCTCGAGGCCCCTGGCTTCTAATATAAAGCTTGTATTATTTTAATTTGTGTCTAGAGTTGTGTTGTGATATCTTCCCATGAGTCCTTGATCTTTATCGTACACATTTGCGTGTATGATTAGTGTATGATTGAATCGAGGGCGTCACAACTGCCGCAGACGCCCTCTCGGCGGATGCGGTGACACTCTCGGCGTAGGCGGTCGCGCTCTCGGTGCAAGCGGCGGCGCTCGGGAAGGACGCATCCATCGTACGGGCCTTCACGAAACGTTTCCACTATGTCATCTTTGCAAGAAGGGAGTGAGGGAATGGGATCGAGATTCATGGATTCGGGGGTTGCCGACACTGGAACATACGAGCCGGCGAAGCTTAAGGAGGAAGACTTAGATAGACCCAGAAATTTTCTTCGCAAACGGTTCCTACAAAAAAACTGTGTGTGATGTTGTCGATATTTTTTATTAGCTGTGAAAGACAAATTTGGAGTAAAGTGGCAACGGATGGTGTTTTAAATGTACGACAAAATTGGTAGTACTAATACAATTGTCATGTCAAATTTTGGAAAATTTCAGGGGTCATTTGACCTTTTAAGACATTTAAGTGATTTTATAGCCATTTAATGGCCGTAATTCAAATTTAACCTACATGTACATGCAATAGAAAACCATAACGGTTTGAAAAGTCATATTTTGTGTATTTGTGTGCGATTTAATTTCATGTGTAGTACATTGAAAGGAATTTTCAAACATCTTGGTCTAACGGCTATGACACAATTAAGCATGGAGTTCCATGGCATTTAAATTCCAAAAAATTAAAAAAAATCAGAAACACATGAAACCTTGCTTGATGTAATGTCATGCCACCTAGATGATGTGGTAAAAAAATTGGCATGCTTGACGAAAGTTTGGACACACACCCCTCAGAAACCGAAGCAACTCACTAGAAGGCTAGTGGTTTCAAGAGGGAACAATGCATGTTTGATGATGAACGGGAGATAGCTTCCCCTTACGGCCTTCAATTGTTTTCTCCATTGAACATTCACTAATACAACTATCATGTGAAAATTTTAGAAAATTTCAAGGGTCATTTGACCTTTTAAAGACATTTAAGTGATTTTCTAGCCATTTGATGACCGTAATTTAAATTTGAACTACATGTACATGGAACAGCTAACCATAATAGTTTGAAAAATCTTATTTGTGTACTTGTGTGTGAGTTAATTCCACGTGCAGTAAATTTGATGGAATTTTCAAACATATTGGTAACACGGCATGGACACATGCATGAAATGCCATGGCATTTTAATTCCAAAAAATTAAAAATGATCAGAAAACATGAAACCTTGCTTGATGTAATGCCAAGCCACCAAGATGGTGTGGTAGAAAAATTGGTCGGTTTGATGAAAGTTTGGACACACAGCCCTCGCAAACTAGAGCAATTCACTAGAAGGCCCGTGGTTCCGAGAGGTAACAATGCATGTTTAATGACGAAAAGAAGATAGCTTCCTCTTACTGCCTTCAAATTTTTTTACGTTTAACTTGCACTAATACAACTGTCATGTGAAAATTTAGAAAATTTTAGGGGTCATTTGACCTTTTAAAGACATTTAAGTGATTTTCTAGCCATTTAATGACCGTAATTTAAATTTGGACTATATCTACGTGCAACGGCTAAACATAACGGTTTGAAAAATCATATTTGTGTAGTTATGTGCGAGTTAATTCCATGTGCAGTAAATTAGAAGGAATTTTCAAACATATTGGTCTCACGGCATGGACACATGCATGGAGTGCCATGATATTTTAATTCCAAAAAAATAAAAAAAATGATCAGAAAAACATGAAACCTTGCTTGATGTAATGTCATGCCACCAAGATGATGTGGTAAAAAAAGTGGCATGTTTGACAAAAGTTTGGACACACACCCCTCACAAACCGGAGCAACTCACTAGAAGGATCGTGGTTCCGAGAGGGAACAATTCATGTTTGATGATGAACAAGAGATAGCTTCCTCTTACGGCCTTCAAATTTTTTCTACGTTTAACGTGCACTAATAGAACTATCATGTGAAAAATTGGAAAATGTCATGGGTCATTTGACCTTTTAAAGACATTTAAGTGATTTTCTAGCCATTTAATGACCGCAATTAAAATTTGAACTACATCTGCAAGCAACAGCTAACCATAACAGTTTGAAAAATCATATTTGTGTACTTGTGTGCGAGCTAATTCCATGTGTAGTAAATTATAAGGAATTTTCAACCATATTGGTCTCACGGCATGGACACATGCATGCAGTGCCATGGAATTTTAATTCCAAAAAATTAAAAAATGATCAGAAAAATAGGAACCATAACGGTTTGAAAAATCATATTTATGTGCTTGTGTGCGAGTTAATTCGATGTGCAGTAAATTAGAAGGAATTTTCAAACATATTGGACTCACGGCATGGACACATGCATGGAGTGCCATGGCATTTTAATTCCAAAAATTAAAAAATGATCAGAAAAACATGAAACCTTACTTCATGTAATGTCATGCCACTAAGATGATGTGGTAAAAAAATTGGTTTGTTTGACGAAAGTTTGGACACCCACCCCTCACAAACCGGAGCAACTCACTAGAAGGCTCGTGGTTCCAAGAGGGAACAATGCATGTTTGATGACGAACGGGAGATAGCTTCCTCTTACGGCCTTCAAATTTTTTCTACATTTAACGTGCACTAATACAACTGTCATGTGAAAATTTGGAAAATTTCAGGGGTTATTTGACCTTTTAAAGACATTTAAGTGATTTTCTAGCCATTTAATGACTGTAATTCAAATTTGAACTACATCTACTGTTGGGGAACATAGCATGAAATTTTAAAAAAATTCCTACGATCACGCAGGATCTATCTAGGAGATGCATAGCAGCGAGAAAGGGGAGAGTGTGTCCATGTACCCTCGTAGACCGAAAGCGGAAGCGTTAGGTTAACGCGGTTGATGTAGTCGAACTTCTTCGCGATCCAACCGATCAAGTACCGAACGTACGGCACCTCCGAGTTCAGCACATGTTCAGCTCGATCACGTCCCTCGGACTCTTGATCCAGCAAAGTGTTGAGGGAGAGTATCGTTAGCCCGACGGGATGGTGACGGTGATGCTGATGTGATCCATGCAGGGCTTCACCTAATCACTACGTGAATACTGTTGGGGAACGTAGTAATTTCAAAAAAATTCCTACGCACACGCAAGATCATGATGATGCACAGCAACGAGAGGGGAGAGTGTTGTCTACGTACCCACGCAGACCGACTGCGGAAGCGTTGACACAACGTAGAGGAAGTAGTCGTACGTCTTCCCGATCCGACCGATCCAAGCACCGTTACTCCGGCACCTCCGAGTTCTTAGCACACGTACAGCTCGATGACAATCCCCGGGCTCCGATCCAGCAAAGCGTCGGGGAGGAGTTCCGTCAGCACGACGGCGTGGTGATGATCTTGATGTTCTACCGTCGCAGGGCTTCGTCTAAGCACCGCTATAATATGATCGAGGTGGAATATGGTGGCAGGGGGCACCGCACACGGCTAAGGAACGATCTCAAGGATCAACTTGTGTGTTCTAGGGTGCTCCCCTGCCTCCGTATATAAAGGAGCCAAGGGGGAGGGGGCGGCCGGCCAAGGAGGGCGCGCCAAGGGAGTCCTACTCCCTCTGGGAGTAGGATTCCCCCCCCCAATCCTAGTTGGAATAGGATTCCTCGAGGGGGGAAAGAGAGAGAGGGGGCCGGCCACCTCTCCTTGTCCTAATAGGACTAGGGGAGGGGGGAGGCGCGCGGCCCACCTTGGGCTGCCCCTTTCTCCTTTCCACTAAAGCCCACTAAGGCCCATATAGCTCCCGGGGGGTTCCGGTAACCTCCCGGTACTCCGGTAAAATCCCGATTTCACCCGGAATACTTCCGATATCCAAACATAGGCTTCCAATATATCAATCTTTATGTATCGACCTTTCGAGACTCCTCGTCATGTCCATGATCACATCCGGGACTCCGAACAATCTTCGGTACATCAAAATGCATAAACTCATAATAACTATCATCATAACGTTAAGCGTGCGGACCCTACGGTTCGAGAACAATGTAGACATGACCGAGACACGTCTCCGGTCAATAACCAATAGCGGGACCTGGATGCCCATATTGGCTCCTACATATTCTACGAAGATCTTTATCGGTTAGACCGCATAACAACATACGTTGTTCCCTTTGTCATCGGTATGTTACTTGCCCGAGATTTGATCGTCGTATCCAATACCTAGTTCAATCTTGTTACCGGCAAGTCTCTTTACTCGTTCCGTAATACATCATCCCGCAACTAACTCATTAGTTGCAATGCTTGCAAGGCTTATGTGATGTGCATTACCGAGAGGGCCCAGAGATACCTCTCCGACAATCGGAGTGACAAATCCTATTCTCGAAATACGCCAACCCAACATCTACCATTGGAGACACCTGTAGAGCTCCTTTATAATCACCCAGTTACGTTGTGACGTTTGGTAGCACACAAAGTGTTCCTCCGGCAAACGGGAGTTGCATAATCTCATAGTCATAGGAACATGTATAAGTCATGAAGAAAGCAATAGCAACATACTAAATGATCGGGTGCTAAGCTAATGGAATGGGTCATGTCAATCAGATCATTCAACTAATGATGTGACCTCGTTAATCAAATAACAACACTTTGTTCATGGTTAGGAAACATAACCATCTTTGATTAACGAGCTAGTCAAGTAGAGGCATACTAGTGACACTAAGTTTGTCTATGTATTCACACATGTATTATGTTTCCGGTTAATACAATTCTAGCATGAATAATAAACATTTATCATGATATAAGGAAGTAAATAATAACTTTATTATTTCCTCTAGGGCATATTTCCTTCAGTCTCCCACTTGCACTAGAGTCAATAATCTAGATTACACAGTAATGATTCTAACACCCATGGAGCCTTGGTGCTGATCATGTTTTGCTCGTGGAAGAGGCTTAGTCAACGGGTCTGCAACATTCAGATCCGTATGTATCATGCAAATCTCTATGTCTCCCACCTGGACTAGATCCCGGATGGAATTGAAGCGTCTCTTGATGTGCTTGGTCCTCTTGTGAAATCTGGATTCCTTTGCCAAGGCAATTGCACCAGTATTGTCACAAAAGATTTTCATTGGACCCGATGCACTAGGTATGACACCTAGATCGGATATGAACTCCTTCATCCAGACTCCTTCGTTCGCTACTTCCGAAGCAGCTATGTACTCCGCTTCACATGTAGATCCCGCTACGACGCTTTGTTTAGAACTGCACCAACTAACAGCTCCACCGTTTAATGTAAACATGTATCCGGTTTGCGATTTAGAATCGTCCGGATCAGTGTCAAAGCTTGCATCAACGTAACCTCTTACGGTGAGCTCTTTGTCACCTCCATATACGAGAAACATATCCTTAGTCTTTTTCAGGTATTTCAAGATATTCTTGACCGCTGTCCAGTGATCCACTCCTGGATTACTTTGGTACCTCCCTGCTAAGCTTATAGCAAGGCACACATCAGGTCTGGTACACAGCATTGCATACATGATAGAGCCTATTGCTGAAGCATAGGGAACATCTTTCATTTTCTCTCTATCTTCTGCAGTGGTCGGGCATTGAGTCTGACTCAACTTCACACCTTGTAACACAGGCAAGAACCCTTTCTTTGCTTGATCCATTTTGAACTTCTTCAAAATCTTGTCAAGGTATGTGCTTTGTGAAAGTCCAATTAAGCGCCTTGATCTATCTCTATAGATCTTTATGCCTAATATGTAAGCAGCTTCACCGAGGTCTTTCATTGAAAAAACTCTTATTCAAGTATCCCTTTATGCTATCCAGAAATTCTATATCATTTCCAATCAGTAATATGTCATCCACATATAATATCAGAAATGCTACAGAGCTCCCACTCACTTTCTTGTAAATACAGGCTTCTCCGAAAGTCTGTATAAAACCAAATGCTTTGATCACACTACCAAAGCGTTTATTCCAACTCCGAGAGGCTTGCACCAGTCCATAAATGGATCGCTGGAGCTTGCATACTTTGTTAGCTCCCTTTGGATCGACAAAACCTTCCGGTTGCATCATATACAACTCTTCTTCCAGAAATCCATTCAGGAATGCAGTTTTGACATCCATCTGCCAAATTTCATAATCATAAAATGCGGCAATCGCTAACATGATTTGGATAGACTTAAGCATTGCTACGGGTGAGAAAGTCTCATCGTAGTCAACCCCTTGAACTTGTCGAAAACCTTTTGCGACAAGTCGAGCTTTGTAGATAGTAACATTACCATCAGCGTTAGTCTTCTTCTTGAAGATCCATTTATTCTCAATTGCTTGCCGATCATCGGGCAAGTCAACCAAAGTCCATACTTTGTTCTCATACATGGATCCCATCTCAGATTTCATGGCTTCAAGCCATTTTGCGGAATCTGGACTCACCATCGCTTCTTCATAGTTCGTAGGTTCATCATGATCTAGCAGCATGATTTCCAGAACAGGATTACCGTACCACTCTGGTGCGGATCTCGCTCTGGTTGATCTACGAGGTTCAGTAGTATCTTGTCCTGAAGTTTCATGATCATCATCATTAGCTTCCTCACTAACTGGTATAGGTGTCGCAGAAACAGTTTTCTGTGATGTACTACTTTCCAATAAGGGAGCAGGTACAGTTACCTCGTCAAGTTCTACTTTCCTCCCACTCACTTCTTTCGAGAGAAACTCCTTCTCTAGAAAGGATCCATTCTTAGCAACGAATGTCTTGCCTTCGGATCTGTGATAGAAGGTGTACCCAACAGCCTCCTTTGGGTATCCTATGAAGACACATTTCTCCGATTTGGGCTCGAGCTTATCAGGTTGAAGCTTTTTCACATAAGCATCGTAGCCCCAAACTTTAAGAAACGACAACTTTGGTTTCTTGCCAAACCATAGTTCATAAGGCGTCGTCTCAACGGATTTTGATGGTGCCCTATTTAACGTGAATGCGGCCATCTCTAAAGCATAACCCCAAAACGATAGCGGTAAATCAGTAAGAGACATCATAGATCGCACCATATCTAGTAAAGTACGATTACGACGTTCGGATACACCAATACGCTGTGGTGTTCCAGGTGGCGTGAGTTGCGAAACTATTCCGCATTGTTTCAAATGTACACCAAACTCGTAACTCAAATATTCTCCTCCACGATCAGATCGTAGAAACTTTATTTTCTTGTTACGATGATTTTCAACTTCACTCTGAAATTCTTTGAACTTTTCAAATGTTTCAGACTTGTGTTTCATTAAGTAGATATACCCATATCTGCTTAAGTCATCTGTGAAGGTGAGAAAATAACGATATCCGCCATGAGCCTCAATATTCATCGGACCACATACATCGGTATGTATGATTTCCAATAAATCTGTTGCTCTCTCCATAGTACCGGAGAACGGCGTTTTAGTCATCTTGCCCATGAGGCACGGTTCGCAAGTACCAAGTGATTCATAATCAAGTGGTTCCAAAAGTCCATCAGTATGGAGTTTCTTCATGCGCTTTATACCGATATGACCTAAACGGCAGTGCCACAAATAAGTTGCACTATCATTATCAACTCTGCATCTTTTGGCTTCAACATTATGAATATGTGTGTTACTACTATCGAGATTCATCAAAAATAGACCACTCTTCAAAGGTGCATGACCATGAAAGATATTACTCATATAAATAGAACAACCATTATTCTCTGATTTAAATGAATAACCGTCTCGCATCAAACAAGATCCAGATATAATGTTCATGCTCAACGCTGGCACCAAATAACAATTATTTAGGTCTAATATTAATCCCGAAGGTAGATGTAGAGGTAGCGTGCCGACCGCGATCACATCGACTTTGGAACCGTTTCCCACGCGCATCGTCACCTCGTCCTTTGCCAGTGTTTGCTTAATCCGTAGTCCTTGTTTCGAGTTGCAAATATTAGCAACTGAACCAGTATCAAATACCCAGGTGCTACTGCGAGCTCTAGTAAGGTACACATCAATAACATGTATGTCACATATACCTTTGTTCACCTTGCCATCCTTCTTATCCGCCAAATACTTGGGGCAGTTCCGCTTCCAGTGACCAGTCTGCTTGCAGTAGAAGCACTCAGTTTCAGGCTTAGGTCCAGACTTGGGTTTCTTCTCCTGAGCAGCAACTTGCTTGCCGTTCTTCTTGAAGTTCCCCTTCTTCTTCCCTTTGCCCTTTTTCTTGAAACTAGTGGTCTTGTTAACCATCAACACTTGATGCTCCTTCTTGATTTCTACCTCCGCAGCTTTCAGCATTGCGAAGAGCTCGGGAATAGTCTTGTTCATCCCTTGCATATTATAGTTCATCACGAAGCTCTTGTAGCTCGATGGCAGTGATTGGAGAATTCTGTCAATGACGCAATCATCTGGAAGATTAACTCCCATCTGAATCAAGTGATTATTATACCCAGACATTTTGAGTATATGCTCACTGACAGAACTGTTCTCCTCCATCTTGCAGCTATAGAACTTATTGGAGACTTCATATCTCTCAATCCGGGCATTTGCTTGAAATATTAACTTCAACTCCCGGAACATCTCATATGCTCCATGACGTTCAAAGCGTCGTTGAAGTCCCGATTCTAAGCCGTAAAGCATGACACGCTGAACTATCGAGTAGTCATCAGCTTTGCTCTGCCAGACGTTCATAACATCTGGTGTTGCTCCAGCAGCAGGCCTGGCACCCAGCGGTGCTTCCAGGACGTAATTCTTCTGAGCAGCAATGAGGATAATCCTCAAGTTACGGACCCAGTCCGTGTAATTGCTACCATCATCTTTCAACTTTGCTTTCTCAAGGAACGCATTAAAATTCAACGGAACAACAGCACGAGCCATCTATCTACAATCAACATAAACAAGCAAGATACCATCAGGTACTAAGTTCATGATAAGTTTAAGTTCAATTAATCAAATTACTTAAGAACTCCCACTTAGATAGACATCCCTCTAATCCTCTAAGTGATCACGTGATCCAAATCAACTAAACCATAACCGATCATCACGTGAGATGGAGTAGTTTTCAATGGTGAACATCGTTATGTTGATCATATCTACTATATGATTCACGCTCGACCTTTCGGTCTCCGTGTTCCGAGGCCATATCTGCATATGCTAGGCTCGTCAAGTTTAACCTGAGTATTCTGCGTGTGCAAAAACTGGCTTGCACCCGTTGTAGATGGACGTAGAGCTTATCACACCCGATCATCACATGGTGTTTGGGCACGACGAACTTTGGCAACGGTGCATACTCAGGGAGAACACTTCTTGATAATTTAGTGAGAGATCATCTTATAATGCTACCGTCAATCAAAGCAGGATAAGATGCATAAAAAGATAAACATCACATGCAATCAATATAAGTGATATGATATGGCCATCATCATCTTGTGCTTGTGATATCCATCTCCGAAGCACCGTCATGATCACCATCGTCACCGGCGCGACACCTTGATCTCCATCGTAGCATCGTTGTCGTCTTGCCAATCTTATGCTTCCACGACTATCGCTACCGCTTAGTGATAAAGTAAAGCATTACATCGCGATTGCATTGCATACAATAAAGCAACAACCATATGGCTCCTGCCAGTTGCCGATAACTCGGTTACAAAACATGATCATCTCATACAATAAAATTCATCATCATGCCTTGACCATATCACATCACAACATGCCCTGCAAAAACAAGTTAGACGTCCTCTACTTTGTTGTTGCAAGTTTTACGTGGCTGCTACGGGCTTAAGCAAGAACCAATCTCACCTATGCATCAAAACCACAATGATAGTTTGTCAATTTGACTCCGTTTTAACCTTCGCAAGGACCGGGCGTAGCCATACTCGGTTCAACTAAAGTTGGAGAGACAGTCGCCCGCAAGCCACCTATGTGCAAAGCACGTCGGGGGAACCGGTCTCGCGTAAGCGTACGCGTAATGTTGGTCCGGGTCGTCTCGTCCAACAATACCGCTGAACCAAAGTATGACATGCTGGTAGGCAGTATGACTTATATCGTCCACAACTCACTTGTGTTCTACTCGTGCATATAACATCAACATATAAAACCTGGCTCGGATGCCACTGTTGGGGAACATAGTAATTTCAAAAAAATTCCTACGCACATGCAAGATCATGATGATGCACAGCAACGAGAGGGGAGAGTGTTGTCTACGTACCCACGCAGACCGACTGCGGAAGCGTTGACACAACGTAGAGGAAGTAGTCGTACATCTTCCCGATCCGACCGATCCAAGCACCGTTACTCCGGCACCTCCGAGTTCTTAGCACACGTACAGCTCGATGACAATCCCCGGGCTCCGATCCAGCAAAGCGTCGGGGAGGAGTTCCGTCAGCACGACGGCGTGGTGACGATCTTCATGTTCTACCGTCGTAGGGCTTCGTCTAAGCACCGCTATAATATGATCGAGGTGGAATATGGTGGCAGGGGGCACCGCACACGGCTAAGGAATGATCTCAAGGATCAACTTGTGTGTTCTAGAGTGCTCCCCTGCCTCCGTATATAAAGGAGCCAAGGGGGAGGGGGCGGCCGGCCAAGGAGGGCGCGCCAAGGGAGTCCTACTCCCTCTGGGAGTAGGATCCCCCCCCAATCCTAGTTGGAATAGGATTCCTCGAGGGGGGAAAGAGAGAGAGGGGGCCGGCCACCTCTCCTTGTCCTAATAGGACTAGGGGAGGGGGGAGGCACGCGGCCCACCTTGGGCTGCCCCTTTCTCCTTTCCACTAAAGCCCACTAAGGCCCATATAGCTCCCGGGGGGTTCCGGTAACCTCCCGGTACTCCGGTAAAATCCCGATTTCACCCGGAATACTTCCGATATCCAAACATAGGCTTCCAATATATCACTCTTTATGTCTCGACCATTTCGAGACTCCTCGTCATGTCCATGATCACATCCGGGACTCCGAACAATCTTCGGTACATCAAAATGCATAAACTCATAATAACTGTCATCGTAACGTTAAGCGTGCGGACCCTACGGTTCGAGAACAATGTAGACATGACCGAGACACGTCTCCGGTCAATAAACAATAGCGGGACCTGGATGCCCATATTGGCTCCTACATATTCTACGAAGATCTTTATCGGTCAGACCGCATAACAACATACGTTGTTCCCTTTGTCATCGGTATGTTACTTGCCCGAGATTTGATCGTCGGTATCCAATACCTAGTTCAATCTCATTACCGGCAAGTCGCTTTACTTGTTCCGTAATACATCATCCCGCAACTAACTCATTAGTTGCAATGCTTGCAAGGCTTATGTGATGTGCATTACCGAGAGGGCCCAGAGATACCTCTCCGACAATCGGAGTGACAAATCCTATTCTCGAAATACGCCAACCCAACATCTACCATTGGAGACACCTGTAGAGCTCCTTTATAATCACCCAGTTACGTTGTGACGTTTGGTAGCACACAAAGTGTTCCTCCGGCAAACGGGAGTTGCATAATCTCATAGTCATAGGAACATGTATAAGTCATGAAGAAAGCAATAGCAACATACTAAACGATCGGGTGCTAAGCTAATGGAATGGGTCATGTCAATCAGATCATTCAACAAATGATGTGACCTCGTTAATCAAATAACAACACTTTGTTCATGGTTAGGAAACATAACCATCTTTGATTAACGAGCTAGTCAAGTAGAGGCATACTAGTGGCACTAAGTTTGTCTATGTATTCACACATGTATTATGTTTCCGGTTAATACAATTCTAGCATGAATAATAAACATTTATCATGATATAAGGAAATAAATAATAACTTTATTATTGCCTCTAGGGCATATTTCCTTCAAATACGACCTGAGGAGTAAACCGTGGAGAGAGACGCCGCACACAGCTTGGAACAATTGGTGTGTCTCCCAGGGGTTTCCTGCCCGCGTATATAAAGGAGGGAGAGGGCGGAGGCCGGCCAAGGGGCACGCCATAAGGGGGGAAACCGACTAGGACTCCAAATCCTAGTCACCCCCTTCCTTTTTACGGAGGGGGAAAAGGGGGAAGGAGAAGGAGAGGGAGAGGGAGAGAAGGAAAGGGGGTCGCACCCCATCCCCTTTGTCCAATTCGGGCTCCCTTGGGGGGGCATGTGCCACCCTTGTGGGCTCCCCTCTCTCTCCACTAAGGCCCATGTAGGCCCATTTCTTCCCCGAGGGGTGGGGGTTCCGGTAACCTCCCGGTACTCCGAAAAATACCCAAAAAATTCTGAAACAATTCTGGTGTCCGAATACCATCGTACAATATATCAATATTTACCTCTCAAACATTTCGAGACTCCCCATCATGTTCGTGATCTCATCCGGGACTCCGAACAATATTCGGTCACCAAAACACAAAACTCATAATACAACTCATCATCGAACGTTAAGCGTGCGGACCCTACGGGTTCGACAACTATGTAGACATGACCGAGACATATCTCCGGTCAATAACCAACATCGGAACCCGGATGCCCATATTGGTTCCTACATATTCTACGAAGATCTTTGTCGGTCAAACCGCAATGACAACGTACGCTATTCCCTTTGTCATCGGTAGGTTACTTGCCCGTGATTCGATCCTCGGTATCCTCATACCTAGTTCAATCTCGTTACCAGCAAGTCTCTTTACTCATTCCGTAATGCATCATCCCGCAACTAACTCATTAGTCACATTGCTTGCAAGGCTTATCGTAATGTGCATTACCGAGAGGGTCCAGAGATACCTCTCCGATACCCGTAGTGACAAATCCTAATCTCGATCTATGTCAGCCCAAGAAACACCTTCGGAGAGACGATACGTCTCCGTCCTATCTAATTTTCCAAACACTTTTGCCCTTGTTTTGGACTCTAAATTGTATGATTTGAATGGAACTAACCCGGACTGACGCTGTTTTCAGCAGAATTGCCATGGTGTTGTTTTATGTGCAGAAAACAAATATTCTCGGAATGACCTAAAAATCCATGGAACATCTTAGAAAAAATAATAAAAAATCCTCGCCAAAGATGAAGACCAGGGGGCCCACACCCTTCTCACGAGGGTGGGGGGCGCCCACCCTAGGGCACGCCCCCTACCTCGTGGGCCCCCTGGATGCCCTCTGACGCCAACTCCAACTCTATATATTTTCTTTCGGAGAGAAAAAATCAGAGAGAAGAAATCATCGCGTTTTACGATACGGAGCCGCCGCCAAGCCCTAAAACCTCTCGGGAGGGCTGATCTGGAGTCCGTTCGGTGCTCCAGAGAGGGGGATTTGTCGCTGTCGTCATCATCAACCATCCTCCATCACCAATTTCATGATGCTCACCGCCGTGCGTGAGTAATTCCATAGTAGGCTTGCTGGACGGTGATGGGTTGGATGAGATTTATCATGTAATCGAGTTAGTTTTGTTAGGGTTTGATCCCTAGTATCCATTATGTTCTGAGATTGATGTTGCTATGACTTTGCTATGCTTAATGCTTGTCACTAGGGCCCGAGTGCCATGATTTCAGATCTGAACCTATTATGTTTTCATGAATAATGTGAGTTCTTGATCCTATCTTGCAAGTCTATAGTCACCTACTATGTGTTATGATCCGGCAACCCCGAAGTGACAATAATCGGGACCACTCCGGGTGATGACCATAGTTTGAGGAGTTCATGTATTCACTATGTGCTAATGCTTTGTTCCGGTTCTCTAATAAAAGGAGGCCTTAATATCTCTTAGTTTCCAATAGGACCCAGCTGCCACGGGAGGGTAGGACAAAAGATGTCATGCAAGTTCTTTTCCATAAGCACGTATGACTATATACAGAATACATGCCTACATTACATTGATGAATTGGAGCTAGTTCTGTGTCACCCTATGTTATGACTGTTACATGATGAACCGCATCTGGCATAATTATCCATCACTGATCCGGTGCCTGCGAGATTTCCATATACTGGTTTACGCTTATTTACTTTCCCGCTGCTACTGTTACAATCACTACAAAATACCAAAAACATTACTTTCGCTGTCTTTACTTTTGTTGCCGCTACCACCACTATCATATTACTTTGCTACTAAACACTTTGCTGCAGATACTAAGTTTCCAGGTGTGGTTGAATTGACAACTCAGCTACTAATACTTGAGAATATTCTTTGGCTCCCCTTGTGTCGAATCAATAAATATGGGTTGAATACTCTACCCTCGAAAGCTGTTGTGATCCCCTATACTTGTGGGTTATCAAGACTAATTTTTGGCGCCGTTGCCGGGGAGCGTAGCTCTATTCTTTGAGTCACTTGGGATTTATATCTGCTGGACACTATGAAGAACTTGAGAGATCCAAAAACCAAGATCTATCCCTCAACTATGAGGGGGGAGATTACCTGGATAGTTGTGCTGGTTCTCTTTTCAGGGAATGAACACCGGATGAAGCCGAAATTCTATTGAATAATATGTTGACAAATGAAAATAATTGGGCACCTCCTGAGCCAGCTCCTTCTCCAATTACTGAGCCTATTCTTAAACCAACCCTGAAGAAGAGAGGTGTTCTATTCCTCAGTCCCGAAGATATGGAAGAGGCAAAGAAATCTATGAAAGAGAAAGGTATTAAAGCTGAAGACGTTAAGAATTTACCTCCTATTGAAGAAATACATGGTCTTATTATACCGCCTGTTGATGAAACATATGATCTCAATTCTTTATTTACTGAAGAACCTCCTGATCCCGATATCCCGACACAGGTAGTAAAGGTAAATTCTCTCTATAGATATGATAAAGCTGAAGTCCCTCCTACTAAAATTGCTAGTCAGTGCTTGGATGAGTTTGATAACTTTATGTTTAAGCAAGAGGACTTCAATGCTTATTTTGGTTGACAATTAAAACAAAATGCTTATATGATTAGACGCTTGGGTGATTATATGGCTAATATTAAAAGTGAACTTAAACTTGTTAGCAAACATGCTTCTATGGTTACCACTCAAGTAGAACAAGTACTTAAGGCTCAAAAAGAAGTGCTTGATGAAATGAATAGTAAGAAAAATGATTGTGTTGTTAGAGTGGCTACTAGAAGTGGTAGAATGACTCAGGAACCTTTGTATCCTGAAGGCCACCCTAAGAGAATCGAGCAAGATTTTCAGAGAAATCATATTGATGTTCCTAGTTCTTCTAAAAAGAAGAAGAAGAAAAATGATAGAACTGTGCAAACTTCTAGTGAACCTATTGCTGAACCACCTGATAATCCAAATGATATCTCCCTGTCTGATGCTGAAACACAATCTGGTAATGAACATGAACCTAGTGAAAATATTAATGATAATGTTCATAATGATGCTCAACCTAGTAATGATAATGATGTAGAAGTTGAACCTGCTGTTGATCTTGATAACCCACAATCAAAGAATCAACGTTATGATAAAAGAGACTTTGTTGCTAGGAAACATGGTAAAGAAAGGGAACCTTGGGTTCAAAAACCCATGCCTTTTCCTCCGAAACCATCCAAGAAAAAGGATGATGAGGATTTTGAGCGCTTTGCTGAAATGATTAGGCCTATCTTTTTGCGTATGAGATTAACTGATGTGCTCAAAACAAATCCTTATGCTAAATATATGAAGGATATCATTACTAATAAAAGAAAGATACCGAAAGCTGAAATTTCCACCATGCTTGCTAATTATACTTTTAAGGGTGGAATAACAAAGAAACATGGAGACCCCAGAGTACCTACTATACCTTGCTCCATTAAAAGAAATTATATTAAAACTGCTTTATGTGATCTTGGAGCCGGTGTTAGTGTTATGCCTCTCTCTTTATATCGTAGACTTGACTTGAATAAGCTGACACCTACTGAAATATCTTTGCAAATGGCTGATAAATCAACTGCTATTCCTGTCGGTATCTGTGAGGATGTGCCTGTTGTGGTTGCAAACGTTACTATTTTAACGGACTTTGTTATTCTTGATATTCCCGAGGATGATAGTATGTCTATTATTCTTGGAAGACCTTTTCTTAATACTGCAGGGGCTGTTATTGATTGCAACAAAGGCAATGTCACTTTTCATGTTAATGGTAATGAGCATACGGTACACTTTCCGAGGAAACAACCTCAAGCTCATAGTATCAACTCCATTGGAAAAATTCCATCGATTATAATTGGAGGTTTTGAATTTCCTCTTCCTACCGTCAAAAAGAAATATGATATACTTATTATTGGGGATGTGCATATCCCCGTTGAGGTAACTTAGTGTTATTCAAAATTTCTACGGTTTCATGATTATCGGAATGAGTTTGTTAACAAGACTTGATCAACCTTGTTAGTGGATTCTTTTTGATGAGCATGAGATGGATGAAACTAGAAGCACGAACTTCTGTACCCTCTCTATATTTTCTGTTAATTAGTAGAAATAAAGTAAAAATAGTATTTTTCTGTCAGTTTCCTGACTTATCCGTGCAATATAAAAATATCCCGAAAATAAAAGTCCTTAGAATGACATGCCAATTTAATATGATTTTTTGGGAAAATTTGAGGATTTACCGTGCAAAAATTACCGCGGGAGGAGCTGCCACGTGGCCACGAGGGTGGTGGGCACCCCCCCCCTCTAGGGCGCGCCCCCCTTCCTTGTGGGTCCACGGTGGCCCTCCTCCACTTATCCCAGCACCCATCTTCTTCCTCTGTCTCACACAAACCCGAAAAACCAACTCAAGCACGAGTTCCAGCCACTTTTGCTGCGATTTTCGATCTCCTTGCTCAAAGCACCTCTCGCAAAACTGCTTGGGGAGATTGTTCCTTGGTATGTGACTCCTCCATTGGTCCAATTAGTTTTTGTTCTAGTGCTTTATTCTTTGCAAATTTGTGTTGCATAGGTGACCATGTTCTTGAGCTTGCATGTCAAATTTATATGGTTCTAAGTAGTTCTAATGCTTGATATAGGCTCTAGGCACTTGTAGGAGTAGTTGCTATCAATTTTATTGAAGTTGGTTCACTTTTGTTTGAAGTTACTAAAAATTTCAGATTATTTCAGAAAAATAATGAGATTTTTGAGGGGATCATCGAGCCAAAGCTCGAAGGAAAAGGCACCGAAGCCTAAGTATAATTTGCCGCGCACCACGGAGATTCGGGCGTGTGAATGGCCTTCTGAAGATTTCTTGAGAGCAGCCAGTATCTATGAAGATTTTCATGAATTGGCCCACAATGCAGGCCTCACCGCTTTCCTCCACGACCAATGTGATCAGTATCTCTTACTCACAAATACTTTTGTGCAAAACTTTCATTTTCATTCTAGGAACTCACCACCTACGGTGGAGTTTCATTTATATGATGAGCATAAGGAGATGTCACTTTATGATTTCTGTCGGATTTGTTTAGTCCCTTTTGAGGGCAAGACAGAAGAACCACATCATGATGATGTGGTTGGGTTTATTGATACTATCACTGTAGGAGAAACTAGAAAGGTTTCCGATGCACGAATCACTAGCATACATTTTCCTATTTTACGTTACTTTGCATTATTTGCTAGTCGTTGTTTAATTGGACGCGGAAACTGTGGAAACCTTAGTATTCCTAATATAATTATTCTGCACCATGGTTTATATAGTGGTAACACTTTTAGTATGGGCGGTATTATTGCTAGACGGTTAAGTATGAACCATACTAAGGGTCCCATCTTTGGAGGCGTCTATCCCACACGCCTAGCTGCACATTTTAACATACCTATTAGGCATGCTGAGAAGGAAGAAAAGGTGCTGCCCCATGTTTATCTAGATCATAAAAGTATGGTGGCACATGATTTTATTATTAAGAATAGGGCAGGAGAGCTTAAGTATCAATTGTTCTTTAACAAACATCATCCTGAGACTATTATCCTGCCTGCTTCTTCTTTGTTTAATTTTGTAGGACCCTACCTCGTTACGTGGGCAGCCGTCCAAAGCTTACAAAAATTCTGCACCAGCCCCGGAACAGGAACCACAAGATGAGCCTCCACGACAATCTGTTTATTCTTGGGACCCAGAGATGACTGTCAGCCAGTGGCAGTCAGAGTCTTCTTCTTCATCAGAGTATGATCCCAACTATTCTTCCTCATCATAGTACGACCCCAACAACTATTATTATGGATATCTGCCAGGCCAGCCATGGCCATAGACCAACTTAGGCCAAAAGCCTAAGCTTGGGGGAGTACGTATTTCTCACCGACATTACATTTATGTTCACACACACTCATTGCTAGATGTCGGTGCTCATACTTTTTCACTGTAATATCCATGCTAGTTTATTTTCTTTTTCCTGCTTTCTTCTTGTGTGTTTGCTAAACCTTAAGAAAAAACAAAAAAAAATTAGTAGTAGTTTATTTTTCTGCTGTAGTAGTAATAATTAAAAAGAAAACCCAAAAATATTTCCCGTTCTTCTTTTGCTTGTTGGGAGCTTTCCCGTGTAAATAGTTTTATTTCTTTTCTTTGGGGGTCAGTAGGAGAAGACCTTAATTAAATTGTTGAAGTGGTTCTTATATGCATTATTGTTGATTTAACCAAGAGCCCATATTGCCTTGTCTTCTCCTGTTTATTGAATGCTCGCAGATTCCAGCTTAGTCCAATGCACGTACACTCTTATTATTATTCACACCGTTCGGTCGAGCAAGTGAAAGGCAATTATGATTATATATGATGGACTAACTGAGATGAGGAAAGCTGGTATGAACTCGACCTCTTTTGTTTTTTTAAATATGATGAGTCCCTCGTTCTTGATTCAGCTTATTATGAATAAACATGTTTGCAATGACAATTAGAGATCATAGTTGCTTGTGCCATGCTTGATTAGCTATGAGTTATAATGATTTACCTTGTGTGCCAACATGCTATTGAGATGATTATGATGTGGTATGATGGGGTGGTATCCTCCTTTGAATGATTTAAGTGACATGACTTGGCACATGTTCATGCATGTAGTTGAAACGAAATCAACATAGCCTTCACGATATTTATGTTCATGGTGGATTATATCCTACTCATGCTTGCATCCAATGTTTATTAATTTTAATGCATGTACATGGTTGTTGTCGCTCTCTAGTTGGTCGCTTCCCAGTATTTTGCTAGCCTTCACTTGTACTAAGCGGGAATACTGCTTGTGCATCCAATCCCTTAAACCCCAAAGTTATTCCAGATGAGTCCACCATACCTTCCTATATGCAGTATCTACCTGCCATTCCAAGTAAATTTGTATGTGCCAAACTCTAAACCTTCAAATAAACATTCTATTTTGTATGCTCGAATAGCTCATGTATCAACCAAGGCTGTCCTTATCTTCCGTGTTAGGCGGGTTATTCTCAAGAGGAGTGGACTCCGCTCCTCACTCACGAGAAAATGGCTGGTCATCAGGATGCCCAATCCCATGCTTTATGCAAACTAAATCAAAATTAATTGCAAACAAAACTCCCCCTGGGACCTGATGTATGTTGGAGGCACTCGTTGTTTCGAGCAAGCCATGGATTGATGCTTGTTGGTGGAGGGGGGGTATAAACTTTACCATTCTGTTTGGGAACCGCCTATAATGTGTTTAGCATGGAAGATATCGCCATCTCTTAGTTTTTACGTTGACAATGAAAGTATACCGCTCAAAATACAATTTATCTCTATTTAAAAACTGAGCTCTGGAACCTCTACAAATCCCTGCTTCCCTCTGCGAAGGGCCTATCCATTTACTTTTATGTGGAGTCATCACCCTCTTATTAAAAAGCACTAGCTGGAGAGCACAGTTGTCATTTGCATTCATCACTGTTAATTTATATTGAGTATGACTATGATTGGATCTCTTTTACCATGAATTACAATGTCTAGTCAGTACTTGATCTTTAAAGGTGCTCTGCATTTATGTTTTGCGGTCTCAGAAAGGGCTAGCGAGATACCATCTTGTTATATCATATTATGATTGTTTTGAGGAAGTGTTGTCATCCGAGATTTATTATTATGGCTTGCTAGTTGATTATGCTATTGATATGAGTAATTATGAGACCTGAGAATTATTGCAAATGTGGTTAGTTATGATCTATGCTGAAAACTTGAATGCTGGCTTAACATAGTTACAACAACAAGAGCAAACAGAGTTTGTAAAAGTTTTTCTTTCTTTCTTTCAGTTTGTCAACTGAATTGCTTGAGGACAAGCAAGGGTTTAAGCTTGGGGGAGTTGATACATCTCCGTCCTATCTACTTTTCCAAACACTTTTGCCCTTGTTTTGGACTCTAACTTGTATGATTTGAATGGAACTAACCCGGAATGACGTTGTTTTCAGCAGAATTGCCATGGTGTTGTTTTATGTGCAAAAAATAAATATTATCGGAATGACCTGAAACTCCACGGAACATCTTAGAAAAAATAAAAAATAAATCCTCGCTAAAGATGAAGACCAGGGGGCTCACACCCTTCTCACGAGGGTGGGGGGCGCCCCCCCAGGGCGCGCCCCCCTACCTCGTGGGCCCCCTGGATGCCCTCCGACGCCAACTCCAACTCTATATATTTGCTTTCGGAGAGAAAAAAATCAGAGAGAAGAAATCATCGTGTTTTAGGATACGGAGCCGCCGTCAAGCCCTAAAACCTCTCGGGAGGGCTGATCTGGAGTCCGTCCGGGGCTCCGGAGAGGGGGATTCGTCGCCGTCGTCATCATCAACCATCCTCCATAACCAATTTCATGATGCTCACCGCCGTGCATGAGTAATTCCATCGTAGGCTTGCTGGACGGTGATGGGTTGGATGAGATTTATCATGTAATCGAGTTAGTTTTGTTAGGGTTTGATCCCTAGTATCCATTATGTTCTGAGATTGATGTTGCTATGACTTTGCTATGCTTAATGCTTGTCACTAGGGCCCGAGTGCCATGATTTCAGATCTGAACCTATTATGTTTTCATGAATATATGTGAGTTCTTGATCCTATCTTGCAAGTCTATAGTCACCAACTATGTGTTATGATCCGGCAAACCCGAAGTGACAATAATCGGGACCACTCCCGGCGATGAACATAGTTTGAGGAGTTCATGTATTCACTATGTGCTAATGCTTTCTTCCGTTTCTCTATTAAAAGGAGGCCTTAATATCCCATAGTTTCCAATAGGACCCCGCTGCCATGGGAGGGTAGGACAAAAGATGTCATGAAAGTTCTTTTCCCTAAGCACGTATGACTATATACGGAATACATGCCTACATTACATTGATGAATTGGAGCTAGTTCTGTGTCACCCTATGTTATGACTATTACATGATGAACCGCATCCAGCATAATTATCCATCACTGATCTGGTGCCTACGAGTTTTCCATATACTGGTTTACGCTTATTTACTTTTCCGCTGCTACTGTTACAATCACTACAAAATACCAAAAACATTACTTTTGCTGTCTTTACTTTTGTTGCCGCTACCACCACTATCATATTACTTTGCTACTAAACACTTTGCTGCAGATACTAAGTTTCCAGGTGTGGTTGAATTGACAACTCAGCTGCTAATACTTGAGAATATTCTTTGGCTCCCCTTGTGTCGAATCGATAAATTTGGGTTGAATACCCTACCCTCGAAAGCTGTTGCGATCCCCTATACTTGTGGGTTATCAAGACACCTATAGAGCATCTTTATAATCACCCAGTTATGTTGTGACGTTTGATAGCACATAAGGTGTTCCTCCGGTATTCGGGAGTTGCATAATGTCATAGTCAAAGGAATATGTATCAGTCATGAAGAAAGCAATAGCAATAAAACTGAACGATCATTATGCTAAGCTAACAGATGGGTCTAGTCCATCACATCATTCTCTAATGATGTGATCCCGTTCATCAAATGACAACACATGTCTATGGTCAAGAAACTTAACCATCTTTGATTAACCAGCTAGTCAAGTAGAGGCATACTAGGGACACTTTGTTTTGTCTATGTATTCACACACGTATCAAGTTTCCGGTTAATACAATTCTAGCATGAATAATAAACCTTTATCATGATATAAGGAAATATAAATAACAACTTTATTATTGCCTCTTGGGCATATTTCCTTCAGTCTCCCACTTGCACTAGAGTAAATAATCTAGATTACATTGTAATGATTCTAACACCCATGGAGTCTTGGTGCTGATCATGTTTTGCTTGTGGAAGAGGCTTAGTCAATGGGTCTGCAACATTCAGATCCGTGTGTATTTTGCAAATCTCCATGTCTCCCTCCTTGACTTGACTGTGGATGGAATTGAAGCGTCTCTTGATGTGTTTGGTTCTCTTGTGAAATACGGATTCCTTCGCTAAGGCAATTGCTCCAGTATTGTCACAAAATATTTTCATTGGTCTCGATGCACTAGGTATTAAACCTAGATCGGATATGATCTCCTTCATCCAGACTCTTTCATTTGTTGCTTCTGAAGCAGCTATGTACTCTGCTTCACACGTAGATCCCGCCACGACGCTCTGCTTGGAACTACACCAACTGACAGCTCCACCATTCAATATAAACATGTATTCGGTTTGCGACTTAGAGTCATCTGGATCAGTGTCAAAGCTTGCATTGACATAACCATTTATGACAAGCTCTTTGTCACCTCCATAAACGAGAAACATATCCTTAGTCCTTCTCAGGTATTTCAGGATGTTCTTGACCACTGTCCAGTGATCCACCCTTGGATTACTTTGGTACGTCCCTGCTAAACTTATAGCAAGCCACACATCAGGTCTGGTACACAGCATTCCATACATGATAGAACCTATGGCTGAGGCATAGGGAATGACTTTAATTTTCTCTCTATCTTCTGCAGTGGTCGGGCATTGAGTCTGACTCAACTTCACACCTTGTAACACAGGTAAGAACCCTTTCCTTGACTGATCCATTTTGAACTTCTTCAAAACTTTATCAAGGTATGTGCTTTGTGAAAGTCCAATTAAGTGTCTTGATCTATCTCTATAGATCTTGATGCCCAATATATAAGCAGCTTCACCAAGGTCTTTCATTGAAAAAATCTTATTCAAGTATCCTTTTATGCTGTTCAGAAATTCAGTATCATTTCCGATCAACAATCTGTCATCCACATATAATATCATAAATGCTACGGAGCTCCCACTAATTTTCTTGTAAACACAGGCTTCTCGAAAAGTCTGTATAAAACCATATGCTTTGATCACACTATCAAAGCGTACATTCCAACTCTGAGAGGATTGCACCAGTCCATAAATGGATCGTTGGAGCTTGCACACTTTGTTAGCACCTTTAGGATCAACAAAACCTTCTGGTTGCATCATATACAACTCTTCTTTAAGAAATAAGGAATGCAGTTTTGACGTCCATTTGCCAAATTTCCTAATCATAAAATGCGGCAATTGCTAACATTATTCAGACAGACTTAAGCATCGCTACGGGTGAGAAGGTCTCATCGTAGTCAACTCCTTGAACTTGTCGAAAACCTTTCGCAACAAGTCGAGCTTTGTAGACAGTAACATTACCATCAGCGTCAGTCTTCTTCTTGAAGATCCATTTATTCTCTATGGCTTGCCAATCATCAGGCAAGTCAACCAAAGTCCATACTTTGTTCTCATACATGGATCCCATCTAAGATTTCATGGCGTCAAGCCATTTTGTGGAATTTGGGCTCATCATCGCTTCCTCATAGTTCATAGGTTCGTCAAGGTCTAGTAACATGACTTCCAGAATAGGATTACCATACCACTCTGGTGCGGAACGTACTCTGGTTGACCTACGAGGTTCGGTAGTAACTTGATCTGAAGTTTCATGATCATCAAGCTTCCTCACTAATTGGTGTAGGAATCACTGGAACTGATTTCTGTGATGAACTACTTTCCAATTCGAGAGAAGGTACAACTACCTCATCAAGTTCTACTTTCCTCCCACTCACTTCTTTCGAGAGAAACTCCTTCTCTAGAAAGGATCCATTCTTAGCAACGAATATCTTGCCTTCGGATCTGTGATAGAAGGTGTACCCAACAGTTTCCTTTCGGTATCCTATGAAGACACATTTCTCCGATTTGGGTTTGAACTTATCAGGCTGAAGCTTTTTCACATAAGCATCGCAACCCCAAAATTTAAGAAACGACAACTTAGTTTTCTTGCCAAACCACATTTCATATGGTGTCCCTCAATGTATTTAGATGGTGCCCTATTTAAGGTGAATGCAGCCGTATCTAAAGCATAACCCCAAAACGATAGTGGTAAATCGATAAGAGACATCATAGATTGCACCATATCTAATAAAGTACGGTTACGATGTTCGGACACACCATTATGCTGTGGTGTTCCAGATGGCGTGAGTTGTGAAACTATTCGAGTTTGTTTCAAATGAAGACCAAACTCGTAACTCAAATATTCGCCTCCGTGATCAGATCATAGAAACTTTATTTTCTTTTTACGATGATTTTCCACTTCACTCTGAAATTCTTGAACTTTTCAAATATTTCAGACTTATATTTCATTAAGTAGATATACCCATATCTGCTCAAATAATCTATCAAGGTCAGAAAAGAACGATACTCGCCGCGAGCCTCAACACTCATCAGACCGCATACATCAGTATGTATTATTTCCAATAAGTCTGTGGCTCACTCCATTGTTCCGGAGAACAGAGTTTTAGTCATCTTGCCCATGAGGCATGGTTCGCAAGTATCAAGTGATTCATAATCAAGTGATTCCAAAAGCCCATCAGTATGGAGTTTCTCCATGCACTCTGCACCATTATGACCTAAACGGTAGTGCCATAAATAAGTTGCACTATCATTATTAACTTTGCATCTTTTGACGTCCCACGAACTCTTGATCCAGCAAAGTGTCGAGGGAGAGTTTCGTTAGCACGACGCGCGTGGTGACGGTGATGGTGATGTGATCCGTGCAGGGCTTCCCCTAAGCACTATATGAACATGACCGAAGGAGTAAACCATGGAGAGAGACGCCGCATACGGCTTGGAACAATTGGTGTGTCTCCAAGGGGTGCCCTGCCCACGTATATAATGGAGGGAGAGGGAGGAGGCCGGCCAGGGGCGCGCCATAAGGGGGAATCCGACTAGGACTCCCAATCCTAGTCGGCCCCCTTTCCTTTTTACGGAGGGGGAAAAGGGGGAAAGGAGAAGGAGAAGGAGAGAAGGAAAGGGAGCCGCGCCCCCTCCCCCTTGCCCAATTCGGACTTTCTTGGGGGGGCACCACCCTTGCGGGCTGATACGTCTCCAACGTATCTATAATTTTTTATTGTTCCATGCTATATTATATTCTGTTTTGGACATTATTACGCTTTATTATACACTTTATATTATTTTTGGGACTAACCTATTAACCGGAGGCCCAGCCCAAAAATGTTGTTTTTGCCTATTTTAGGGTTTCGCAGACAAAGAATATCAAACGGAGTCCAAACGGAATGAAACCTTCGGGAACATGATTTTCGGAATGAACATGATCCAAAGGATTTGGACCCTACATCAAGACATCAACCAGGAGATCACGAGGTAGGGGGGCGCGCCTACCCCCCCCCCCCAGGCGCGCCCTCCACCCTCGTGGGCCCCATGTTGCTCCACCTACGTACTCCTTCCTCCTATATATACCCACATACCCCCAAACTACCATATATGGAGCCAAAACCCTAATTACACCGCCATAACTTTCTGTATCCATGAGATCCCATCTTGGGGCCTGTTCCGGAGCTCCGCCGGAGGGGGCATCGATCACGAGGGCTTCTACATCAACACCATAGCCCCTCCAATGAAGTCTGAGTAGTTTACTTCAGACCTACGGGTCCATAGTTATTAGCTAGATGGCTTCTTCTCTCTTTTTGGATCTCAATACAAAGTTCGCCCCCTCTCTTGGGGAGATCTATTTGATGTAATCATCTTTTGCGGTGTGTTTGTTGAGACCGATGAATTGTGGGTTTATGATCAAGTTTATCTATGAACAATATTTGAATCTTCTCTGAATTCTTTTATGTATGATTGGTTATCTTTGCAAGTCTCTTCGAATTATCAGTTTGGTTTGGCCTACTAGATTGATCTTTCTTGCAATGGGAGAAGTGCTTAGCTTTGGGTTCAATCTTGCGGTGTCCTTTCCCAGTGACAGTAGGGGAAGCAAGGCACGTATTGTATTGTTGCCATCGAGGATAACAAGATGGGGTTTATTTCATATTGCATGAGTTTATCCCTCTATATCATGTCATCTTGCTTAAAGCGTTACTCTATTCTTATGAACTTAATACTCTAGATGCATGCTGGATAGCGGTCAATATGTGGAGTAATAGTAGTAGATGCAGGCAGGAGTCGGTCTACTTGTCTCGGACGTGATGCCTATATACATGATCATACCTAGATATTATCATAACTATGTTCAATTCTGTCAATTGCTCAACAGTAATTTGTTTACCCACCGTGAATACTTATGCTCTTGAGAGAAGCCACTAGTGAAACCTATGGCCCCGGGGTCTATCTTCCATCATATTAATCTTCCAATACTTATTTATTTCCTTTGCCATTTCTTTTACTTTGCATCTTTTATTTCTCTTCATCATAAAAATACCAAAAATATTATCTTACCATCTCTATCAGATCTCACTCTCGTAAGTGACCATGTAGGGATTGACAACCCCTTATCGCATTGGTTGCGAGGATTTATTTGTTTGTGTAGGTGCGAGGGACTCGTGTGTGGACTCCTACTGGATTGATACCTTGGTTCTCAAAAACTAAGGGAAATACTTATGCTACTTTGCTGCATCACCCTTTCCTCTTCAAGGGAAAACCAACGCAAGTGCTCAAGAGGTACCAAGAAGAATTTCTGGCGATGTTGCCGGGGAGGCCTACGCAAAAGTCAACACAACAAGTACCCATCACAAACCCTTATCTCCCGCATTACATTATTTGTCATTTGCCTCTCGTTTTCCTCTCCCCCACTTCACCCTTGCTGTTTTATTCGCCCCCTCTTTTCCGTTTGCCTCTTTCCCGTTTGCTTTGATGTCTTACTTGGCTCATTTGCTCGTGTGGTTGGAATAATTGTTTATTTATTACTAAACAGAGAACCTAAGATCTATGGACCCTCATCCACTTGCTAATCTTTTTAAGAGAACCAATTATGATGAACCAATTGCTAGTGAGTTTTGTGTACTAGATTATCTTTATGAGGTTTTGCTTGAAATTCGTGAATCTGAAAAGTGTGATAAATTACTTTATGAAGCGATTCACGATAGATCTTTGAATAAAAAGCATGATTGCAATGATTTTATTATAAATCCTATTTATGTAAATTGTGCTAATAATATACAAAACCCTAAGCTTGGGGATGATAGTTTTGTTATGTCCTCTACTTGTTGCAATGATCATGATTGGGGTGATTCTTCTTATGATCTTGAAAATTTATTTAAGCCCCATGAGATTGATAATAGTGTTTGCAATATTATTAAAAGTGGGTTTGGACAGGTCATGACTTTAGTTAATGTTAATCCCACTATTTTGGAAGAGTGTCAACTTTGCATGCATGTGGATCGTGTTGAAAATATTCTTTGTGATAACTATTTTGTTGAATTTGCTTATAATCCCACATGTAATTATTATGAGAGAGGAAAATATGATTTTAGACATTTTCATGTTACTAAATTACCTCTCGTTATGTTGAGATTGCTATTGTTTCTTTCCGATTCCTTGCATATGCTAGTTTTTGCTTGCTATGATAATTTTTTTGCCTATAAGATGCCTATGCATAGGAAGTATGTTATACTTAGATGTGTTTGTCAAGTGTTTCATGATGCTCTCTTTGTGCTTCAATTCTTGTCTTTCATGTGAGCATCATTGAAATTATCAATGCCTAGCTAGGGGCGTTAAACGAAAGCGCTTGTTGGGAGACAACCCAATATTTTTCCTTGCTGTTATTTAATAAATAATTTATCTAGCCTCTGTTTTGGTTGTGTTTTTGTGTTTAATTAGTGTTTGTGCCAAGTAGAACCATTGGGAAGACTTAGGGAAAGTCTTTTTAATCTTGCTGTAAAAAAACAGAAACTTTAGCGCTCACGAGAACTGCTGCCATTTTTATTTGAAAAGTGATATGTAGTTAATTCTTTTTGAAGATGATTAATATATAAATTCCTCACGTACAGAAATTTATTTTAGAATTTTTGGGGTTCCAGATCTTGCATTAGCTACAGATTACTACAGACTGTTCTGTTTTTGACAGATTCTGTTTTTCGTGTGTTGTTTGCTTATTTTGATGAATCTATGGCTAGTAAAATAGTTTATAAACCATAGAGAAGTTGGAATACATTAGTTTTAACACCAATATAAATAAAGAATGAGTTCATTACAGTACCTTGAAGTGGTGTTTTGTTTTCTTTCGCTAACGGAGCTCACGAGATTTTCTACTTTAAGTTTTGTGTTGTGAAGTTTTCAAGTTTTGGGTGAAAGATTTGATGGATTATGGAACAAGGAGTGGCAAGAGCCTAAGCTTGGGGATTCCCATTGCACCCCCAAGATAATCTAAGGACACCTAAAAGTCAAAGCTTGGGGATGCCCCGGAAGGCATCCCCTCTTTCGTCTACTTCCATCGGTAACTTTACTTGGAACTATATTTTTATTCGCCACATGATATGTGTTTTGCTTCGAGCGTCTTGTATGATTTGAGTCTTTGCTTTTTAGTTTACCAAAATAATCCTTGTTGTACACACCTTTTTGAGAGAGAAACACATGATTCATAAATTGTTAGAATACTCTATGCTCTTCACTTATATCTTTTGAGTTATATAGTTTTTGCTCTAGTACTTCACTTATATCTTTTAGAGCACGGTGGTAGATTTGTTTTTATAGAAACCATTGTTCTCTCATGCTTCACTTAGATTATTTTGAGAGTCCTACAAAATAGCATGGTAATTTGCTTTAATTATTTTAGGCATTCAAGATTAATAATAAAATTTTCTTATGAGTGTGTTGAATACTATGAGAAGTTTGAAACTTGGTAATTGTTTTGAGATATGGAGATGGTGATATTAGAGTCGTGCTAGTTGAGTAGCTGTGAATTTGAGAAATGCTTGTGTTGAAGTTTGTGATTCCCGTAGCATGCACGTATGGTGAACCGTTATGTTAAGAAGTCGGAGCATGATGTATTTATTGATTGTCTTCCTTATGAGTGGCGGTCGGGGACGAGCGATGGTATTTTCCTACCAATCTATCCCCCTAGGAGCATGCGCGTAGTACTTTGCTTTGATAACTAATAGATTTTTGCAATAAGTATGTGAGTTCTTTATGACTAATGTTGAGTCCATGGATTATACGCACTCTCACCCTTCCACCATTGCTAGCCTCTCTAATACCGCGCACCTTTCGCCGGTATCATACACCCACCATATACCTTCCTAAAAACAGCCACCATACCTACCTATCATGGCATTTCTATATCCATTCCGAGATATATTGCCATGCAACTTCCACCATTTCGTTTACTATGACACGCTCCATCATTGTCATATTGCTTTGCATGATCATGTAGTTGACATTTTAGTTGTGGCAAAGCCACCGTTCATAATTCTTTCATATAAGTCACTCATGCATCACTGCTATCATGGTACACCGCCGGAGGCATTCATATAGAGTCATACTTTGTTCTAGTATCGAATTGTAATCATTGAGTTGTAAATAAATAGAAGTGTGATGATCATCATTCATAGAGTATTGTCCCAAATAAAAAAAGGGGAGAAAGGCCAAATAAAAAAAGGAAGGCCCAAAAATAAATAAATAAAAAGGGCCAATACTACTATCCTTTTTCCACACTTGTGCTTCAAAGTAGCACCATGATCTTCATAATAGAGAGTCTTTTGTTTTGTCACTTTCATATACTAGTGGGAATTTTTCATTATAGAACTTGGCTTGTATATTCCAACGATGGGCTTCCTCAAAATGCCCTAGGTCTTCGTGAGCAAGCAAGTTGGATGCACACCCACTTAGTTTCTTTTTGTTGAGCTTTCATATACTTGTAGCTCTAGTGCATCTGTTGCATGGCAATCCCTACTCACTCACATTGATATCTATTGATGGGCATCTCCATAGCCTGTTGATACGCCTAGTTGATGTGAGACTATCTTCTCCCTTTTTGTCTTCTCCACAACCACCATTCTATTCCACCTATAGTGCTATATTCATGGCTCACGCTCATGTATTGCGTGAAGATTGAAAAAGTTTGAGAACATTAAAAGTATGAAACAATTGCTTGGCTTGTCATCGGGGTTGTGCATGATTTGAATACTTTGTGTGGTGAAGATGGAGCATAGCCAAACTATACGATTTTGTAGGGATAACTTTATTTGGCCATGTTATTTTGAAGAGACGTAATTGCTTAGTTAGTATGCTTGAAGTATTATGTCAATATTAAACTTTTGTCTTGAATCTTTTGGATCTAAATATTCATACCACAATTAAGAAAATTACATTGAAATTATGCCAAGTAGCATTCCACATCAAAAATTCTGTTTCTATCATTTACCTACTCGAGGACGATCAGGAATTAAGCTTGGGGATGCTTGATACGTCTCCAACGTATCTATAATTTTTGATTGTTCCATGCTATATTATATTCTGTTTTGGACATTATTGGGCTTTATTATACACTTTTATATTATTTTTGGGACTAACCTATTAACCGGAGGCCTAGCCCAAAATTGTTGTTTTTTTGCCTATTTTAGGGTTTCGCAGAAAAAGAATATCAAATGGAGTCCAAACGGAATGAAACCTTCGGGAACGTGATTTTCGGAACGAACATGATCCAGAGGACTTGGACCCTACGTCAAGACATCAACCAGGAGGCCACGAGGTAGGGGGGCGCGCCTACCCCCCCCCCCCCCAGGTGCGCCCTCCACCCTCGTGGGCCCCTTGTTGCTCCACCGACATACTCCTTCCTCCTATATATACCCACGTACCCCCAAACTACCAGATACAGAGCCAAAACCCTAATTCCACTGCCGTAACTTTCTGTATCCACGATTTCCCATCTTGGGGCCTGTTCCGGAGCTCCGCCGAAGGGGGCATCAATCACGGAGGGCTTCTACATTAACACCATAGCCCCTCTGATGAAGTGTGAGTAGTTTACTTCAGACCTACGGGTCCATAGTTATTAGCTAGATGGCTTCTTCTCTCTTTTTGGATCTCAATACAAAGTTCTCCCCCTCTCTTGGGGAGATCTATTTGATGTAATCTTCTTTTGCGGTGTGTTTATTGAGACCGATGAATTGTGGGTTTATGATCAAGTTTATCTATGAACAATGTTTTAATCTTCTCTGAATTCTTTTATGTATGATTGGTTATCTTTGCAAGTCTCTTCGAATTATTAGTTTGTCTTGGCCTACTAGATTGATCTTTCTTGCAATGGGAGAAGTGCTTAGCTTTGGGTTCAATCTTGCGGTGTCCTTTCCCAGTGACAGTAGGGGCAGCAAGGCACATATTGTATTGTTGCCATCGAGGACAACAAGATGGGGTTTATTTCATATTGCATGAGTTTATCCCCCTACATCATGTCATCTTGCTTAAAGCGTTACTCTGTTCTTATGAAGTTAATACTCTAGATGCATGCTGGATCGGTCGATGTGTGGAGTAATAGTAGTAGATGCAGGCAGGAGTCGGTCTACTTGTCTCGAACGTGATGCCTATATACATGATCATACCTAGATATTCTCATAACTATGCTCAATTTTGTCAATTACTCAACAGTAATTTGTTTACCCACCGTGAATACTTATGCTCTTGAGAGAAGCCACTAGTGAAACCTATGGCCCCCGGGTCTATCGTCCATCATATTAATCTTCCAATACTTATTTATCTCCTTTGCCATTTATTTTACTTTGCACATTTTCTTTCTCTTTATCATAAAAATACCAAAAATATTATCTTATCATATCTATCAGATCTCACTCTCGTAAGTGACCGTGTAGGGATTGAGAACCCCTTATCGCGTTGGTTGCGAGGATTTATTTTTTTGTGTAGGTGCGAGGGACTCGTGCGTGGCCTCCTACTGGATTGATACCTTGGTTCTCAAAAACTGAGGGAAATACTTACGCTACTTTGCTGCATCACCCTTTCCTCTTCAAGGGAAAACCAATGCAAGTGCTCAAGAGGTAGCACGGGCTCCCCTCTCTCTCCACTAAGGCCCATGTAGGCCCATTACTTCCCCCGGGGGGTTCTGGTAACCTCTTGGTACTCTAAAAAATACCGGAACCATTCCGAAACCATTCTGGTGTCCGAATACCATCGTCCAATATATCAATCTTTACCTCTCAACCATTTCGAGACTCCTCGTCATGTCTGTGATCTCATCTAGGACTCCGAACAATCTTCGGTCACCAAAACACATAACTCATAATAAAAATCATCATCGAACGTTAAGCGTGCGGACCCTGCGAGTTCGAGAACTATGTAGACATGACCGAGACAAATCTCCAGTCAATAACCAACAGCGGAACCTGGATGCTCATATTGGTTCCTACATATTCTGCGAAGATCTTTATTGGTCAAACCGCAATGACAAAATATGTTATTCCCTTTGTCATTGATATGTTACTTGCCCAAGATTCGATCATTGGTATCCTCATACCTAGTTCAATCTCGTTATCGACAAGTCTCTTTACTCGTTCCGTAATGCATCACCCCGCAAATAACTCATTAGTCACATTGTTTGCAAGGTTTATCATGATGTGCATTACCGTGAGGGCCCAGAGATACCTCTCCAATACTCGGAGTGACAAATCCTAATCTCGATATATGTCAACCCAACAAACACCCTCGGAGACACCTGTAGAGCATCTTTATAATCACCCAGTTACGTTGTGACGTTTGATAGCACACAAGGTGTTCCTCCGGTATTCGGGAGTTGCATAATCTCATAGTCAAAGGAATATGTATTAGTCATGAAGAAAGCAATAGCAATAAAACTTAACAATCATTATGCTAAGCTAACGGATGGGTCTAGTCCTTCACATCATTCTATAATGTTGTGATCCCGTTCATCAAATGACAAAACATGTCTATGGTCAGGAAACATAACCATCTTTGATTAACGAGCTAGTCAAGTAGAGGCATACTAGGGACACTCGGTTTTGTCTATGTATTCACACATGTATCAAGTTTCCAGTTAATACAATTATAGCATGAATAATAAACATTTATCATGATATAAGGAAATATAAATAACAACTTTCTTATTGCCTCTATGGCATATTTCCTTCACTTGTCGTGCTTGCTCTGCTTCAGCCTCTGAGAAAAGTTCCACTCGAGGGGAGTTGTGCAGCAAATCACTCGAAAGCACGGCTTCAGCCCCGTACACCATGAAGAAGGGGGTTCGACTAGTCGACCGATTGGGAGTCGCCTGTAATCCCCACAGAACGGATGGTAACTCGGTCACCCAAGCCCTAGCTGCATGCTTGAGGTCACACATCAATTGGGGTTTCAACCCGTGGAGGATGAAACCATTTGCTCTTTCAGCTTGCCCATTCGACTGCGGGTGCGCAACGGATGCGTAATCGACCAGAGTGCCTTGGGAAGCACAGTACACTCTGAACTCATCAGAATCAAAGTTTGAGCCGTTGTCCTTAATGACGTTGTGCGGAACCCCATATCGGAACACCAATTCTTTGATGAAACTAATGGTCGTAGTTGAGTCTAAGTTCTTGATAGGTTTTGCCTCAATCCACTTGGTGAACTTGTCGACTGCTACGAGAAAATGGGTGAAACCACTCCTGCCGGTTCTCAAAGGCCCAACCATGTCCATTCCCCACACCGCAAATGGCCAGACGAGTGGGATAGTCTTCAGTGCTGATGCAGGTTTGTGGGACATGTTTGAGTAAAATTGGCAGCCTTCACACTTGTCAACTATATCTTTCACCATTTCATTCGCCCGTGGCTAATGGAATCCAGCTTGGTATGCTTTATCCACGATGGTCCGAGAGGACGCATGGTGACCACACGTCCCCGAGTGAATATCGTTCAAGATTAGTCGACCTTCCTCTGGAGTGATACATCATTGGGCTACGCCAGTTACACTTTCTCAAAAAAGTCGTCCACCTATAACTATAAAGGATTTAGACCTACGGACGATCTGAAGAGCCTCATCCTCATCCTTTGTAAGCTCCTGCCTGAGCAGATAAGCAATGTATGGCACTGTCTAGTCGGGGGTTATCACCAAAACTTCCATGATCAGGTCGACCACCACTGGCACTTCAACTTTAGTCGGATTGGTTGAACTTATCGTTTGTGGGAGCTCCTCCATAAAGGGATCTTCTTGTACTGACGGGACGTGGAGGTTCTCCAGAACACATTACTGGGAATAGGCTTCCGAGTGGGACCTATCTTCACCAGATCATCAGCTGCTTGATTCTTGATTCGAGGAATGTGATGGAGCTCCAACCCTTCAAACTTCTTTTCTAGTTTTCTCACTGCATTGCAGTATCCAGTCATGGCAGGGCTCCTGATATCCCACTCCTTCATCACTTGATTGACTACCAAATCTGAGTCGTTGTAAACCATCAGGCGACAGACGCCGAGTGAGATGGCCATACGCAACCCATACAAAAGTGCTTTGTACTCAGCTCCATTATTCGAGGAATCAAAGTGAATTTGGAGAACGTAACTGAGCTTGTCGCCTCTTGGGGATACTAGGACTACTCCAGCACCAGAACCATTCAACATCTTAGATCCATCAAAGAACATGGTCCAGTGTTCCGGTGAACTTGAGTCGGTTGCTATTGCTCAATCCACTCGGCCAAGAAATCTGCAATTGCTTGAGACTGAATCGCCTTTTTTGCTTCGAACTTGATATCCAGAGGAAGGAGTTCAATTGCCCATTTGTCCACTCGACCGGTTGCATCTCGATTGTTCAAAATTTCTGACAATGGAGCATCACTGACGACTGAAACCGAGTGGTCCGCAAAGTAATGTGCAACTTTCTTCATGGTTAGATAAATTCCGTAGACAAGCTTCTGGCAATGCGGATAGCTTTGCTTGGACGGAGTCAAGACTTCAGAGGTGTAATATACTAGACGCTGAACTTTGTAAGCTTTGCCTTCTTCCTCCCACTCGACCGTGAGCACTGTGCTGACAACCTGCCCAGTGGCTGCGATATACAATAATAGAGGTTCTTTGCTGACTGGGGCAGCAAGCATCGGCTGGGTGGAAAGCAGGGCTTTGAGCTCTACAAACGCTGCTTCAGCTTCGGGAGTCCACTCGAAAGTATCAGATTTCTTCATCAGTCGGTAAAGAGACAACGCCTTTTCACCAAGATGTGAAATGAACCGACTGAATGCAGCCAAATAACTAGTAAGCTTCTGAATGTCATGCACATGCACATGGCATTTCATTTGGAGAATTGCTCCAATATTTTCTGGGTTTGCATCGATCCCTCGTTCGGAAACGAGGAAACCGAGTAACTTTCCTCCTAGAACTCTGAATGTGCATTTCGACGGATTGAGCTTGATATCGTATCTTCTTAGGTTGGCAAATGATTCAGCGAGGTCAACCAGTAGGTCAGAACCTTTGCATGACTTAACCACGATATAATCCATGAATGCTTCCACATTCCGACTGATTTGAGTGAGCAGACACTTCTGAATCATGCGCATGAACGTGGCACCAGCATTCTTGAGACCAAAAGGCATGGTAACATAACAAAAACACCCGAATGGGGTGATGAAGGCTGTTTTTATTTCATCGGGCCCGTACAGACGGATCTGGTGATACCCGGAATATGCATCCAAAAAGGACAAATGCCGACACCCCGCAGTCGAGTCGACAATCTGATCGATGTGGGGAAGAGGAAAATGATCTTTCGGGCAGGCCCAATTGATATGTTTGAAGTCAATACACATACGAAGTGAATCATCTTTCTTGGGGACCATGATGATATTTGCGAGCCACTCGGAGTGGTATATCTCGCAGAGGAACTCAGTTGATAGGAGCCGAGCCACTTCCTCGCCAATTCCCTTCCTTTTCTCCACGGCGGACCGACGGAGATGTTCCTTGACAGGTCTTGATTTTGGGTCGACACGCAAACGGTGCTCAGCCAGCCCCCTGGGTACACCTGGCATGTTAGATGGCTTCCATGCAAGGATGTCCCAGTTCTCACGGAGGAACTGGATGAGCACTTCTTCCTATTTGCTGTCGAGTGTTGTTGAAATGTGAGTGATACGTCTCCAACGTATCATAATTTTTTATTGTTCAATGCTGTTATATTATCAATCTTGGATGTTTTATAATCACTTTATATTGTTTTTTGGTACTAACCTATTAACATAGTACCAAGTGCCAGTTGCTATTTTCTGCATGTTTTTTACATCACAGGAAATCAATACCAAACGGAGTCCAAGCGCAGCGAAACATTTTGGACATCTTTTTGGACCAGAAGACGCCCAATGGGCCAAGGCAGTGCCTGGGGGGTGCTCCGAGGGGAGCACAACCCACCAGGGCGTGCCAGGAGGCCCAGGCGCGCCCTGGTGGGTTGTGCCCACCTCGGGTTCCCCCTGAACCGCCTCTTTGCTCTATAAATACCCCAATATTCCAGAAACCCTTGGGGAGTCGACGAAAATCAATTCCAGCCGCCGCAGAGTCCAGATCCAATATAGACACCATCACGGAGGGGTTCACCACTACCATTGGTGCCTCTCCGATGATGCATGAGTAGTTCTTTGTAGACCTTCGGGTCCATAGTTAGTAGCTAGATGGCTTCCTCTCTCTTGTATGATTCTCAATACAATGGTCTCTTGGAGATCCATATGTTGTAACTCTTTTTGCGGTGTGTTTGTTGGGATCGGATGAACTTTGAGTTTTTGATTAGATCTATCTTTTTATCCATGAAAGTTATTTGAATCTTCTTTGATCTCTTATATGCATAATTGCTTATAGCCACGTATTTCTTCTCCTATATTTGGGTTTTGTTTGGCCAACTTGATCTATTTATCTTGCAATGGGAAGAGGTGCTTTGTTGTGGGTTCGATCTTACGGTGCTTGATCCCAGTGACAGAAGGGGAACCGACACGTATGTATCGTTGCTATTAAGGATAAAATGATGGGGTCTATCTCTACATAGATAGATATTGTCTACATATGTCATCATTCTTATTGCATTACTCCGTTTCCCCATGAACTTAATACACTAGATGCATGCTGGATAGCAGTCGATGTGTGGAGTAATAGTAGTAGATGCAGGCAGGAGTCGGTCTACTAATCTTGGACGTGATGCCTATATAATGATCATTGCCTAGATATCGTCATTATTATTTGAAGTTCTATCAATTGCCAAACAGTAATTTGTTTATCCACCGTTTGCTATTTTTCTCAAGAGAAGCCACTAGTGAAACCTACGGCCCCCGGGTCTCTTCTTTAATATATTTGCCTTCGTGGTCTATTTTATTCGCCTTTTATTTTCAAATCTATTAAAACAAAAATACAAAAAATACCTTGCTGCAATTTATTCTTATTTATTTTATTTGGCGTTCGATCTATCAATCTACTACAATTTATTCACGCCCTTTCCCAATTTGTGGCACCGTTACCCGAAAGGGATTGACAACCCCTTTTACACGTCAGGTTGCGAGTATTTGTTATTTGTGTGCAGGTGATGTTTACGTGTTGTTGCTTGGTCCTCCTACTAGTTTGATAACCTTGGTTTCATATCTGAGGGAAATACCTACCACTATTGTGATGCATCATCCCTTCCTCTTTGGGGAAATACTTGCGTAGCTTCAAGCCGCATCAGTGAGTCGTAGCCTGATACGTCTCCAACGTATCTATAATTTTTGATTGTTCCATGCTATTATATTATCTGTTTTGGATGTTTATGGGCTTTATTATACACTTTTATATTATTTTTGTGACTAACCTATTAACCGGAGGCCCAACCCAAATTGATGTTTTCTTGCCTATTTCAGTGTTTCGAAGAAAAGGAATATCCAACGGAGTCCAAACAGAATGAAACCTTCGGGAGCGTGATTTTTGGAATGAACGTCATCCATAAGACTTGGAGTATACGTCAGGCAGGCAACGAGGCAGCCATGAGGCAGGGGCACACCCACCCCCTGGGCGCACCCTCCACCCTCGTGGGGCCCTCGTTGCTCCACCGACATACTTCTTCCTCCTATATATATCCATATGCCCCCCAAACATCGAATAACGGAATAGATCGGGAGTTCCGCCGCCAGAAGCCTCTGTAGCCACCGAAAACCAATCTAGACCCGTTCTGGCACCCTGCCCACTACTAGGAAAAGGCCTACTAATGGCGCACCAGTTTTGCCTACTAATGGCGCATCACTGGTGCGCCATTAGTATCACGCCACTAGTATTTTTTACTAATGGCGCATCACGGGTGCGCCATTAGTATCTGGTATACTAATGGCGCACCACCCAGTGCGCCATTAGTATATAACACCATGCGCCATTAGTATGCCTCCCAGGGGCCATATTTAACCATGTGCTTTGGCACACTAATGGCGCACTGTGGATGGATGCGCCATTAGTATACTTGGCATACTAATGGCGCACTCTGTAGTGATGCGCCATTAGTATGAATATTAGGTTTTATTTTTTTTACTTTTCTGATTTTTGCACATGTTACAAAATATATTATTTGATAGAATATAGACAGTAGCACATAGCAACAGCAGATTCATCGAATACAATAGAAGATTAGTCTCTGAATACAATTCATCATATTAGTCTCCGAATTCAAAAGACCGAACAAAGATAAAACATTACAAGTCTCGAGACCGCGAGTATCGAGTTTGTCGGAAGTAATACTAATCCTAACAAGTCCTACTAATCATCATCATACAACTTCTACTCGTTATTCATAACAAGTCATACGATCATCATCTTGATAGTCATCGAACCAACCCTACTTAATTGTTCTTAGCACATGATCATCAGTATTAGGCAGGACCTAAATACCCTATTTAAGCTAAAATAGCATAAAACAATATAGACCCTGACTCTCCATTATGGAGAATGGAGAACATCCTGTCTCCAATTCTTGCGCTTCGCTTCCTTTTGCTTCCAAGAAGCTCCTTACGACTGTCCATACATTTTTTACATCCTTTGATTTTCATGTCTCCACTTCTTTTAGAAATCTCGTATGGACAGTTGAGATTCGTAGGACAACCTGGCTGTATGTTCAAAACATTAACACTACCTTTCTGATACATCATATGAGGCACACAATTCTCTGGGATTATCTGTTGAAAAACATAGTAATAACTTCATAGTTAGCAATGATGTACTAGTTTTAGAAGTATGCAAAAGATGCACGAATGTCGTAATAGTAAAAATCTTACCAGGGTATCTCCATGGTAGTTACCGTAGTTGAACACATGCACTAGTGGCACGTATTTACCATAATGTTGAGGAGTTTGATTGTGGATAATGTAATTCTCAATGTCAGTACAAAATCCGACAAGATGATTTTTCTCCTTGTAAGTTGTTAATTCGGAGCCATCGGTGTAGTGGGTTTTGTCTACCATCTCCCGCACAATCTTTGAACAATAAAAATAAGCTGTCAATGGAAATAAGCTGTCAACTATTTTGAAATAAACAATATAAATTAGCTAATAATTACTATGTTTGAGAAACTCACATAGCGGTAGAACTGGAGGCGTATCAACAAGGACCCAAATGTCCATATTGTCTTGGTTGCTGTCAGGATTACCAAGATCCATGGTGATAAGCATACCTCATCAAAACCATACATCTTGCAAAATGCTTCCCAATTTTTGCAACCAAAATGGATTACGCTCTCAGAATTATATAGATTTACTTCAAAGTCCACATCGTGATGAGTCCTTAGGTGAATTTTCTTTGTTTCAAAAATTTCATGGTCTTCAAAATCCATCCTCTCCAAGACATAGCGTCTTGCATGGCATGGGATAAGCTATACTCGAATTGTAAAAGATGAAAATTACACGTTGAAATAGTTGAAGTCATGCTTAATTATGAAAATAACACTTGTCGTCGTTGTGTACCGTTTCAACTTCGAAGGTCTCCTCGAGCTTAATGCTGAAGCGCCGATCATCGTCCAGGTGAGGCATGTCGCACAGACCTCGATCATCATGGCACCAGTCGCACTCCGCCAGGAGACTTTCGTCGTCCAATGATGATGACGACATATCCTACGTTCATAATTCAAAACTACATCATTTAGGGTTTGTCGACACCGAGGCATCCTAAAAGCTAAGCTTTTATCATTTAGGGTTTGTCGACGCTGAGGCACCCTAAAAGCCTAAGCTTTCATCATTTAGGTTCTTATCGACACCGAGGCACCCTAAAAGCCAAGGTTTTATCATTTAGGGTTTGTTGACGTCGAGGCACCCTAAAAGCCTATTAGGTTCTCATCGACACTGAGGCACCCTATAGAAGCAAAGTTAAGTTTTCATCATTTAGGGTTTATCGATGCCGAGGCACCCTAGGTTGGGCCTAATCACTTGCACTAATCACTTGGCTCTATTGCCACCTATGTTGGGTTTATCATCTAGGGTTTATCGATGCTAACGAGAATTCTAAGTTGGGCCTAATCACTTGGCTCTATTGCCACCTATGGTTTAATGCAGCAAGAATGGCGGGGCAGTTGGTCCTACTTAACTAAGTACTAAGATACCCCGGCCCATGCATTAGTCGCAAGTACCCCATATGTCCTATTTTTAGCAAAGTCATGCTAAAATTCACGGAAAATTTCAGCATGACCTTTACTGAAAATAGGACATATGGAGTACCCGAATTTTCCGGAACGGAAGTTAATCGACATTCCGGCAAACTCAAGGGCCTCTCGGGGTACCTGCAAATTCATCACGACATAATGGTCGGAGACAAAACCCAGCAAACTAGCAGAGTTACTGACGTGTTTACAGAAATTGTTTTCTGTAAAATATATTCATCATCTTTGCAAGTCTTTCTCAATGTGATCACAAGTAATTCAGAGGCATCACAAGTAATTCAGAAATTGTGAAACAAGCCTTTTAATGTACGAACTTGAAAGAACTACTGAGGCTTCTACGACAGTTCAGAAAAGTAATGATCAATTCTCTCTATTTCTGTTTCTAGTTCACATAGTTTGATAACTTGGATGCACAAAGGCTATTGGTGCAGTATCATAAGGTTCCATATCATGTAGAATAAAAAAAGATAGGTGACAATAGCAAGCACACATCTGAGCAGACATTAGCAATATATGACAGAAATGTACATGTTGATTAGCAAGCTTGGGCTTAGCAGTAATATTCTGAGAAAATATTTTCTTGAAGCCTGAACAACTGGCTTTCCTTTTTAAAAACAGAACCAAAACCATGACACAATCACTTGACTACATCTATGCAACATGCATAATGCAAGTACCAACTAGTACTTCTATTCAACTCCTTCTACTTATATCTAATACAGACAATAGTCCAGACAACTCCCAACTCCTAACTGAAGATTAGCAGCATTTGTAGAACACAATAGTTTCAGTAAACTCCTAACTGAATATTAGCAGTAGTTACAAAATACAATAGTTTCAGTAAACTCCTAACTGAAGATTAGCACAATAGCACTGTCAATGCAGCAAATAATATCGACCAGTACATATCTTGTAAAATTCATTTTCTGCTGAACAAGTATGTGTTTGTGCAATTATAAATTCATTGGCAGGAACAAGTTACTCCATGACATCAAGTTTAAAATTTACTGACAGCAAGCACGTGGAATAGAAAGTTCAAAATTACAGAATGTATTACCGCAAGCAAATGTACTCCAAATGGCACCATCAGTTAATCATGTACTCCAAATATTCAGGACAGAGCATTCATTCAGATTCGGCAAGCTAGTACTCCAAACTGTATGTAAAATGTGCTCCTACTAAAAAAACAGGACATTGTGCCTGTCAAATATGCAGTTCTCCTTATCAACCTACCTACCAGTAACAAAACCAAAAAAACTCATGCAGCACCTACATGAGTAGCAGGAGTATTTCTGAATTGTGATGCTAGGTTATTAATTTCTTACAGAGTGCACCATTTAAAGGCATTGATGTGTTTATTTCTCTGCAAGACACCCTTTGTAATGAAAGTATCATGACATGTTTTTGCAAGCAAGGAGCAGGGCAGGGCAGGGCACCCTTTGTACACAAGCAAGCAAGGATCAGAGCAGAACCTGAGAGGTCGACAAGCAGTTTGGCGCAGGGTGCGGACCGACCGGCGAGCGGACGGGGCAGGAGGCAGTGGGTGACGACGAAGACGGCGAAGCAGAGGCAGCGGGTGACGTCAGAGACCAGCAGCTGCGTGAGGAGGAGCACGAAGAAGGCGCAGACGCCGTAGACGGTGGAGGCGTTGGTGTCGTAGAGGCGCCGGAGACCTTGCCCTGCGAGACAGAGAAGGGGCCGTCAACCCCGGCGCAAGCGGGGGGGCAAGGGGAGGAGGAGGAGGAGGGGCAAGGGGAGGAGGAGGAGGGGCAAGGGGAGGAGGAGGAGGGGCAAGGGTCGAGGGGCGTACGGTGCTGCATCGCTGCTCGGCGCCGACGGCGAGGAGGAAGGCGAAGATGTTGAGGAAGATGAGGAAGCCGCAGAGCGCGAGGGAGGCCGGACGCGAGGGAGGCGGGGTGGAGTCCAGCGGGGGTCGGGGCGCGGGGGCGCGGGGGCGGCGGGGGTCGGGGCGGCGGCGGCGTGGGTCGGGGCAGCGGGGGGGAGTGCATCTGGCGCGAGAGAGGGACGAAGGGGATCTGGCGAGAGGGAGGGAATTAGCTAGGGGGAATCTTACTAATGGCGCACCCGCGGTCGGTGCGCCATTAGTAATCTTTTTTATATATATAGCAATGGCGCACTAGCAGAGGTGCGCCATAAGTAATTTATTTTTATTTTTTGTTGCATGTAATAATTTTTTAGAAAATTAATATGAATATGAAACAGTAATAATTGTTGTTTAACAACAATTGTAGTCTACACCTTTTTTATTTTTTGAAAAATGAAGAGGGGAGAGGAGGCGGAGCTCACCGGGGATTTATTTTTTAAAAATATCATCAAATTTGTTATTTGAAAATATTTATGAATCAAAAAATTATCATCAAATTTATTATTTGAAAATATAAAAAAATTCGTTTTTTCGGATTTTTAGTTGCATTCATTTGTGACGGTGGAGCGGGGGAGGGTGCGGGGGGTCGGCGGCGGCGGTGGAGCGGGGGAGGGTGCGGGGGGTCAGCGGGGTAGGGTGCGGTGGATCGTCGGCGGCGATGGAGCGGGGGAGGGTGCGGGGGGTCGGCGGCGACGACGTGGGTCGGGGCAGCGGGGGGAATTAGCTAGGGGGCGAGGGAGAGGGATGAAGGGGATCTGGCGAGAGAGAGGGAATTAGCTAGGGGGAATCTTACTAATGGTGCACCTGCGGTCGGTGCGCCATTAGTAATCTTTTTTTACATAGCAATGGCGCACCAGGCAGAGGTGCGCCATTAGTAATCTTTTTTTACATAGCAATGGCGCACCAGGCAGAGGTGCGCCATTAGTAATCTTTTTTTACATAGCAATGGCGCACCAGGCAGAGGTGCGCCATTAGTAATCTTTTTTTATATATAGCAATGGCACACCAGCCAGAGCTGCGCCATAAGTAATTTTTTTTGTTGCATGTAATAATTTTTTAGAAAATGAATATGAATATGAAACAGTAATATTTTTTTATAAAAACAATAATAATTGTTGTTTAACAACAATTGTAGTCTACACTTTTTATTATTAGTTTTTAAAAAATGAAGAGGGGAGAGGAGGCGCGGGTGGGATCGAGATCGAGATGGAGGGGGAATCGAGATCGAGATGGAGGGGGATCGAGATCGAGTGTCCTCATGAATATTCAATATTTTATCATATTGAATATGAAAAAATATCATCAAATTTGAAAAAATATTCATGAATTCAAAAAGTGCCCATGAAATTTAAAAATATTCATGATATCAAAAAGTGCCCATGAAATTTAAAAATATTCATGATATCAAAATATATACTAATGGCGCACTTCTATAGGGTGCGCCATTAGTAGTTTAAACTAGTAATGGCGCACTGTGAGGCGGTGCGCCATTAGTAGTTTTGCAAAAAAAAGAATAAAAAAAATCAGTACTGGCGCACTCCCTGTCTGGTGCGCCATTACTAGTTAGAACTAGTAATGGCGCACTTCTGTAGGATGCGCCATTAGTATGTATGTAAAAATGAAAAAAAATATCACTAGTGGCGCACCTGTTTTCTGGTGCGTCATTAGTGTCTTCCACACTAATGGCGCATCACCAACTGGTGCGCCATTAGTATATAGTAGTGGCGCACTACTTCCCTGGTGCGCCATTAGTGTCAATCCTATCTATAGCCCTTTTCCTAGTAGTGGGCGCCGGAGGGGGGAATCCCTCTCCTGTGGCCATCTTCATCGTCCCGGTGCTCTCCATGACGAGGAGGGAGTAGTTCTCCCTCGGGGCTGAGGGTATGTACTAGTAGCTATGTGTTTGATCTCTCTCTCTCGTGTTCTTGAGGAGGTACGATATTGATGTATCGTGAGCTTTACTATTATATTTGGATCTTATGATATTTCTCCCCCTCTACTCTCTTGTAATGAATTGAGTTTTCCCTTTGAAGTCATCTTATCGATTGATTCTTTAAGGATTTGAGAACACTTGATGTATGTCTTGCGCGTGCTTATCTGTGGTGACAATGGGATATCATGTGATCCACTTGATGTATGTTTTGGTGATCAACTTGTGAGTTCCGTGACCTCGTGAACTTATGCATAGGGGTTGGCACACGTTTTCGTCTTGACTCTCCGGTAGAAACTTTGGGGCACTCTTTGAAGTTCTTTGTGTTGATTGAATAGATGAATTTGAGATTGTGTGATGCATATCATATAATCATACCCACGGATACTTGAGGTGATATTGGAGTATCTAGGTGACATTAGGGTTTTGGTTGATTTGTGTCTTAAGGTGTTATTCTAGTACGAACTCTATGATAGATTGAACGGAAAGAATAGCTTCGTGTTATTTTACTACGGACTCTTGAATAGATCGATTAGAAAGGATAACTTTGAGGTGGTTTCGTACCCTACCATAATCTCTTCGTTTGTTCTCCGTTATTAGTGACTTTGGAGGGACTCTTTGTTGCATGTTGAGGGATAGTTATATGATCCAATTATGTTATTATTGTTGAGAGAACTTGCACTAGTGAAAGTATGAACCCTAGGCCTTGTTTCCTAGCATTGCAATACCGTTTACGCTCACTTTTACCACTTGCTACCTTGCTGTTTTTATATTTTTCATATTACAAAAGCTATATCTACCATCCATATTGCACTTGTATCATCATCTCTTCGCCACACTAGTGCACCTATATAATTTACCATTGTATTGGGTGTGTTGGGGACACAAGAGACTCTTTGTTATTTGGCTGCAGGGTTTTTTGAGAGAGACCATCTTCATCCTACACCTCCCACGGATTGATAAACCTTAGGTCATCCACTTGAGGGAAATTTACTACTGTCCTACAAACCTCTGCACTTGGAGGCCCAACAACGTCTACAAGAACAAGGTTGTGTAGTAGACATCAAGCTCTTTTCTGGCGCCGTTGCCGGGGAGGCGGGGAAAGCGGCACTAACACCCCATCAACGAAGCTCTTTTCTAGCGCCGTTGTCGGGGGGGTTAGCGCTTGAAGGTATATCTTTAAATCTTGCAATTGAGACTTTTAGTTTCTTGTTTTATCACTAGTTTAGTCTATAAAAGAAAACTACAAAAAATGGAATTAAGGTTACCTCATATGCTTCATCTTTTAAATGTCTTTCGTGAAAATAAGGATTCCGATAATTGTGCCAAAGTGTTAGAAGAAGAATGCATTAAAAAAATTTGCACTAAATCTTTGGATGATGAGCATGATTGCAATGTTGTTAGTATGAATTCCTTGAATATCCATGATGCTAATGATATGCAAAGCTACAAGCTTGGGGATGCTATGTTTGATGAATATGATATTTTTAGTCCCCCAAGTTTTGATGAGAATATTTATTATGATGAAAGCATGCCTCTTATTTATGATGATTATTGTGATGACATGTATGCTATAAAGAACAATGATAACCATGAAATTTGTCATCATAATTTTAATTTTCAATTGGATTATGCCTCACATGATAGTTATTTTGTTGAGTTTGCTCCCACTACTATTCATGAGAAGAATTTTGCTTATGTGGAGAGTAGTAAATTTTCTATACTTGTAGTTCATGAAAAGAATGCTTTATGTGATAGTTATATTGTTGAATTCATTCATGATGCTACTAAAAATTATTATGAGGGAGGAATATATGCTTGTAGGAATTGCAATAATATCAAGTTTCCTTTCTATGTGCCTAAAATCTTGAAGTTATGCTTGTTTTGCTTTCCTATGCAAGTTGATTCTTGTTCCCACAAGTTGTTTTCTCACAAAATCCCTATGCATAGGAAGTGGGTTAGGCTTAAATTTGCTAGTAATATTATTCATGATGCTCTCTTTATGTTTCAATTCTTATCTTTTGTGTGAGCATCATTGAAATCATCATGCTAGCTAGGGGCGTTAAAAAATAGTGCTTGTTGGGAGGCAACCCAACTTCATTTTTGTTCTTTGCTTTTTGCTCCTGTTTAATAATAAATAATTCATCTAGCCTCTGTTTAGATGTGGTTTTATGTTTTAATTAGTGTTTGTGCCAAGTAGAGCCTTTGGGAAGACTTGGGTGAAGTCTTTGTGGTCTTGCTGTAAAAAAACAGAAAGTATGCACTCACGAGAATAATTTTCATTTTTTACCAGAGAGCGATAAAATACCAATTCCACTTGCAGTAGATTAATAAACAAGTTTCCTAGGACTTCCTAATTTCTCAGGATTTCTGGGGTTCCAGAAGTTTGCATTAGTTACAGATTACTTCAGACTGTTCTGTTTTTCATGTGTTGTTTGCTTATTTTGATGAATCTATGGCTAGTAAAAGAGTTTATGAATCATAGAGAGGTTGGAATACAGTAGATATTACACCAATACGAATTTAGAATGAGTTCACAATAGTACCTAAGTGGTGATTTATTTTCTTATACTAACGGAGCTTACGAGTTTTCTGTTAAGTTTTGTGTTGTGAAGTTTTCAAGTTTTGGGTAAAGATTCGATGGATTATGGAACAAGGAGTGGCAAGAGCCTAAGCTTGGGGATGCCCAAAGCACCCCAAGGTAATATTCAAGGACAACCAATAGCCTAAGCTTGGGGATGCCCTAGAAGGCATCCCCTCTTTCGTCTTCGTTCATCGGTAACTTTACTTGAAGCTATATTTTTATTCGCCACATGATATGTGTTTTGCTTGGAGCGTCATTTTAATTTATTTAGTTTTGCTTGCTGTGTGAATAAAATACCAAGATCTGAAATTCTTAAATGTTAAAGAGTCTTCACATAGTTAGATAATTATTCGACTACTCATTGATCTTCACTTATACATTTCGGAGTAGTTGGTCATTTGCTCTAGTGCTTCACTTATATCTTTTTAGAGCACGGTGGTGGTTTTATTTTGAAGAAATAAATGAACTATAATGCTTCACTTATATCATTTTGAGAGTCTCTAAACAGCATGGTAATTTGCTTTGGTTATGAATTTAGTCCTAATATGATGGGCATCCAAGAGGGATATAATAAAAACTTTCAAATAAAGTGCATTGAATACTATGAGAAGTTTGATACTTGATGATTGTTTTGAGATATGAAGATGGTGATATTAGAGTCATGCTAGTTGAGTAGTTGTGAATTTGCGAGACACTTGTGTTAAAGTTTGTGATTCCCGTAGCATTCACGTATGGTGAACCGTTATGTGATGAAGTCAGAGCATGATTTATTTTTTGATTGTCTTCCTTATGAGTGGCAGTCGGGGACGAGCGATGGTCTTTTCCAACCAATCTATCCCCCTAGGAGCATGCGCGTAATACTTTGTTTCGATAACTAATAGATTTTTGCAATAAGTATGTGAGTTATTTATGACTAATGTTGAGTCCATGGATTATATGCACTCTCACCCTTCCACCATTGCTAGCCTCTCTAGTACCGCACAACTTCCGCTGGTACCATAAACTCACCATATACCTTCCTCAAAACAGCCACCATACCTACCTATTATGGCATTTCCATAGCCATTCCGAGATATATTGCCATGCAACTTTCCACCGTTCCGTTTATTATGACACACTCCATCATTGTCATATTGCTTTGCATGATCATGTAGTTGATATCGTATTTGTGGCAAAGCCACCGTTCATAATTCTTTCATACATGTCACTCATGAGTCATTGCGCCGGAGGCATTCATATAGAGTCATATTTGTTCTAAGTATCGAGTTGTAATTCTTGAGTTGTAAGTAAATAAAAGTGTGATGATCATCATTATTAGAGCATTGTCCCAAGTGAGGAAAGGATGATGGAGACTATGATTCCCCCACAAGGCGGGATGAGACTCCGGACGAAAATATAAAAAGGGAAAAAAGAGAAAGGCCATAAAAAAGGGGAAGGCCCAAAAAAAGAAGAAAAAAGAAAATGAGAGAAAAAGAGAGAAGGGACAATGCTACTATCCTTTTACCACACTTGTGCTTCAAAGTAGCACCATGATCTTCATGATAGAGAGTCTCCTATGTTGTCACTTTCATATACTAGTGTGAATCTTTCATTATAGAACTTGGCTTGTATATTCCAATGATGGGCTTCCTCAAAATGCCCTAGGTCTTCGTGAGCAAACGAGTTGGATGCACACCCACTAGTTTCTTTTGTTGAGATTTCATACACTTATAGCTCTAGTGCATCCGTTGCATGGCAATCCCTACTCACTCACATTGATATCTATTGATGGGCATCTCCATAGCCCATTGATATGCCTAGTTGATGTGAGACTATCTTCTCCTTTTTGTCTTCTCCACAATCACCATTCTATTTCACATATAGTGCTATATCCATGGCTCACGCTCATGTATTGCGTGAAGATTGAAAAAGTTTGAGAACACCAAAAGTATGAAACAATTGCTTGGCTTGTCATCGGGGTTGTGCATGATTTAAATACTTTGTGTGGTGAATATGGAGCATAGCCAGACTATATGATTTTGTAGGGATAGCTTTCTTTGGCCATGTTATTTTGAGAAGACATGATTGCTTTGTTAGTGTGCTTGAAGTATTATTATTTCTATGTCAATATTAAACTTTTGTCTTGAATCTTATGAATCTGAACATTCATGCCACAATAAAGAGAATTACTAAGAGAAATATGTTAGGTAGCATGCCACATCAAAAATTCTGTTTTTATCATTTACCTACTCGAGGACGAGCAGGAATTAAGCTTGGGGATGCTGATACGTCTCCAACGTATCTATATTTTTTTATGTTTCCATGCTATTATATTATCTGTTTTGGATGTTTATGGGCTTTACTATACACTTTTATATTATTTTTGGGACTAACCTATTAACCGGAGGCCCAACCCAAATTGTTGTTTTCTTGCCTATTTCAGTGTTTCGAAGAAAAGGAATATCAAACGGAGTCCAAACGGAATGAAACCTTCGGGAGCGTGACTTTTGGAACGAACGTGATCCAGAAGACTTGGAGTATATGTCAGGCAAGCAATGAGGCAGCCACGAGACAGGGGGCGCGCCCACCCCCCTGGGCGCACCCTCCACCCTCGTGGGCCCCTCGTTGCTCCACCGACGTACTTCTTCCTCCTATATATATCCATATGCCACCCAAACATCGAACAACAGAATAGATCGGGAGTTCCACCGCCAGAAGCCTCCCTAGCCACCGAAAACCAATCTAGACCCGTTCTGGCACCCTGCCGGAGGGGGGAATCCCTCTCCGGTGGCCATCTTCATCATCCCAATGCTCTCCATGACGAGGAGGGAGTAGTTCTCCCTCGGAGCTGAGGGTATGTACTAGTAGCTATGTGTTTGATCTCTCTCTCTCGTGTTCTTGAGGTGGTACGATCTTGTTGTATCGCGAGCTTTACTATTATATTTGGATCTTATGATGTTTCTCCCCCTCTACTCTCTTGTGATGAATTGAGTTTTCCCTTTGAAGTCATCTTATCGGATTGAGTCTTTAAGGATTTGAGAACACTTGATGTATGTCTTGCACGTTCTTATCTGTGGTGACAATGGGATATCATGTGATCCACTTGATGTATGTTTTGGTGATCAACTTGCGAGTTCCATGACCTCGTGAACTTATGCATAGGGGTTGGCACAAGTTTTCATCTTGACTCTCCGGTAGAAACTTTGGGGCACTCTTTGAAGTTCTTTGTGTTCATTGAATAGGTGCATCTAAGATTATGTGATGCATATCGTATAATCATACCCACAGATACTTGAGGTGACATTGGAGTATCTAGGTGACATTAGGGTTTTGGTTGATTTGTGTCTTAAGGTGTTATTCTAGTATGAACTCTATGATAGATTGAACGAAAAGAATAGCTTCGTGTTATTTTACTATGGACTCTTGAATAGATCGATCAGAAAGGATGACTTTGAGGTGGTTTCGTACCCTACCATAATCTCTTCGTTTGTTCTCCGCTATTAGTGACTTTGGAGTGACGCTTTGTTGCATGTTGAGGGATAGTTATATGATCCAATTATGTTATTATTGTTGAGAGAACTTGCACTAGTGAAAGTATGAACCCTAGGCCTTGTTTCCTAGCATTGCAATACCGTTTATGCTCACTTTTACCACTTGCTACCTTGCTGTTTTTATATTTTCAGATTACAAAAACCTATATCTACCATCCATATTGCACTTGCATCACCATCTCTTCGCCGAACTAGTGCACCTATACAATTTACCATTGTATTGGGTGTGTTGGGGACACAAGAGACTCTTTGTTATTTGGTTGCAGGGTTGTTTGAGAGAGACCATCTTCATCCTACGCCTCCCATGGATTGATAAACCTTAGGTCATCCACTTGAGGGAAATTTGCTACTGTCCTACAAACCTATGTACTTGGAGGCCCAACAACGTCTACAAGAAGAAGGTTATGTAGTATACATCATAGCCGCAGAGGGATCGTTGGGTGAATGTGAACTGGCTTTGTTTCCCCGGCTGACTGAAATGCTGACTCTGAGGCAGGTTTCTTAACCCACAACAAATCACTCGGGTCGGTGTTTTTCTTGTACTCTTCCAGCTCTACCGCTGCCATCTGCTCGTTAGCAATTTTGCAGCCTTTCTGGAGGCATTCCTCTGCTCTCTATCGATTCCCCGTGACTGTGATCACACCTCTGGGCCCAAGCATCTTTAACTTAAGATACACGTAACATGGGCGGGCCATGAAACAAGCATATGTGAGTCTGCCCAGAATAGCATGATAGGCATTGTGAAAATCCACTACTTCAAATGTCAACTTCTCCTTGCGGCAATTCTTGGAATCACCGAAAACCACATCAAGAACAATCTGTCCGAGTGACTCTGCCTTCTTTCCTGGGATGACTCCATGGAACCGCATGTTGCTCTCACTGAGCTTGGACATTGGAATACCCATCCCTTGGAGGGTCTCAGCATACAAAATATTCAATCCACTGCCACCATCCATGAGAACCTTAGTCAGTCGAGTGCCCCCAATGAATGGGTCGACCACCAACATTTGCCACCCGGGGGTAGCAACGTGCGCTGGGTGATCGGACTGGTCAAATGTGATGGGAGTCTTCGACCACTTTAAGTACGTCGTAGTTGCCGGAGCAACCATGTTCACTTCTCTGTTGATAACCTTCAGTCGACTTTTGCTCTCAGCGTCAGCAAAAATCACCAAAGTAGTGTTTACATTGGGGTAGCCATCATATTCTTCCTTTTCCTCCTTATCAGAGTCCTTCTCCGGGGGCTGACCCTCTCGAAACTGCTGCATCAGGAGTCGGAACTGTCGGGTGGTATGTTTGGGTAGAATCAGGTTACCCTCTTTGTCCTTTTGTGTGTGTATATGACACGGTAAATCCAGGATGTCATTGCCTGACTGATCTTTCACCTTTTTGGGCACCCACGGCCCCTTAGGTTTTCCTTTGAACTTTCCATGATTCAGAACTGTAGCCTCTGCGGAACCCGCAACTTCTGATTTACGCTTCTATTTCCGATTGGTGTTTCCACCTCCAGTGTCCTGGTCGACTGGTTTCCTTTTACCATTACGGAGTCGGTCTTCTTCTTCACCATTTGCATACCGAGTGGCTATTTCCAGCATTCGATCCAGAGACATGTCTCCGGGTCGTCCAAACTTCAGGATGAGCTCTCGGTATCTGACACCCTCTTTGAAGGTGCAGACTTCCTGGTGCTCTGACACATTTTCCACCACATGGTCAAGGGTAGTCCATCTCTGGATGAAATCTCTCAAAGTTTCATTCGGCTTTTGAACGCAATGTTGCAATTCGGTTAGCCCAGCAGGTCGCTTGCACGTGCCCTCGAATGTCTTGTTGAACACTCAGGCCAAATCTTCCCAGCAAAGAATACTCCCCGGGGACTATTGATTCAACCAAGCTCTAGCCAAACTTTCAAGCATGAGGGGGGTGCTTCATGGCCACATCGTCGTTGCCCCGCCAATCTGAACTGCCACTCGGTAGTCCTCTAGCCAAGTATCTGGCTTCGACTCACCGGTGAACTTGCTTACCCAGCAGCCAATCTGAAGTTGGGAGGGATCTCAGCGGCCCTGATGGCCCTGCTGAAACACTCGGGCCCTAAAACAAATGCTCTGCTATTGAATGGACGATCTCTTTCCTGACCTTCGTTGTGTGCTCTGCCTCTGTCGACCAAACCTTGAACAAGAACAGACCTTGCATCAAATTCAGGCTCTCTTGGGTCGACTAGAGCTCTCCGCTCGTCACCATACGGGCGCCTATCATCATACCGCCGGGGCGCGTACGATCCACCTCTTGGAGGAGGCGTAAGGACTCGACGACGGTCATCACGAGGATCAAACTGACCGTATCCCCGACCGAGGTACTGATCTTGGTGGTAACCACGATCTTCACGCCGCAGAGGCGATCTTGGGCTATGCATTGACTAAACTATATCTACAACCACAGATCTACTATGGATTCTGTTGTGCGACTGAGAAACAGCTGAGTTCTGTTCACCCGCCGCTTGGAGCAGCGCTCGGATCTGCAGTAAACCTCTACCAGCTTCTGAATGAGACGGCTGAATTGAGTCTGCTATACGTGTCGCAGCTACAAGATTTTGGACCGGAGTGTGGTATACCTGAGGTTCAGGTGGGAACAGTTGTCGTGGTCGTTGACTGGATACAGGGACCTATTGACGGGCGCGTTCGTCGAGTGAATGTTGGATATTCTCCAGACGCGCGCGCTTAGCCAAGGTGGCCAGGCGCGTAGTCTCCAAGGCTCGAGCCTCAGAGGTCTCCCCAACGATGGGGGTCTAAAGCGCCTCCACGTACGACGATGCAGCTCTTCCCTCTGCTCCGAAGTGAGGGATTGGGGATGATATTCGTCATGAACGTACGGCGGGCCGTCACCGTTGCTGCCACCGCCGCCGCCGGCGCAACGGAAACCAGGCGGGCTGCGATGTGAGTCGACCATGAGGACCTCCGCCGCAGGGTCGCTGCTCCCGCACTCGGAAGTTGTGTCCGCAGAACCAGTCGACAGATTGAATGGCCCGTAGAGAGATTCACCTGGCTCGATTGCCGCGACTTGAGAGGTGGTCGACTGACGAGCCACCGCATGCTTCACCCACCGCTGGAGCCGCGACCGACCGGATCGTTTGCGACGACGTACAGCGGGGATCGTGGATGTTGCGGGAGTCGACCGATACTGGGTCGACGGTTGTCGCGGCAAGACGGCGCAGGCGCTCGCGTGGAAGCGGATGGGAAGGGCCTCGACGTCGAGGGGGGCTTCTTGGAGCCAGGCGGAGTCGTCGGCGATGAAGACGAGCGCACCGAGACGGATCTCGTGGCCCATAGCCAAACCATCGCCGGAAACCATGTTGGTGTCGATCGGAAAAACTGCAACCTCACCGGAAGTCGCTATGACGCCTGCCCGACGGTGGGCGCCAACTGTCGTGGGAGTGAGTCTGACAGTAAGACTAGGGGGTACGTAGGAGGAGGCAAGGCCCTAACTACGGTGAGGTTGTACACACAAGTTTTACGAGTTCACGCCCCTTCGGAGGAGGTAACAGCCCTACGTCTCGGTGCCTCGGAGGCTTGTCGACTGGATTATGCGTGAGAGTTACAGGGATGCGAACCCTTGTGCTAGAGGAGGGGATGGCTTATATAGAGTGCGTCGGGCCCCTCCAGCCCTCAGTTACACAGGGTTCAATGTGAGTTAAGATAGGAGCGTTACTGGTAACACCGGCTATAAATGACTATTAATGATCTCTAAGACTACGGAGTGAACGTCTGACCGTTGCTATACTGGGGTGACTATAGGTCTTCTGTATTCCGAGTGATTCTTCATATGGTCGAGTGGCGTTACAATGGTCGATTGGAATTGGGATATCCGAGTGGATCCATTCAGGGGTTGTTTCAATCGGTATCTTCTGTTGGTCTTTGAATGTCTTTGACTCTAGGGTAGTGGCCTTGGGTAGGGTGTCTAGGACAGGCCTAAGACCCTACCCTAGGTACATGTTATCGTCAGACGGCGGTGGCGTGAAGAAGGAGGAGGAAGACGACGACGGCGGCGACTACAGCGCCTTCTGCAAGATCTTCAGCGTGTAGGCCGAAGGCGGCGCGACGGGCGGTGGCGGCGGCATAGTCTTTGCTTTTTTCGAATTATGTTTTAAATATGTACAAAAATCAATTGAACGCCTAAAATTTGCCCAATTTTGTGTCGCGTTTGGCCGAATTTTGGCCAAGTATGGTTTTAAAAAACGGCGTCTGGGGTGATCTTGGAGCGGCGACGGGAAAACGTACCGCATCCACGCCAAATTTATCATCGGTTCGCCCTCAGGCGGCGCTATTTCAAACTCCTGGGCGGGCGGGGGGGGGGGGGGGGGCGGTTGGAGATGCTCTGAGTAACCGACGCCCAGCAGTACACGTGGGGACGCAAGTGCCTGACAACCCAAAATTTTGACCTCGTTTCTTTTTGATTTCCTTTCTCAAGCAGATACTGTATTTTAGATTTTTTTAGAGGATTTTAGATACTGTATTTTAGATACTATTTAAAAATTAGATACTGTATTTTAAATACTATTTAAAAAGATATTGTATTTTAGATACTATTAAAAAAAAGATCCTGCTCTAAAAGGAAGCTTGCAGCCCAGGCCCAGCCTTGCGACTGTCCGCCTATATCACAGCTCTGCCCACCCCTTCTGGATGACATACAGCTGTCCTCTTCTTCCTTCGTGCCTACGAGCGTCGTGTTGGGCCCCAATGGCGAGGGCTCCGGTGCTTCCCGTGCTCTTGTGCCTCGCGGTCCTCGCGCTGGCCGGCGGCGCCGACGCGAGGAGGAAGATGGTCGGCGTGTACGAGCTCAAGAGAGGGGATTTCTCCGTCAAGATGACCAACTGGGGCGCCACCATCATGTCGATCCTCGTCCCTGATTCCAAAGGTATCTTCATCTTCTTCTCTCTACCCCACAAAAACAAGGACAAAAGATCTTGTTTCTCATGCCAAGAAAATCGTATCGCCTCTTATGTGTGATCTTGCGTTCCTGTGGCGTGTGAGACTCACTTACCTCGCACAAATTATTTTGCAGGGAATTTGGCCGATGTTGTGCTGGGCAAAGACACCCTCGCTGAGTATGTTGTGAGTTCACTGAAACCTTCTCAAAATTATCTTTTCTGCATTATTCCTTCAGCGTCCGTCTGAAATGTAGATTGCTCATAGAATGAACATTGCGCCGCTCCTCGTTTTGTTTCTTTCTTTTTTCGATTCATAATATGAAATCATTTCTTTTCCTAGCAAAGATCGGCCCGATTATTCACCTGATCTCTCAACTTCATTGCTGTCCTGATGAGACACCACGTTTTTTTTTTTTGACACCATGATGAGACACCACGTTAATTTCAAGTTCCTGTTTCCTCTGGTCATTCAGACTGATAACTCTGCCTTTGGGCCGCTAAATGGGAGGGTGGCGCAGAGAATGGCCAGGAGCCGCTTTGTCCTCGACGGCAAAGTATACCACACGTACATCAACGACGGCAGGAACTCCATCCATGGTATGCATTGTTCGATTCTGTCAAAGAGCTACCCGCGATAACACGCGGTAATTAATTTTCCGTTGTTATAGGTGGCCACAGGGGATTCAGCAAAGTCATATGGACGGTGAAGGAGTACGTCGCCGGCGACGACTCCCCGTATATCACGCTCTACTACCGGAGCTTCGACGGGGAGCAAGGTAGGAAAAACGATACGACCAAATTCTTTACCATTCAAAAAAGAGAAAAGTATACTTTCGTCCCTCAACTCTTAATGAAGTCTAAATTTGGTCCCTCAACTTCAAAACCGGACAACTTGCACTCTCAACTAACGAAACCGGACAAGGTTTGTCCCTGGTCTCGATTTTGACCGGTTTTGGTGCTGACTGACCCCGGTTTTGACCGGTGCCGACTAAAATTCGTGTAATTTTTTCATATCCGTGAACTTTTTAAAATTCACATACTCTTTTCAAATCCACATAGTTTTTCAAGGTCGTGCAATTTTTTCAAAAATAAACATACCTTTTTCAAATCTGTGAACTATTTTGAAATTTGTGTACTTTTCCAAATCCATGATTTTTTAATTTGCGTAATTTTCTCAAATCAGTGTATTTTTTCAACTTCGTGTAATTTTATCGAATCCAAGTATTTTTTTTTTCAAATCCATCTGTTTTTAAAATTCGCGTACTTGTTTCAAATCCGCATACTTTTTAAAGTTCGTGTATTTTTTTCAAATCCGTTTTCCTTTCCAATCCATGAACTTTGTTTGAAATTCACATACTTGTTTCAAGTTGACATAAATTTTCAAATCCACACATTTTTTTCTAATTCGCGAAGATATTCAAATCCGCATACGTTTTCAATTTCACATAAAATTTTCAAACCCAAAAAAATATACGTGAATAGGAATAAGTATGTCAATTTTTAAAAATTACATGAATTTAAAAAAACCACAGGAACTTTAAAGAAGTACGTGGATTTAAAAAAAGTACGTGAACTTGGAAAAAGTACGCAGATTTGGAAGACAAATTTTTAAAAAGTTCACGTATTTGAAAAAAATACCCGAATTTGAAAACATTAAACGGATTTGAAAAAGGTATGCGAATTTGAGTCGGCACGGTCAAAACCGGGTTGAGACAGCACCGAAACCGGTCAAAACCGTGACCAGGGATGAATCTTGGTCGGTTTCAGTAGTTAAGGGCGCAAGTTGTCCGGTTTTAAAGTTGAGGGACCAAATCTAGACTTCGCCAACAATTAAGGGATGAAAAATATACTTGTCCGAGACCTGGACGTGTACGCGACGTACCAGCTGACGGGCCCGTACGAGCTGAGCATCCGCACGAACGCGACGGCGCTGAACAAGGCGACGCCGGTGAACTTCCTGCAGCACGTGTACCTGAACCTGGGCGGGGAGGGCAGCGGCGACATCCTGGGCCACACGCTCCAGCTCTCCGCGTCCCGGTACACCCCGATGGACGAGGAGCTGCTCCCGTCGTCGGGCCGCGTCGACCCGGTGGCCGGCACGAACTACGACTTCCGCACGCCGACGCCCATCGGCGCGCGCATCCGGAAGGTCAAGGGCGGCAAAGTCTACGGCTACGACATCAACTACGTCATCGACTGGGAGGGGATCCGGAAGGTGGCGGTGGCGCGGGACGGCAAGTCGGGGCGCGCGCTGGAGCTGTGGGCCAACCAGCCGGCCATACAGCTCTACACCGGCAACTTCCTGAACCACACCCAGGGGAAGGGCGGCAAGCTGTACGAGCAGTACGACGGGTTTTGCCTGGAGACGCAGGCGTACCCGGACGCCGTGAACCACCCCGAGTTCCCGTCGGTGACGGTGAGGCCCGGCCAGGTGTACAAGCACGACATGCTCTACAAGTTCTCCTTCTAGCTTTTTTTAGTAACAGATCTCCTTCTAGCTATGGCTGCGCTACGGGTAGTAGTGGTACCATCATTGGTTAATGAGCACCGCTAGGCGCCAACGCACCGGCCGAATGTTTCGGCCAATCTGCTCCCAGCCGCCTGATCTGCTGTGCAACACCGTTAGATTTGAGCTCCTCTACTTTTTTTTACCTTGTCTTCGTCTTCCCGAGCGCTCGCCGTGCCAATCGCCCGTTGGGGCCGCCCCACGCTGCGGCACTCAGTTCGCCCCGGCCGCTCGCCGCCCCGGCCGTCGGTTGGAGCTGACCGCTCGCCGCCTCGGCCGCCCGTCGGAGCGCCATGGATGCAGCTCCGCGACTCAGCTCGTCCAGTCCGCTCGCCGCCTTGGCCGCCCGTCGGAGCCGCCCCGCGCTCCGGGACTCGGCTCGCCCCGACCGCTCGCTGCCCCCGCTGCTCATCGAAGTGCCATGGATGCAGCTCCGCCTAACCGATGATTGGTTCCAGCAAAAAATAAAGATGCCCCGTGGTAGCATTTTCCCGTGTCAGTCGTAGCAAATGAAGACAACGGTTGCAGCAAAAAAATCCATCAACGTCGCCATTGTAGCAAAAATGTTAATCGGATGTAGCAAAACACAGCGCCAATGGTAGCAAAAAACGAGGATGTTGCAACAAAAATGTCGTCCTCGTCGTCGCCGGTCACACCTCAGTCGTAAAAAAGCACCATGGCCACATGAATGGATGTAGGAAAAACACAGACGGTAGTAGCAAAAACTTGACACGGTTGTAGCTTTTATCTCAATGGTTGAAGCCTTTCCCCTCTACGGTGGAAGCATTTCTGTAAACGATTGAAACTTTTTTCTTTTTGAGCAGCGTCTGGGTGAAAGCTTTTCTCTATCGTTCGGTTGAATCTTTTTTCATCAAAGGTTGTAGCCTTTTATATAGACGGTTGTAGCTTTCCTCGATAGCACTGATCGCTTACAACTTTCTGTATATACGGTTGAAGCATTTTTAATCTTGGGTTGAAGCTTTCTTGTCAACTGTTGCAGCATTCGCCAGCCTCCCAGCTATCGCGCATCTCTGATTGAAGCAAAAAATACCATCAGTTCCAGCAAAAAATCTCTATGGTAGTAGCAAAACCAAAACACAGTTGTAGCAAAAAAAATGGTCATCCGTCGTCTCGCCGTGACGTCGAGGTTCCAGCAAATTTGCGCCGCGGGGTGCGGTCCTGCCATGGCTGGTTGCAGCTCCGGCGTGGCCGGGTCCAGAGAGGTAGGGAGAGCTCCGATGCATGTGGATCCACGCGGATCTGGTCGAGGGCGGCCAGATCTGCTGAACGGCGGCGCGCCTGGGAGGCCTGCGGCGTGGGGTGATGCGTTGATCATGGCAGCGGGGAGAGAGAAAGAGAGGGATGCGCGAGAGGAAGAAGAGAAAAGGAAGGAGGACTAGTCGTCTCGGGTCCATCACGCCACGTGGTTGCTCGTCAGTGGGTCGCATCGCGCACGCGTGGACTGGACCGGCCGAAGCTTCGGCCGGTGCCCCGGTCCCAAACGTTTCCCTTGGTTAATGGACCGTAAATGTGGAGGTGGCGCGATTTGTGGGACAAACGGCTACGGTGGTTGAAAAATAAAATCATGCGTTTGTGCAGTGCAAACGATCTGCTCAATCTTTATTTTTACCTAATATATAATATAATAAAGCACGGATTGTTTGTTTTTGCCCGCTAATCGTTATTAAAAGTGTTCTCAACATTAATGATATTTACCCGCCTGTAAGTCAAAAAATCAATCAAAAAATCAAAAAAAGAATTCATCCGCCCGTCGTCCGGAATTTACAGCACCAGCCTGCGCTGTGGCCCTTGTCAGCCGCCAAGAATACAAGGCTGCGGCCAATTGAGCTAACCCACATTTGTGCATTAAAATGTGTTCTCCCATTTATGAAATAGTCGCACCTCGAACTCTTATATCCGTCTCATCAGTTTATATACATGAAAAATTTGCACATACCCAGAAGCTGGCTGCTGGATGATTACCACCTAGATGGTGAGGGAAAGGATATAGAAAGATTGCTATGAGTCCACGACTCCACGAGAGACAGGATGCTATACCTAAACAAGGCAAGATACCCGAGGGCTAATTGAACTCAGCAACCAGTGTGCTCTGCAGTGTATACGTGATCCATTTGGAGCAAGAAAAATGAGAATTAAATGTGAATTCAGCAAGGAGCATCTAGAGTGCATCGGAACTGCAATTTGTTGTCAGAAAAGTACATCAGTGGGCAAACATCTACATGCAGCTTGTTCTTCTGTTTAGAAGTTAGAGCAGTAGATACTTGATCATTTGTACTAAGTTCATTAGTTATTCATTTTTTGTTCCGAATGATTTACGAACACAATACACGTTCCTCCTAGAATCGTTTACGCCTTCAGAAGCGGGGTTGGCCAAATTGTGGGTTATGCCAGCTATGCAAAAGGGAGCCTGAATCTGTGGCACACATGCTTTTCCAATGCCGGTACTCACTCAGAGTATGGGTGGCCCATAAAGATGGGGTTTGATGTACCAGAACTAAACTTTGCGGTCTGGGGAGGTTTCCGCATGGTTCAGAATGGTGGACATCCACTGTCCTTCATCGCGGTCATCGGAGAATGGCAGTTTCTTCGCTCCTCATGCTCGTCCGTTAGGAGATCTGGAATGAGAGGAACGCTAGAGTTTTTAGAAGCAAGTCATCCCTACCTTCTTTGCTAATTAAGAACATCCACTTGGAGGCTAAAAATTGGGTACTTGCGGGCGGAAAACATTTGGGCGCTCTAATGCCGCGAGAGTAGGCTTACTTTTTCCATTTGTGGAGGTTTAATGGACCTCGTAAAACTTTGTTGGGTTTCCCTTCTTTATTTATGAGATGAGACAAAACTTTGGCCCCCGTTTAAAAAATGTTTTACTTTTGTGATATTAGTTGCAGTTTGCGCAGGCTGGGAGTGGATTACAGTAACCTTAATTTACATCGCAATAATATGAAGGCATTTGTTGTTGGAGACCAACTGCATGGGCAGGAATGCAAAGTAATTAAGTTTTCTAGAACTTCAAATGCATCAATAGTTTAATTATTGTGTCAATTTTTAGTATATTCTCAGGGTTATTGTTATTCTAACTTTTGCCCAGTTTTTTAGTGAGGGATTAAATTGGACTGCAATTTGTTGCGTGTTAGATCAAATCCATGGTGGGCCGGCGGATCTCTGCTACAGGACCATCACCAGAGCCAATTACTGACACGTCATGTTTTGAATTGGAACATTGGTGTTGTTTTTCCAAAAAAAAAAATCTAACAAAAAGTAGAAGCTATTTTGCTGTTGTACTAAGATTTGAGCTTCAGAGGCCACAAAAGACTATAAGGGAGCAGAGAAAACAATGAAACGCCCGACAGTGCCAAGTGCACGTTGTTTCTACAAGGTCAACATGAGACTATACTCTACCCGCAAAAAAACACACGAGACTATACCCATGAAACGCCTCCATCAGCGGGCAAAACGTCTACATGCAGCTTGTTCTTGTTTAGAAGTTAGAGCAGTAGATACTTGATCATTTGTACTAAGTTCATTATTTATTCATTTTTTGTTCCGAATGATTTACGAACACAATACACGTTCCTCCTAGAATCGTTTACGCCTTCAGAAGTGGGGTGGGCCAAATTGTGGGTTGTGCCAGCTATGCAAAAGGGAGCCTGAATCTGCGGCACACATCCTTTTCCAATGCTGGTACTCACTCGGAGTATGGCGGCCGTAAAGACAGGGTTTGATCTACCAGAAGTAAACTTTGCGGTCCGGGCAGGTTTCCGCACAGTTCAACATTGATGGACATCCACTGTCCTTCAACGCAGTCATCGAAGAAGGGCAGTCTCTTCGCTGCTCATGCTCGTCTGTTGGGAGATCTGGAATGAGAGGAACGCTAGAGTTTTTAGAAGCAAGTCCTCCCTGCCTTCTTTGCTAATTAGCAACATCCACTTGGAGGCTAAAAATTTGGTACTTGCAAGGGCAAAACATTTGGGCTCTCTGATGCCGCGAGAGTAGGTTCCTTTTCCATTTGTGGAGGCTTAACGGACCTCATAAAACTTTGTTCGGTTTCCCTTCTTTATTAATCAGATAAGGCAAAGCTTTTTCCTCTGTTTAAAAAAATGTTTTACTTTTGTGATATTTGTTGCAGTTTGCGTAGGCTAGGACTGGATTACACTAACCTTAATTTACATGGTAGTAATATGAAGGCATTTGTTGTTGGAGGCCAACTCCATGGGCAGGAATGCAAGGAAATTAAGTTTTATTGGACTTCAAATGCATCAATAGTTTAAACAGTTAAGTATATTCTCAAGGTTATTTTTAGTGTAACTTATGCCCAGTTTTTAGTGAGGGATTAAATTGAACTACAATTCGCTGCATGTTCGCTCAAATCCGTGGTGGGCTGGCGGCTCTCAGCTAGAGCCAATTACTACCACGTCATGTTTTGAATCGGAACATTGGTGTTGTTTTTTCTAAAAAAAATCTGATGAAAAGTAGAAGCTATTTTACTACTGTACTAAGATTTGAGGTTCAGAGGCCACAAAAGACTATAAGGGAGCAGAGAAAACAATGAAACGTCTGACAGTGCAAAGTGCACTTCGGTTCTACATGGTCAACATGAGACTATACTCTACCTGCAAAAAACATATGAGACTATACTCATGAAACGCCTCCATCAGCGGGCAAAGATCTACATGCAGCTTGTTCTTTTGTTTAGAAGTGAGGGCAGTAGATACTTGATCATTTGTACTAAGTTCATTAGTTATTCATTTTTTGTTCCGAATGATTTATGAACACAATACACGTTCCTCCTAGAATCATTTACGCCTTCAGAAGCGGGGGCGGCCAAATTGCGGGTTGTGCCATCTATGCAGGAGGGAGCCTGAATCTGCGGCACACATCCTTTTCAAATGCCGATACTCACTCAGGGTATGGGCGTCCGTAAAGACGAGGTTTGATGTACCAGAATTAAACTTTGCGGCCTGAGGAGGTTTCCACACGGTTCAACATTGGTGGACATCCACTATCCCTCGGCACGGTCATCGGAGAAGGGCAGTCTCTTCGCTCCTCATGCTCGTCTGTTGGGAGATCTGGAATGACACGAACGCTAGAGCTTTTAGAAGCAAGTCCTCCCTTCCTTCTTTGCTAATTAACAGCATCCACTTGTAGGCTAAAAATTGGGTACTTGCGGGGGCAAAACATTTGGGCTCTCTGGTGCCGCGAGAGTAGGCTTTCTTTTTCCATTTGTGGAGGCTTATTGGACCTCGTAAAACTTTGTTCGGTTCCCCTTCTTTATTAATGAGATGAGGCAAAGCTTTTGCCTCCGTTTTAAAAAAATATTTTACTTCTGCGATATTTGTTGCAGTTTGCGCAGGCTGGGAGTGGATTGCACTAACCTTAATTTACATGGCAGTAATATGAAGGCATTTGTTGTTGGAGGCCAACTGCATGGGCGGGAATGCAAGGTAATTAAGTTTTCTAGGGCTTCAAATGCATCAATATTTTAATCAATGTGTCAATTTTCAGTATATTCTCAGGGTTATTGTTACTGTAACTTATGCCTAGTTTTTTAGTGAGGGATTAAATTGGACTGCAATTTGTTGCGTGTTCAGTTAAATCCGTGGTGGACTGGCGGCTCTCAGCTACAAGGCCATCACCAGAGCCAATTACTAACACATCATGTTTTGAAAGGTGTTGTTTTTCTAATTCTTTTCTAATGAAAAGTAGAAGCTATTTTGTTGTTCTACTAATTAAGATTTGAGGTTCATAGGCCACAAAAGAACATGAGACTATACTCATGAAACACCTTCATCAGCGGGCAAACATCTACGTGCAGCTTGTTCTTCTGTTTAGAAGATAGAGTAGTAGATATTTGATCATTTGTATTAAGTTCATTAGTTATTCATTCTTTGTTCCGAATGATTTATGAACACAATACATGTTCCTCCTAGAATCGTTTACGCCTTCAGAAGCAGGGTTGGCCAAATTGTGGGATGTGCCCGCTATGCAAGAGGGAGCCTGAATCTGCCGCACACATCCTTTTCCAATGCGGCTACTCACTCAGAGTATGGGCGGCCGTAAATACGTGGTTTGATGTACCAGAACTAAACTTTGCGGCCTGGGGAGGTTTCCACACGGTTCAACATTGGTGGACATCCACTGTCCTCCGGCGCGGTCATCGGATAAGGGCAAACTCTTCACTCCTCATGCTCGTCTGTTGGGAGATCTGGAATGAGAGGAATGCTAGAGTTTTAGAAGCAAGTCCTCCCTGCCTTCTTTGCTAATTAACAGCATCCACTTGGAGATTAAAAATTGGGTACTTGCGAGGGCAAAACATTTGGGCTCTCTGATGCCGTGAGAGGAGGCTTCCTTTTTTCCATTTGTGGAGGCTTAATGGCCTCGTAAAACTTTGTTCGGTTTTCCTTCTTTATTAATGAGATGAGGCGAAGCTTTTGCCTTCATTTAAAAAATGTTTTACTTCTGTGATATTTGTTGAAGTTTCCGCAGGCTGGGAGTGGATTACACTAACCTTAATTTACATGGCAGTAATATGAAGACATTTGTTGTTGGAGGCCAACTGCATGGGTAGGAATGCAAGGTAATTAAGTTTTCTAGGACTTCAAATGCATCAATAGTTTAATTAGTGTGTCAATTTTCAGTATATTCTCAGGGTTATTGCTAGTGTAACTTATGCCCAGTTTTTTAGCGAGGGATTAATCATAGTTGTCTCTTGTAAGATTCAGACTGAAATTAAATTCTCTGACATGCCTCTTGTTTTCGCAACGTATATTCAATACACATTGAATCAAGCTCATATATTTAGTTCATATGGAACTTACTCGACAAACCCAGGTTTATGGGAACCGCCATTTAGTACGTAGCAAAGCACGAACATTGTGAGGTGGACATGGCTGAGGCAACCGCATGATATCCAAAGTGAGATCCCCACTTCATTTAAGACCATTCTTCTCTCACTATATGATGCACAATTGGACTTAATTTGGCAGGTGTGGAGTGGCCAGCCAAAGATGACGCTATTGACAAGTGTGGAGTGGTTAATGGAAGATGATCATATTGTAATGTTTGGTACTGTTTTTTTTGTTTCTCAGTGTAGTCAATCATTATAAGGGGCGGCGTATTGACAAGGTGCAGGGAGTATGTAGGATCGTAAGTATTTCTAGAGGGGGGTGATTAGACTACTTGACCAAATAAAAATCTAGCCTTTTCCCAATTTTAAGTCTTGGCAGATTTTAGCAACTTAGAACAAGTCAGGCAGTCAACCTACACATGCAAGTCTAAGAGTATAGCAGCAGAACGTAAAACATTTGCATATGAAGGTAAAGGGAGGAGTTTGTAGGGAGCAAACGCAATGTAGACACGGAGATTTTTGGCGTGGTTCCGATAGGTGGTGCTATCGTACCTCCACGTTGGAGATTTCAACCCACGAAGGGTAACGGCTGCGCGAGTCCACAGATGGCTCCACCCATGAAGGGTCGCGAAGAAGCAACCTTGTCTATCCCACCATGGCCATCGCCCACGAAGGACTTGCCTCACTAGGGTAGATCTTCACGAAGTAGTCAATCTCCTTGCCCGTACAAACTCCTTGGTTCAACTCCACAATCTTGATGGAGGCTCCCAAGTGACACCTAACTAATCTAGAAGACACCTGCTGGGGAACGCCGTAATTTCAAAAAAAATCGTACGCACATGCAAGATCATGGTGATGCATAGCAACGAGAGGGAAGAGTGTTTTCCACATACCCTCGTAGACCGTAAGCGGAAGCGTTATGACAACACAGTTGATGTAGTCGTACGTCTTCACGATCGACCGATCTTAGCACCGAAGGTACGGCACCTCCGCAATCTGCACACGTTCGGCTTGGTGACGTCCCACGAACTCACGATCTAGCAGAGTTTCGAGGGAGAGCTTCGTCAGCACGACGGCATGATGACGATGATGATGATGCTACCGGAACAGGGCTTCGCCTAAGCACCGCTACGATATGACCGAGGTGGATTATGGTGGAGGGGGCACCACACACGGCTAAGAGATCAATGATCAACTTGTGTGTCTATGAGATGCCCCCTCCCCCGTATATAAAGGTGTGGAGGAGGAGGAGGGCCGGCCCTCTACTATGGCGCGCCCTAGGGAGTCCTACTCCCATCGGGAGTAGGATTCCCCCCTTTCCAAGTACGAGTAGGAGAGAAGGAAGGGAAGGAGAGAAGATAAGGAAGGAGGGGGTGTCGTGGTTCTAAGCCTGACAGTAGAATAGGGGGGTAGGAATGTAGAGGCAAGATCCTAGCTATGGAGGAGTTGTACACGTGAGTTTTACGAGTTCATGCCCTTCTTGAAGGAAGTAACATCCCTATGTCTCAGAGCCCGGAGGCGGTCGACTGGATATATGCATGTGAATTACAAAGGGTGCAAACCGTTGTCTCGGAGGAGGGGGTGGCTTATATAGAGTGCGCCAGGACCCCAGCCAGCCCATGTTACAAAGGGTTCAATGTACATTAAGGCAGGGTGTTACTGGTAACGCTAGTAATAAAGAGATATAAATGATCTTTAAGGTTGCAGAGTGAATGACCGACCGTTGTCATCCTGAGTGACGTTAGGTCTTCTACACTCCGAGTGGTTTCTTGTTTCGTTGAGTGGTTGTTCGCATAGTCGAGTGTCTTCTATACTGCCGAGTGGAACATAGCTTCACGGTCGAGTGGATGATGATTTTGCTTCGACCGCTTCTGGTTCCTTTAGAGATGTCCTTGGGGAGGGTATCTTGGACAGATCCATGACCCTACCCTAGGTACATAGCTTCATCATTATCCCCCGAATGGATCAGGGTTTGAGTGAGGAAGGAGTTGGGAACACTTCCGACTCCTTCTTTATGCTATGAGTATAACTTGTTTTGGAACAATGAACTGAGGAGACAACATCAACTTCTTTTTCAGTCGCCTTGGTCCATTCTTAGTTTTTGTCGAGTGAAGTTTCATGGTAGAATTCCGAATGATAATGTGGAGGATGTTTTCTGTCTGACCAGCTGCTCTGCTCTCTGTAGATTTCGCGGGATTCGAATTTCAGGAAGCGCGCCAGACGGGCGAGGCCGCGGTAATCGGGACGGATTAAGCAGGTCTCCTTGATCTCCGCGCCACCTTTTTGGCCACGTACTGCGCGCGCGACTGTTGCGGGGTTTGTTTAGATCGTCTGGGCCTACCAGTTAGTCACTCGGGGAATGACCTTATAAAAGGCACCGGACCGGGTCTCTGCACCGTGCGCTCCCATTCTCTTTTCTTCTTCCTTCGACCTCTCCGCCACACTCGCTTCTGCTCTCGTCGCCGAACCCTCACTCGAACTTGATCTGTCGCCATGGGAAAAGAGAAGAAGGTGGCGCTGGAGTGCACGAAGAAGGCGACCGCGAAGGCGAAGGGCAAGCGGACCAGCCGAGGCGGATCCTTGTCGAGATCCGGCCAGCCGCCGGGCTGGATCCAGGATGACTGGATCCGCTTGACGATCAGCCAGGACGACCTCGACGACCTGGTGGAGGGGGGACTGATCCCCCACAAATCGGCGCGGTTCCCGGGGAACGAGACCGAGCCGCATCCAAGGGAGGGTGAGTGCGTTCTCCTCGCCACCCACGTCAATCGCGGATTTTCTCTGCCTCCCCATCCTTTCTTTCGGGGCTTTTTGAAATTCTTTGGGGCTCAGCTCCACCACTTCACTCCAAACACCATAGTCTATCTGGCTGCATTTGTGTCAATGTGTGAAAATTTCTTGGGCTGTCGACCGCACTGGGGCCTCTTCAAACATATCTTCACCTGCCGCTCCCAGTCGGTCAAAAAGGCCAATCCGAGTGATGAGAGGACGCACATGATCCAGATGTGCAGGGGCCTAGGGATCCAGATGAGGAACAAGAGCACCTTCCCGGCGATGATCCTTCCCGACTCGGTCCGCGGCTAGCAATCGACTTGGTTTTGCTGCAAGGATCAGCCGACCCCGGGTCAGTCGACTGGACTTCCTCCCTTTTCCCTGGCTCGAGTGGAGAAGCCTTCCTCCTTGAAGGTGGTTCCCGAAGAGAAGGCACAGGTCAAGGTGCTGGTCGAGCGGGTCGTCCAACTCGTCCGCGACGGGGTGACTGGGATGGACCTGCTGGAGGTCTTTCTCGGTCGACGCATCCAACCGCTCCACGCCCGTGATCATCTGATGTGGATGTACTCTGGACTCAAGGACTCCACTCGGATCCACCCGGAGGACGTCAGTGAGGACATCTTGGAGAAGTGGCTGATGGGAATCACCAGCAACAAAGACAACCCCCGGGGGTCTAGGAGGGTGATTCCATTCGACCACTCGCGCCAGCGGGAGCAGGTATGATTCTGCTTTCCCAAATATCTTTCCGATTCACTGTGTGACACCTTGTTGATGGTCGACTGTACTCCTTTTGCTCGTTGTTATTTCAGGCTCTCATTGACATGTACTCGATGCCCAACGGAGTGCAGGAGCAAGACATCGAGGAGGGAGCGAGTGGGGGCGAGAGCGGCGAGTGGCACTCAGATGCAGAGGAGGACGAGGAGAGCAACGACTCGAGCGATGACGAAGAAGTCGACACGCCTCCTCGCAGAGAGAGGAGATCCAAGCACGCAGACGACCCGGCGAGCACCCCGGACCTGGCGACCGCGCCGACTGGGCAGTCTTCGAAGCGCCCCCGGACGTCTTCTCCAGCGCCGATTGAGAAGGACCCAAAGCAGCCCAAGGTTGTGCCGCCTCCAGCTCCAAAAGGACCGAAGGCCACCTCCTCCAAAATGCCCAAGGATTTGCCCAGGATCAAAATGACCGTCCCTACCATCTCCGGGTAATCATCTGACTTGTTATTTTCATCGACTTGAGCAACAGAACGTAACCGACTGAGTACGGACACTTGCAGTGCTGCTACATTGGGACGAGGAGATGGAAGACGCGGTTACCTCCAACCCAGGTAGAAACTCTTATGATCGTGTTCTTGATTACTTGGTCGATTGCATTCTAGAGGTTCACTTGGGGTCGACTGATTTGTCTTGCAGCTCCACCCAACGTCATCGATCTTCCAGATGACGATGAAGATGTGGCTCTTAAGCCCAGGAAGAGCAAAAAGGCAGCAGCTGGCAACATGTCTCAGCAAAGGCCAACAACACCACCACCCGTCTGTCAATCTGAAGACGCGGGCAGGGCCTCTGTAACCTTCGCTGCACCCTTGTCGAGTGAGCACCCCGCACTGTCGACTGCACCAGTGATTCCTTCAGTCGTCCAACTCCACGCCACAGAGCTCCAAGCTGCCACACCTGGATCGTCTGCTCTCTTTTTCACCAGCTACCCCGTTCCGGACAACCAGTCAGAAGCGGATGCGGAATCCATCCGTCAGGCTGACATGATGATGGAGCGGATGAAGATGGTGCATGAGAATAGCCAGGCTGCTTATGACGCCAGCGCTGCTCTCCGGGCCAATGTCCAGGTAAGTAGACTTTCAACCGACCTTGCTCTATCAGGATATGCTACCCGAAAATTTTTCTTCTATACAATCTCCTGTTGTTTGCGTCGAATCAGTACACCCACTGGGTGTTTTGTTGTCTTTGGTAGTTGTGTTCTTCCACTCGGTCTGGGCATGTAGGATCTGAACCGGTGGGCGCACGCCAAGTGCACCCACTGGGTGTAGTCCCCGAGACCGCAGTCGACTGCTGGTAGTCGACTGGGGTCTGAGTTCTACCTTCCTTTCTTTTCTTCCACTCGACCCGGGCGGACCGGTCGAATGAGATCGGAACCGGTGGGGGCACGCTAAGTGCACCCACTGGGTGTAGTCCCCGAGACTGCAGTCGACTGCTGGCAGTCGACTGGGGTCTGAACAGTTTTTTTGACTTGACCCGGGCGGACCGGTCGAGTTGGGTCTTAATCAGCGGGGGCACGCCAAGTGCACCCGCTGGGTGTAGCCCCCGAGACCGCAGTCGACTGTGTGCAGTCGGCTGGGGTCTAAGCGAACTTCTTTAAGTTGTATCCACTCGGAAGTGAACAACCCTTGATCTTGTCAATTGACACGTCTTTTGCCTTCTGCAGAAGTCTTGTACTCTCATTTCCAAGTTTGCTGAACTTGAGGAGAAGCAGATGCAACTCAACCTCGACTTGGAGTTGGCCCAGCAGAATCTGAAGAAAGCTCAAGACGAAGCTGCTGGTATGGAAGGTAACCGCCTGTCGACTGTCTTTTTAAAACATGTCTTCGAGCTCTTGTCTGATCTAATTGCTTCTTTTGCAGAGAAAATGAAGTTGGCTCTGGAGAAGAAGGACTCGGACCTCGCCGCTGCATAGAAGGAAGCCCAAGATAAAACTGCCCTCGCAGACCAGAAGCTGGCGTCAGTCGAAGCACTAGAAGGGGAGGTGACCAAGCTAAAGTCCTGTCTCAACGAGTCTAACCGAGAGGTGAGTCGTCTGAAGAAGGACAAAATTACCTTGAACGAAAAGCTGGAGTCTGCGGTCCACAAGAGGAATGACACGGAGGCTTATCTGAGAACTCTCGCCAAGAAGCTTTATCTTATGCTGGAAGGTGTTTCTTTTAAACCGACTGTGTTGATGCTTGTGAACGGATCCTGTCTGGTCGACTCACTAATTTTTGGCTGCAGAATTCTGCCAAGACTTTGACGAGGAAACTGGAAAGGTCGAGACGGGTCTGGACCCTATCGCTTCTCCAGTTTGCGATGAAAATGCAATGAAAGTGCTCCGACCGGAGTCTCGTGTTGCCAGCGTCACAAGCTACCTCGCGCGCCTGAAGGAGGCAGTCTCATGAGTCAACACATTCCTCTATCCAAGGGCGACACTCCAAAATGATCTGGAATCCCTGATGGCTCGACTCAACGAGATCCCTGACCGAGTGCAGGAATGGAAGAAGTCCTCCGCCCGGTGTGGTGCTGACGTGGCGCTGTCCTTGGTGCGAGTCCACTGCCAGGAAGCTCGTGACGATAAATTGGCGGCGATCAAGGTCGCTAACACCAAAAGGCATGACTTCCAGTCCTTCATGGAGACTTTCATCGCTGCTGCCACTCGGATCGCGGATGGAATCGACCTGGACGAATTCGTTGAGCCCGCTAGCCCTCCTCCTGCCGAGTGAACGAACTTATGAGACTTGAATCTGCTTTAAATTTTCCTCGGAATGTCGAGTGGTTGCTGTAACCGTTAAACTCCTTCGGGCTTGATGCTCGAATACTTTTGGTTTGCTGCTTGGAACTTTAGGATTTATCCGAATTTGGTTTATTTCCGAATATTCTTGCGTTTTGCCCTCAAGTGGACTTTGTTCTCTGCTCGGAATAGTCTTTGCGCTGGAGATGTATCTCTGAGGTGGCGACTCCAGTCGACCTGCGCTTCGTCGTCCTTGCGGATAGGGATGGAGCGCACATTGTACTTGTGGCGTAGTCCCGAAGGAGAAGGTTGCAGTCGACCTGCACCTCGTCGTCCTTGCGTATAGGGATGGAGCGTACGTTGTACTTGTGGCGTAGCTCCGAAGGAGAAGGTTGCAGTCGACCCGCACCTCGTCGTCCTTGCGGATAGGGATGGAGCACACGTTGTACTTGTGGCGTAGCTCTGAAGGAGAAGGTTGCAGTCGACCCGCACCTCGTCGTCCTTGCGGATAGGGATGGAGCGCACATTGTACTTGTGGCGTAGCTCCGAAGGAGAAGGTTGCAGTCGACCTACACCTCGTCGTCCTTACGGATAGGGATGAAGCGCACGTTGTACTTGTGGTGTAGCTCCGAAGGAGAAGGTTGCAGTCGACCTGCACCTCGTCGTCCTTGCGGATAGGGATGGAGCGCACGTTGTACTTGTGGTGTAGCTCCGAACCTCCGAGTGGGAGGGTTGCTCCCCACTTGGTAGGATTTTACAAACTTAGGCGAGTACTGGACTGCAGCTAAGCCTCCGGGTGGGAGAGCTTAGGCGAGTACTAGACTGCAGCTAAGCCCCCCCGAGTGGGAGGGTTGCTCTCCACTCGGTAGGATTTTTTAAACTTAGGCGAGTACTGGACTGCAGCTAAGCCCCCGAGTGGGAGGGTTGCTCTCCACTTGGTAGGATTTTTAAAACTTAGGCGAGTACTGGACTGCAGCTAAGCCCCCGATGGGAGAGCCTAGGCGAGTACTAGACTGCAGCTAAGCCCCTGAGTGGGAGGGTTGCTCTCCACTCGGTAGGATTTTTTAAACTTAGGCGAGTACTGGACTACAGCTAAGCCCCCGAGTTGGAGGGTTGCTCTCCACTCGGTAGGATTTTTTAAACTTAGGCGAGTACTGGACTGCAGCTAAGCCTCCGAGTGGGAGGGTTGCTCTCCACTCGGTAGGATTTTTTAAACTTAGGCGAGTACTGAACTGCAGCTAAGCCCCCGAGTGGGACGGTTGCTCTCCACTCGGTAGGATTTTTTAACTTAGGCGAGTACTGGACTGTAGCTAAGCCCCCGAGTGGGAGAGCCTAGGCGAGTACTAGACTACAGCTAAGCCTCCGAGTGGGAGGATTGCTCTCCACTCGGTAGGATTTTTTCAAACTTAGGCGAGTACCGGACTGCAGCTAAGTCCCCGAGTGAGAGAACTTAGGCGAGTACTGGACTGCAGCTAAGCCCCCGAGTGGGAGGATTGCTCTCCACTCGGTAGGATTTTTTCAAACTTAGGCGAGTACCGGACTGCAGCTAAGTCTCCGAGTGAGAGAACTTAGGCGAGTACTGGACTGCAGCTAAGCCCCCGAGTGGGAGGGTTGCTCACCACTCGGTAGGATTTTACAAACTTAGGCGAAATGGATTCGCGGCTAAGCCTCCCGAGTGAGAGGCTTACCCATCACTCGGTAGGATTTTCTTTCGAACTTAGGCGAAACGGATTCGCGGCTAAGCCCACCCACTGGGGGATTTCAGAGGTAAATAAAAGCAACAACAATCATGCGAGAAGACTGAAAAGCTCTTGTCTTTGACGAACAAATTACAAAGGTACTTCTTATTACATTTTATTCGAATGAGTGCTTAAGTATAAAAGGGGCGGAGCAGCTCCGCGTTCAAGGCCTGTGGCTCATCTTTTTGATGCTCAACGCTGTAAAGATGGTATGCTCCATTGTGGAGAACTTTGGTGATGATGAAGGGGCCTTCCCAAGACGGGGCGAGCTTGTGCGGTTTCTGTTGATCCACTCGAAGAACTAGGTCTCCTTCTTGAAAGGCTTGACCCCTCACATTTCTGGCGTGGAATCGATGCAAGTCTTGCTGATAAATGGTCGGCCGGATCAAGGCCATCTCTCTTTCCTCCTCTAAGAGATCGACTGAATCTTGACGGGCCTGCTCTGCTTCCTCTTCACAGAAGAGCTCGACTCGGGGTGCGTTGTGGAGCAGGTCACTTGGCAGAACAACTTCGGCTCCATAGACCAAGAAGAAAGGAGTTCGTCCGGTCAACCGATTGGGAGTTGTCCTTAAACCCCACAGAACTGACGGAAGTTCATCGACCCAAGCGCCTGTTGCGTGTTTGAGATCATGCATCAGTCGGGGTTTCAGTCCTTTGAGAATTAGGCCATTGGCTCTTTCTGCTTGTTCGTTCGACTGCGGGTGAGCGACTGAAGCATAGTCGACTCGTGTGCCTTGAGAAGCGCAGAAAGCTCTAAACTCATCAGAATCGAAGTTTGACCCGTTGTCCGTGATGATGCTGTGTGGAACTCCATATCTGAATGTCAATTCTCTAATAAAACTGACAGCGGTGCTGGCCTCAAGGTTCTTGATAGGTTTAGCTTCGATCCATTTGGTAAACTTGTCGACTGCTACGAGCACATGAGTGAATCCACTCCTACCAGTTCTCAGTGGTCCAACCATATCCAACCCCCAAACAGCAAAGGGCCAAACAAGGGGAATGGTCTTCAGGGCTGACGCTGGCTTGTGAGACATGTCAGAGTAAAACTAGCAGCCTTCACATCTATCGACTATATCTTTCGCCATTTCATTTGCTCGTGGCCAATAGAATCTGGCTTGGTATGCTTTAGCCACGATGGCTCGAGAGAACTCATGGTGACCACAGGTCCCCGAGTGGATTTCATTGAGGATCATTCGACCTTCTTCTGGCGTTATGCATTTCTGACCGACTCCAGTCACGCTTTCCCTGAACAGTTGTCCTCTGATGACAGTAAAGGCCTTGGAGTTCCTTCCTAAGGATGTACGCAATGTACGACACTGTCCAGTCGGGAGTAATGACCAGAACCTCCATGATTAGGTCGACCATGGCTGGGACCTCGACTTCAGTCGAATCTGTGGCGCTCTTAGGCTGCGGGGGCTCTTCAGTAAAAAAGGATCTTCCTGAACTGTCGGTGTATGAATATGCTCCAAAAACACATTGCTGGGAATGGCTTCTCTCTTGGAACCTATATTTGCCAAGTCATCGGCTGCTTGATTTTTCAGTCGGGGTATGTGATGGAGCTCTAACCCCTCAAACTTCTTTTCCAGCTTCCTCACCGCGTTGCAGTAACCAGTCATGGCTGGGCTTCTGACGTCCCACTCCTTCATCACTTGATTGATTACCAAATCTGAGTCGCCGTAGACCATGAGGCGACGGACACCGAGTGAGATGGCCATACGCAACCCATACAAGAGTGCTTCATATTCAGCTTCATTATTGGAAGAATCAAAGTGAATCTGGAGGACATATCTGAGCTTGTCTCCTCGGGGGGATACCAGAACCACCCTAGCACCGGAACCATTCAGCATTTTGGATCCATCAAAGAACATGGTCCAGTGCTCCGAGTGAACTTGAGTCGGCAGTTGTTGTTCAATCCACTCGGCGAGAAAATCTGCTATTGCTTGGAACTTAATAGCCTTATTTGCCTCAAACTTGATATCTAAGGGAAGGAGTTCAATCGCCCATTTTGCCACTCGACCAGTTGCATCTCTGTTGTGCAGAATCTCTGACAATGGAGCGTCGCTGACGACTGTAACAGAGTGATCAGAGAAACAGTGTGCAACCTTCTTCGTGGTCATGTAAATCCCATAAACGAGCTTCTGATAGTGCGGATATCTCTGCTTTGACGGAGTCAGAACTTCAGAAATATAATAAACAGGGCGCTGAACTTTATAGGCTTTTCCCTTTTCTTCCGCTCGACCGTAAGTACTGTACTGACGACTTGTCCAATGGCTGCTATATAAAGCAGTAAAGGCTCTTTGCTGATTGGGGCAGCAAGCACCGGCTGGGTGGAAAGCAGGGCTTTTAGCTCTGCAAATGCTGCATCAGCTTCAGGAGTCCACTCGAACTTATCTGATTTCTTCATCAGTCAGTAAAGAGGCAGTGCCTTTTCACCGAGGCGAGAAATGAATTGACTTAGGGCGGCCAAGCAACCAGTAAGCTTCTGGACATCATGCACACGCACAGGGCGTTTCATTCGGAATATAGCACCCACTTTCTCTGGGTTAGCATCGATCCCTCGTTCGGAAACGACAAAACCGAGTAATTTTCCGCCCGGAACTCCAAACGTGCACTTTGATGGATTGAGCTTGATATCATACCTTCTGAGGTTGGCAAAGGTTTCAGCATGGTCAGTCAGTAGGTCGGAACCTTTACGTGACTTGACCACAATGTCATCCATGTATGCTTCCACATTCTGACTGATCTGAGTGAGCAGGCACTTCTGAATCATCCGCATGAATGTGGCTCCAACGTTTTTCAAACCGAATGGCATAGTGACATAACAGAAGGACCCAAATGGGGTGATGAAAGTTGTTTTTATCTCGTTGGGTCCGTACAGACGAATCTGGTGGTACCCGGAGTAGGCGTCCAAAAAGGACAAACGCTCGCACCCCGCAGTCGAGTCAACTATCTGGTCGATGCGAGGGAGAGGAAAGTGATCTTTCGGGCAGGCCCGATTGATATGCTTGAAGTCAATGCACATGCGAAGTGAGTCGTCCTTCTTTGGGACCATGACAACAGTAGCTAACCACTCGGAGTGGTAAATTTCACGGATAAACTCAGCTGCCAAAAGCCGAGCCATCTCTTCACCGATTGCCTTCCTCTTTTGCACGGCGGACCATCAAAGATGTTCTTTGACTGGTTTCACTTTTGGGTCGACTCGCAAACGATGCTCAGCTAGTCCCCTGGGAACACCTGGCATGTCCGAAGGTTTCCATGCAAAGATGTCCCAGTTCTCACGGAGGAACTGGATGAGCGCTTCTTCCTATTTGGAGTCGAGTGTGGTTGAAATGTGAGTCGGAGCAGCATTGGGGTCTGTCGGGTGAATGTGAATCGACTTCGTTTCACCAGGCGACTGGAATGCTGAATCTGTGGCTGGCTTCTTGGCTCGCAACAAATCACTCGGATCTGCATTTTTCTGATATTCTTGCAATTCTTCCACGGCCATCTGTGCATCGGCGATCTTTGAACCCTTCTGGAAGCACTCTTCTACCTTCTTCCGATTACCGGTGATAGTGATCACCCCTTTGGGACCAGGCATCTTCAATTTGAGGTACACGTAACATGGTCGAGCCATAAAACGTGCATAAGCTGGCCTGCCCAGAATGGCATGATAGGCACTCTGGAAATCCACAACTTCAAATGTCAAATTTTCTTTGCGGTAATTTTTGGAATCACCGAAAACCACGTCGAGAGCAATCTGGCCGAGTGATGCAGCCTTCTTGCCTGGAATGACCCCGTGGAAACTCATATTGCTTTCGCTGAGTCTGGACATCGGAATGCCCATTCCCTTCAACATCTCTGCATATAGTATGTTCAGGCCACTGCCACCATCCATCAGGACCTTTGTCAGTCGGGTGCCTTCGACCACCGGGTCGACCACCAATGCTTGCCTCCCAGGGGTGGCTATGTGCGCTGGATGATCGGACTGGTCGACTGTAATGGCAGTCTGTGACCACTTCAAATAACTGGGTGTCACCGGAGCGATCATGTTCACTTCTCTGTTGATGACTTTCAGTCGACTTTTGCTCTCAACGTCAGCAAAAATCATCAGAGTGGAATTCACGTGGGGATAACCATCATCATCCTCTTCCTCATCCTCAGCCTTGTCTGCTTCCTTCTCCTTTTCCTTGGGTTGTTTCTCTCGGAATTGCTGGATTAGGAGTCGACACTGCCGAGTGGTATGCTTCGGGTAAATGAAATTACCCTCTTCATCTTTTTTGGTGTGGACAAGGCATGGCAAATCCAGCACGTCGTTTCCATCTTGATCTTTTATTTTCTTGGGGTTCCACGACCCTTTGGGATTCCCTGTGAACTTTCCCTGAATCACGGCTAAGGCTTCGCCAGGAGCTGCTGGCTCAGCTTTGCGTTTCTTCTTCCGACTAGAACTTCCTCCTCCGGCTTCATGGGCGACTGTTTTGTGCTTGCCACTCCGGAGTCGTTCTTCTTCTTCACCATTGGCATACTTGGTGGCAATCTCCATCATCCGAGTCAGAGTCATATTTCCTGTTCAACCGAATTTCAGATTCAACTCCCGATACTTGACACCTTCCTTAAAGGCACAAATTGCCTGATGATCAGACACATCCTCCACCGTGTGGTGCAGGGTGATCCATCTCTGGATATAATCCCTCAAAGTTTCATTCGGTTTCTGAACAAAACACTGTAATTCTGTCAAACCTGCCAGCCATTTGCAAGTGCCCTTGAATGTTCTGACAAACACTCGGGTGAGATCTTCCCAAGTATAAATACTGCTGGGTGCCAACTGATTCAACCATGCTCTAGCCGAGCCCTCCAACATCAGAGGAAGGTGTTTCATGGCCATTTCATCATTGCCGCCACCAATCTGGACAGCCACTCGGTAGTCTTCAAGCCAAGTGTTAGACTTGGACTCACCAGTGAACTTACTAACTCCAGTCGCCAACCTGAAGTTGGGGGGAATCACTGCAGCCCTGATGGCTCTGCTAAAGCACTCTGGACCTGAGACATGCACCCTGCTGCTGGTTTGCGGATCCCTGTCATGGCCCTCTCGGTGAGCTCTGTTTCTGTCGACCAAGCCCTGAACGAGAATAGATCTCGCATATAAGCCTGGCTCCCTGGGGTCGACTGGAATCCCTCGCCCAACACTGTGAGGGCGCCTGTCATCATGTTGCCGAGGCACATACGACCCACTCCTTGGGGAGGCGTGGGCACTCGATGACGATCATCACGATCGACTCGGTGATCATACTGCTCACGGTTTCTGTATTGATCTCGTCGATCTCCATGTCCCTCACGCCTCGGGGGCGATCTTGGGCTGTGAGCTGACTGAACTGTGTCTGCAACCACGGATCTGCTATGGATCCTATTCCGCGACTGAGATACGACTGTATTTTGTTCTCCCGCCGCCCGGAGCAAAGCTCGGATCTGCACCAAACCTCAGCCAGCTTCTAACTGAGAAGGTTGGATCGACTCCGCTATCCAGGCAGTAGCTGCTAGATTCTGGATCGGGGTTCGGTATACCTGAGTCGGAGGTGAAAAAAGTTGGCGCCGACTAGATTCGGGAGCACGCTGCCGAGCGCGATCGTCGAGTGCGCGCTGGAGGTTCTCCAGTCGAGTGCGCTCAGCCAAGTTGGCTAGGCGCGCCTGCTCCAAGGCCTAGGCCTCAGGGGTTTCTCCAACTATAGGAGTATGCAGTGCATCCATGTTCTGGCGGCGAAGTTCCTCCGTCTGCTGCGAAGAGAGGGGTTCGGGGCGGTACTCTTCATGAACGCGCGACGGATCACCGTCCCCATCACTTCCGTCTTCACGGGTGAAGCCAGGAGGACTGCATGGTCCATTGACCATCAAAACTTCTGCCGCTGGGTTGCTGCTGTCACACTCGGATGCAGTCTCTACGAAGCCAGTCGACAGATCGAACAGGCCGTTGAGAGTTTCGTCGGGTTCGATTGCCGTGACTTGAGGGGTGGCCGACTGGCGAGCCACCGCATGCCTCACCCACCGTTGAAGCCTCGACTGACTGGAACATTTGCTCCGGCGGGCCGCAGGGAGGATGAAAGCTGTTGGAGCCGACTGATACTGGGTCGACGGATGCCGCAGGAGGACGTCGCGGATGCATGCGCGAAAGTGCATCGCCTCGCGGGAGGGGAGTGCGTCGACGTCAAGTGGAGCCTCCTGAAGCCAAGCGGAGTCGTCGATGACAAACACAAGCGCGTCGAGACAGATCTCGCGGCCCTCAGCCAAACCTCCGCCTGAAACCATGATGAAGGGGATCGGAAAAATTGCAACTTCTCCAACAAGTCGCTAAGACACCTGCCTCACGGTGGGCGCCAATTATCGTGGTTCTAAGCCTGACAGTAGAATAGGGGTAGGAATGTAGAGGCAAGATCCTAGCTATGGAGGAGTTGTACACGCGAGTTTTACGAGTTCAGGCCCTTCTTGAAGGAAGTAATAGCCCTACGTCTCGGAGCCCGGAGGTGGTGACTGAATATATGCGTGTGAATTACAAAGGGTGCGAACCCTTGTCTCGGAGGAGGGGTGGCTTATATAGAGTGCTCCAGGACCCCAGCCAGCCCACATTACAAAGGGTTCAATGTACATTAAGGCAGGGCGTTACTGGTAACGCTAGTAATAAATAGATATAAATGATCTTTAAGGTTGCAGAGTGAATGACCTACCGTTGTCATCCTGAGTGACGTTAGGTCTTCTACACAACGAGTGGTTTCTTGTTTCGTCGAGTGGTTGTTCGCATAGTCGAGTGTCTTCTATACTGCCAAGTGGAACATAGCTTCACGATCGAGTGGATGATGATTTTGCTTCTACCGCTTCTGGTTCCTTTAGAGATGTCCTTGGGGAGGGTATCTTGGACAGATCCATGACCCTACCCTAGGTACATAGCTTCATCAGGGGGCGCCGCCCCTCCCCCCTTGTCCAATTCGTACTAGGCCTTGGGGGCGCGTGGCCTGCCCTAGGCAGCCCCTCTCTCTTTCCCCTAAAGCCCAATAAGGCCCATATACTCTCTGGGGGGTTCCGGTAACCTCCTAGTACTCCGGAAAATGCCCGAACTCATCCGGAACCATTTCGATGTCCAAACATAGGCTTCCAATATATCGATCTTTACATCTCGACCATTTCGAGACTCCTCGTCATGTTCGCGATCAAATCCGGGATTCCAAACTACCTTCAGTTCATCAAAACACATAAACTCATAATACCGATCGTCACTGAACGTTAAGGGTGCGGACCCTACAGGTTCGAGAACTATGTAGACATGACCGAGACACGTCTCCGGTCAATAACCAATAGCGGAACCTCGATGTTCATATTGGCTCCCACATATTCTATGAAGATCTTTATCGGTCAAACTGCATAACGATATACGTTTTTCCCTTTGTCATCGGTATGTTACTTGCCCGAGACTCGATCGTCGGTATCTCAATACCTAGTTCAATCTCGTTACCGGCAAGTCTCTTTACTCGTTCCATAATGCTACATCCTGTAACTAACTCATTATCTACATTGCTTGCAAGTCTTATATTGATGTGCATTACCGAGAGGGCCCAGAGATACCTCTCCGACAATCGGAGTGACAAATCCTAATCTCGATCTATGCCAACTCAACAAACACCATCGGAGACACCTGTAGAGCACCTTTATAATCACCCAGTTACGTTGCGACGTTTGGTAGCACACAAAGTGTTCCTCCGGTATTCAGGATTTGCATGATCTCATAGTCATAGGAACATGTATAAGTTATGGAGAAAGCAACAATAACAAACTAAACGATCATCGTGCTAAGATAACGGATGGGTCAAGTCAATCACATCATTCTCTAATGATGTGATCTTGTTAATCAAATGACAACTCATGTCTATGGTTAGGAAACATAACCATCATTGATTCAACGAGCTAGTCAAGTAGAGGCTAACTAGTGACACTCTGTTTGTCTATGTATTCACACATGTACTAAGTTTCTAGTTAATACAATTCTAGCATGAATAATAAACATTTATCATGATATAAGGAAATATAAATAACAACTTTATTATTGCCTCTAGGGCATATTTCCTTCAGTCTCCCACTTGCACTAGAGTCAATAATCTAGATTACATTGTAATGATTCTAACACCCATGGAGTCTTGGTGTTGATCATGTTTTGCTTGTGAGAGAGGCTTAGTCAACGGGTCTGCACCATCCAGATCCGTATGTATCTTGCAATATCTATGTCTCCCTCCTTGACTTGATCGCGGATGGAATTGAAGCATCTCTTGATGTGCTTGTTTCTCTTGTGAAATCTGGATTCCTTTGCCAAGGCAATTGCACCAGTATTGTCACAAGATTTTCATTGGACCCGATGCACTAGGTATGACACCTAGATCGGATATGAACTCCTTCATCCAGACTCCTTCATTTGCTACTTCCGAAGCAACTATGTCCTCCGCTTCACATGTAGATCCCGCCACGATGCTCTGCTTGGATCTGCACCAACTGACAGCTCCACCATTTAATAAAAATATGTATCCAGTTTGTGACTTAGAGTCATCCGGATCAGTGTCAAATCTTGCATCGACGTAACCGTTTACGACGAGCTCTTTGGCACCTCCATATACGAGAAACATATCCTTAGTCCTTTTCAGGTATTTCAGGATGTTCTTGACCACTGTCCAGTGATCCACTCCTGGATTACTTTGGTACCTCCCTACTAGACTGATAGCAAGGCACACATCAGGTTTGGTACACAGCATTGCATACATGATAGAGCCTATGGCTGAAGCATAGGGAACACATTTTCTCTCTATCTTCTGCAGTGGTCAGGCATTGAGTCTGACTCAACTTTACACCTTGTAGCACATGCAAGAACCCTTTCTTTGCTTGATCCATTTTGAACTTCTTCAAAACTTTATCAAGGTATGTGCTTTGTGAAAGTCCAATTAAGCGTCTTGATCTATCTCTATAGATCTTGATGCCCAATAAATAAGCAGCTTCACCGAGGTCTTTCATTGAAAAATTCTTATTCAAGTATTTTTATGCTATTCAGAAATACAGTATCATTTCCGATCAGCAATATGGCATCCACATATAATATCAAAAATGCTACAGAGCTCCCACTCACTTTCTTGTAAATACAGGCTTCTCCAAAAGTCTGTATAAAACCATTGCTTTGATCACACTATCAAAGCATATATTCCAACTCCGAGAGGCTTGCACCAGTCCATAAATGGATCGTTGGAGCTTGCACACTTTGTTAGCACCTTTTGGATCGACAAAACCTTATGGTTGCATCATATACAACTCTTCTTTAAGATATCCATTAAGGAATGCAGTTTTGACATCCATTTGCCAAATTTCATAATCATAAAATGCGGCAATTGCTAACATGATTCGGACAGACTTAAGCATCGCTACAGGTGAGAAGGTCCCATGGTTGTCAACTCCTTGAACTTGTCAAAAACCTTTCGCAACAAGTCGTGCTTTGTAGACAGTAACATTACGTCAGCGTCAGTCTTCTTCTTGAAGATCCATTTATTCTCTATGGCCTGCCAATCATCGTGCAAGTCAACCTAAGTCCATACTTTGTTCTCATACATGGATCCCATCTCAGGTTTCATGGCCTCAAGCCATTTTGCAGAATCTGGGCTCATCATCGCTTCCTCGTAGTTTGTAGGTTTGTCATGGTCAAGTAACATGACTTCCAGAACAGGATTACCGTACCACACTGGTGCGAATCTTATTCTGGTTGACCTACGAGGTTCGGTAGTAACTTGATCAGAAGTTTCATGATCATCATCATTAGCTTCCTCACTTACTGGTGTAGGAATCACTGGAACTAATTTCAGTGATGAACTACTTTCCAATAAGGGATAAGGTACAATTACCTTGTCAAGTACTACTTTCCTCCCACTCACTTCTTTCGAGAGAAACTCCTTCTATAGAAAGGATCCATTCTTAGCAACGAATATCTTGCCTTCGGATCTGTGATAGAAGGTGTACCCAACAGTCTCCTTTGGGTATCCTATGAAGACACATTTCTCCGATTTGGGTTCGAGCTTATCATGTTGAAGCTTTTTCACATAAGCATCGCAACCCCAAACTTTAAGAAACGACAACTTGGGTTTCTTGCCAAACCACAGTTCATAAGGTGTCGTCTCAACGGATTTAGATGGTGCCCTATTTAACGTGAATGCAGCCGTCTCTAAAGCATAACCCCAAAACGATAGCGGTAAATCAGTGAGAGACATCATAGATCGCACCATATCTAATAAAGTGCGGTTACGACATTTGGACACAACATTACATTGTGGTGTTCCAGGTGGCATGAGTTGTGAAACTATTCTCCATTGTTTCAAATGAAGTCCAAACTCATAACTCAAATATTCACCTCCACGATCAGATCGTAGAAACTTGATTTTCTTGTTACGATGATTTTCCACTTCACTCTGAAATTCTTTGAACTTTTCAAATGTTTCAGACTTATGTTTCATTAAGTAGATATACCCATATCTGCTCAAATCATCTGTGAAGGTGAGAAAATAACGATATCCGCCATGAGCTTCAATGTTCATTGGACCACATACATCAGTATGTATGATTTCCAATAACTTTATTGCTCGCTCCATTGTTCCGGAGAACGGAGTTTTAGTCATCTTGCTCATGAGGCATGGTTCGCAAGTACCAAGTGATTCATAATCAAGTGATTCCGGAAGTCTATCAGAATGGAGTTTCTTCATGCGCTTTACACCAATATGACCTAAACGGCAGTGCCACAAATAAGTTGCACTATCATTATCAACTCTGCATCTTTTGGCTTCAATACTATGAACATGTGTATCACTACTATCAAGATTTAGTAAAAATAGACCACTCATCAAGGGTGCATGACCATAAAAGATATTACTCATATAAATAGAACAACCATTATTCTCTGATTTAAATGAATAACCGTCTCGCATCAAACAAGATCTAGATATAATGGTCATGCTCAACGCTGGAACCAAATAACAATTATTTAGGTCTAAAACTAATCCCGAAGGTAGATGTAGAGGTAGCGTGCCGACGACGATCACATCGACTTTGGAACCATTTCCCAGGTGCATCGTCACCTCATCCTTAGCCAATCTTCGCTTAATCCGTAGCCCCTATTTCAGTTGCAAATATTAGCAAATGAACTAGTATCAAATACCCAGGCACTACTGCGAGCATTAGTAAGGTACATATCAATACCATGTATATCAAATATACCTTTCACTTTGCCATCCTTCTTCTCCGCCAAATACTTGGGGCAGTTCCGCTTCCAGTGACCAGTTCCTTTGCAGTAGAAGCACTCAGTCTCAGGCTTAGGTCCAGACTTGGGTTTCTTCACTTGAGCAGCAACTGGCTTGCTATTCTTCTTGAAGTTCCCCTTCTTCCCTTTACCATTTTTCTTGAAGCCGGTGGTCTTGTTGACCATCAACACTTGATGCTCCTTCTTGATTTATACCTCCACAGCCTTTAGCATTGCGAAGAGCTCAGGAATCGTCTTATCCATCCCTTGCATATTATAGTTCATCACGAAGCTCTTGTAGCTTGGTGGCAGTGATTGAAGAACTCTATCAATGACACTATCATCAGGAAGATTAACTCCCAGTTGAGTCAAGTGGTTGTGGTACCCAGACATTTTGAGTATATGTTCACTGATAGAACTATTCTCCTCCATCTTGCAGCTATAGAACTTATTGGAGACTTCATATCTCTCAATCCGGGCATTTGCTTGAAATATTAACTTCAACTCCTGGAACATCTCATATGCTCCATGATGTTCAAAACGTCGTTGAAGTCCCGGTTCTAAGTCATAAAGCATGGCACACTGAACTATCGAGTAGTCATCAGCTTTGCTCTGCCAGGTGTTCACAACATCTAGCGTTGCTCCTGCAGCGGGTTTGTCACCTAGCGGTGCTTCCAGGACGTAATTCTTCTGTGCAGCAATGAGGATAATCCTCAAGTTATGGACCCAGTCCGTGTAGTTGCTACCATCATCTTTCAACTTTGATTTCTCTAGGAGCGCATTAAAATTCAACGGAACAACAACATGGGCCATCTATCTACAACAACATAGACATGCAAAATATTATCAAGTACTAAGTTCATAATAAATTAAAGTTCAATTAATCAAATTACTTAAGAACTCCCACTTAGATAGACATCTCTCTAATCATCTAAGTGATCATGTGATCCATATCAACTAAACCATGTCCGATCATCACGTGAGATGGAGTAGTTTTCAATGGTGAACATCACTATGTTGATCATATCTTCTATATGATACGCTCGACCTTTCGGTCTCAGTGTTCCGAGGCCATATCTGCATATGCTAGGCTCGTCAAGTTTAACCCGATTATTCTACGTGTGCAAAACTGGCTTGCACCCGTTGTATGTGAACGTAGAGCTTATCACACCCGATCATCACGTGGTGTCTCGGCACGACGAACTGTAGCAACGGTGCATACTCAGGGAGAACACTTATACCTTGAAATTTAGTGAGAGATCATCTTATAATGCTACCGCCGAACTAAGCAAAATAAGATGCATAAAGGATAAACATCACATGCAATCAATATAAGTGATATGATATGGCCATCATCATATTGTGCCTTTGATCTCCATCTCCAAAGCACCGTCATGATCACCATCGTCACCGGCTTGACACCTTGATCTCCATCGAAGCATCGTTGTCATCTCGCCAACTATTTCTTCTACGACTATCACTACCTCTTACTGATAAAGTAAAGCAATTACATGGCGATTGCATTTCATACAATAAAGTGACAACCATATGGCTCCTGCCAGTTGCCGATAACTTTGTTACAAAACATGATCATCTCATACAATAAATTTTAGCATCATGTCTTGACCATATCACATCACAACATGCCCCGCAAAAACAAGTTAGACGCCCTCTACTTTGTTGTTGCAAGTTTTATGTGGCTGCTACGGGCTGAGCAAGAACCGTTCTTACCTACGCATTAAAAATCACAACGCGGTATAGTGATTACTTTTTGATCTTCAGAAATAACCATGTTCATTGAATCCGATTCAACTAAATTTGGCGAAACTGACACCCACCATCCACCTGTGTGCGAAGCACGTCGGTAGAACCAGTCTCGCGTAAGCGTACGCGTAATGTCGGTCTGGGCCGCTTCATCCAACAATACCGCCGAATCAAGAAACAACTAGTGACGGCAAGCAATATGTATATACCCACGCCCACAACTCCTTTGCGTTCTACTCGTGCATATAACATCTACGCATAAACCTGGCTCGGATGCCACTGTTGGGGAACGTAGTAATTTCAAAAAAATTCCTACGCACATGCAAGATCATGGTGATGCATAGCAATGAGAGGGAAGAGTGTTGTCCATGTACCCTCATAGACCGTAAGAGGAAGCGTTATGACAATGCGGTTGATGTAGTCGTACGTCTTCACGATCGACCGATCCTAGCACCGAAGGTACGACACCTCCGTGATCTGCACACGTTCGGCTCGGTGGCGTCCCATGAACTCACGATCCAGCAAAGTGTCGAGGAAGAGCTTCGTCAGCACGATAGCATGATGACGGTGTGTATGATGCTACCGGAATAGGGCTTCGCCTAAGCACCGATATGATATGACCGACGTGGATTATGGTGGAGGGGGGCACCGCACACGGCTAAGAGATCAATGATCAACTTGTGTGTATATGGGGTGCCCCTCTCCCCCATATATAAAGGAGTGGAGGAGGGGGGCTGTCCCTCTACTATGGAGCGCCCTAGGGAGTCCTACTCCCGCCGGGAGTAGGATTCCCCCCTTTCCAAGTAGGAGTAGGAGAAAAGGAAGGGAAGGAGAGAAGAGAAGGAAGGAGGGGGCGCCACCCCTCCCCCCTAGTCCAATTCGAACTAGGCCTTGGGGGGCGGCCTGCCCTAGGCAGCCCCTCTCTCTTCCCCCTAAAGCCCAATAAGGCCCATATACTCCCCCGGGGGGTTCCGGTAACCTCCCGGTACTCCGAAAAATGCCTGAACTCATCCGGAACAATTCCGATGTCCAAACATAGGCTTCCAATATATCGATCTTTACGTCTCGAGCATTTCGAGACTCCTCGTCATGTCCGTGATCACATCCGGGACTCCGAACTACCTTCGGTTCATCAAAACACATAAACTCATAATACCGATCGTCACCGAACGTTAAGCGTGCGGACCCTACGGGTCCGAGAACTATGTACACATGACCGAGACACGTCTCTGGTCAATAACCAATAGCAGAACCTGGATGTTCATATTGGCTCCGACATATTCTACGAAGATCTTTATCGGTCAAACCGCATAACGATATACGTTGTTCCCTTTGTCATCGGTATGTTACTTGCCCGAGATTTGATCGTCGGTATCGCAATACCTAGTTCAATCTCATTACCGGCAAGTCTATTTACTCGTTCCGTAATGCTACATCCCGTAACTAACTCATTAGCTACATTGCTTGCAAGGCTTATATTGATGTGCATTACCGAGAGGGCCTAGAGATACCTCTCCGACAATCAGAGTGACAAATCATAATCAATATCTATGCCAACTCAACAAACACCATCGGAGACACCTGTAGAGCACCTTTGTAATCACCCAGTTACGTTGTGACGTTTGGTAGCACACAAAGTGTTCCTCCGGTATTCGGGAGTTGCATGATCTCATATTCATAGGAACATGTATAAGTTATGGAGAAAGCAACAACAACAGACTAAACGATCATCGTGCTAAGCTAACGGATGGGTCAAGTCGATCACATCATTATCTAATGATGTGATCTCGCTAATCAAATGACAACTCATGTCTATGGTTAGGAAACATAACCATCATTGATTCAACGAGCTAGTCAAGTAGAGGCAAACTAGTGACACTATGTTTATCTATGTATTCACACATGTACTAAGTTTCCGGTCAATACAATTCTAGCATGAATAAAAAACATTTATCATGATATCAGGAAATATAAATAACAACTTTATTATTGCCTCTAGGGCATATTTCCTTCAACACCACTCTCCAAAAGGTAACAGATGGTGTGTGGATGATGAACTCCTTGCTCTTGTGCTTCAAATGATAGTCTCCCCAACACTCAACTCTCTCTCTCTCACAGATTTGGATTTGGTGGAAAGGTGATTTGAGTGAAAGAAACTTAGGGAAGGCTAGAGATCAAGATTCTTGTGGTTGGATTGGAATATCTTGGTCTCAACACATGAGTAGGTGGTTTTCTCTCAGAAAAAGTATGCTAGAAGTGTAGGCTTGTTCTGATGGCTCTCTCCTTGAATGAAGAGTGGGTGGAGGGGTATTTATAGCCTCCACACAAAATCTAACCATTACACACAATTTACCAAACTCGGTGGGACCGAATCAGAAAACTCGGTCACACCGATTTAGTTCAAAATGTGAACGTTAGGATTTTCGGTGGGACCGACATGTCAACTCGGTAGGACCGATATCATTAGGGTTAGGGCATAACATAATCTTGGTGAGACCAATTACACAAACTCGGTGGGACTGGTTTTGGTAATAAGCTAACCAGAGAGTTGGTCAGGCAAACTCGATGGGACCGATTCGCTCATCTCGGTGAGACCGAAACGTTACGAAAGGGAAACAGAGAGTTTGCATTGCGAACTCGGTGGGACCGATCGGTCATCTCGGTTGGACCAAAATGTTACGAAGGGAAACAGAGAGTTTGCAATCCCATCTGGTGAGACCGAGATCCCTATAGGTGAGACCGAAGTGACTAGGGTTTTTGGCAGTGGCTATGTCAAATGAACTTGGTGGCGCGGGATAGATAATTTTGGTGGGGCCGAGTTTGACTTTTAGTTCGAGACAAATGTGGATATGAGAAAGTGGTTGAGGTCTTTTGGATCATATCACTAAGCATTTTGAGCAAGCAAGCCATTAAGCAACACCTCATCCCCTTTCAATAGTATTGGCTTTTCCTATGGACTCAATGTGATCTTGGATCACTAAAATGAAAATGTAGAGTCTTGAGTTTGAGCCAATTTGTGTCCTTAGCATTTTGAGGGGTCCACATTCTTAATCCATGCCATGCCAACCATTGAACTTTCTGAAATGATCATCTTGAAATAGCATTAGTTCAATCAGCTATATGTTGTTAGTAATTACCAAAACCACCTAGGGATAGTTGCACTTTCAATCTCACCCTTTTTGGTAATTGATGAAAACATATAGATCAAATCTTCGAAAAATGATAATAAGATTGAAATACATTGTCGCTTTAAGAAGTATGTGATAAGCAAGAGCTCCCCCTAAATTTGTGCATTATTTGAAATTTGCATTTGAATGCGAATGCACAATCGATTAGGATCATGGGTTACTCTTCCATGTCACATACATTTTGGTGGAGCGCTCAAAATGATTAGAAGGTAAAAAACATGCACTCATCACCTAGCAAAGTGAATGATCATATATGGGATATAACAGATAATATCATCCAAGCAAGCATTAAAGTTGAATATGATCAAACACATGATCATACAAACAAGTATTTCACACAAAGACATAAGGAGTATTAAACGAGCACAGACAAAATTATCAAGCAAATAGCAAGAGAGACAAAAAAGCAAAACACTCTCTCTCGAAGCCTATGATCTTACATTTTCCCCCCTTTGGCAACAAGTTACCAAAAAGTTTGAAAATGCATAGTGCTATTTGTCTCTCTAGGCTTGGTCTTCGGGAGGTGGTGTTGAGAGAACTCCAAGGACGAAGGCATCAGTGTATGTTGTTGGAGCTGGTGGAGTGGCAACTGGAGGTGGCACTGAAGCTGTTGCTGCTGGTGCTGAAGTAGTTGCTCTAGTGTCAGCCACGGGCACTGCAGCAGACCTCTGACCTCTAGGCACTCTCTGAAAAGCATCTGTGGTAGCCTTTCCTTTCTTCTCCTCTGCTTCCTCCTGGAGCTAATCAACAGCTGTCTGCATCTCAGTTACTTTAAGATCAAGATCATAAAATTTGGTCTCTATGATCCTCTCCAAGCTCTCCCGATTCTTGTTTAGGGTGGCCAAGCCCTTCTCAATCCTCAAAGTTGCTTGAATTAGATATGCAAGCTGATCTTGTTTTGACTTTAGGAATACTTGAGATGCCTCCTCAACACTTGGCATCTTTGCAGCTTTCTCTGCCCTTGCCTTCTCTCTCTTCTCTTGTGCTTGCACTAATGTGGGATCATCCTCATTCATCAATATCATTATCCTCAAATTTTGGTCTCAAAGGTAAATGCTCCTTGTCCAACAAATAAGTGCATGTGCCCATCTTGGAGTTGATGAGCACCTGAATATGAGAATACCCACATGATCTCTTCTAATCTGCAGCTGTCCTTTTGATTGTTTCAACAATCAGGCTCATGACCTTGAATTTCTAAGGCACATCAAATATCTGCAGCAAGTTGATTGAATGGCCTCTGATCATCTTGTAATCTCCAGATTTGGGCAACAATGTATGCCTCGATATAGTGTTGATTGTAGCTAGACCAAACAACAAGTAATGTACAAATCCAAGCTTATGCGTTTCCAAAGCTTTGTCTGGGGTCTCTTTGTACATGTTGGCCATAGAGTTGTGATCTTTCTTCTTCTTGGCATAGACATCCAAGTCATCTTCATGCTCTTCAGGGGCATTTATTAACTTTGCCCACTCCTCAACAGTTGACTGGTACCTTGTACCCTCAGACATCCATACAATTCTACCATCTGGATAAAAATGAGCAGTGGAGTAGAATTGCATGATGGGTTCATCATTCCCTTTTGTCAGCTCCTGACCCACAAACTCGTTAACACCACATGCTCTGAAGCTCTCATGTACACTTGGAAAATGATCTTCATTCTCATCAATGTACTCCCAGTCAGCCCACTTCATGTCACAAAGTATAGGCTTCTTGTCCAGCAGAATGGTTTCATAGAAATCTTGTTGCTCTTTGATGTGGAACCTGTAGTCCACAATAGTCTTCCTTCTCACAGCATAGGGATCACTCTGTCTCCAAAGTCTCAGACTTGCATCCTTCCTGATGCTCATATCCTCTGCCACTGGATGGGTGTCATTGTGATCTGGAATCTTTGGTTTAAGTTTCCTGAGAACTTAGGCTTCAACATCTTCTTCTTCCATTTCAGGCACTGGGGCCTTGTTCTTCTCTGCAACTGGAATGTTCCTAGTGCTCCTCTTGGGCTTTCAAGTCCTTTGAGCTTGAGCAGCAGCCTTGGGGGCAGTCTTGGGCTTTGAAGTAGCAGCCCCTGATTTAATTGCATCCCCCATCAGCTTCTAGGACTTGGGTGCTGGTGTAGCATCCTCTTCTTCTTCAGCTAGATCTCTCATTATAGAGGATCTACCAATGATTCTGACAGTGGTCTTCTTGACCCTCTCTTTCCTTTTCTTACTCTCTCCAGCAGCCTCTTCAGTTGGCTTAGAAGTTTCAACAGTTGAGACCCTGACCTTTAAGGTTGGCACCCTCTTGGCAGGGGCCTTCTGATGCGATCCAGGCTTTGTTGTAGGAGCAGTACCATATTCCTTCTTCAACACTTTCTTCTTGGAGCTTACTTCCTCCTTAGTGGCCACATAGTCCTCATCCTCAGAATTTGAGGTTTTCTTCTTCCTTGATCTAGTGGCTGCCTTGGGCAAATTGCTTGGAGTGCTCCTGCTGCCATCATCATAGCTGCTAGAGGGACTAGTGCCCTCACTCACGTGCACTTGCTCTTCTGATTTGTTTTGGCTATCACTCTGGTCAGACATTCTGGAAAGCAAACTGACAGCAAACCCTGTGAATAGATATAGATGAGGTAGAGTGGATGAGCATCACAAAGTGCAGAGTTTTTGCAAAACAGATGAGTCAAAAACTTAGTTTTAGTTCTCCACAGAAATCACTTCAGAGCTACCGATTTGTTAAACTCGGTGACACCGAAGCAACTTTTGCAGTCTAAACTAGTGAACTCGGTCAGACCGAATCACAATTCGGTGACTCCGAGATTGCTAGGGTTGCATAGAGAGTCGAACTCGATCACGCCGATTTGCAACTTTTGGTCAGACCGAAAAGTGCAAGTGCAATGGCCTAAGCCAAATCGGTGAGACCGATTTCTACAACTCGGTCGGTCCGAGATGAGTTTGGCGGAAACCTAACCCTAAATTTCCGAATCAAACCTAATCTAAGGAACGTTTTCTAAGATAGATTGATTTCATATGTGGTAAAGAACATGACATTGCATTGTGCTAAGAATCGGAGTAAGGAATTAGCACAAAAGATCGAACTCATACCCCAGTTCGGTGGTGAATTCTCTACGGCGGCAACGGAGGGGTTGAATCCCGTTGATGGCGACGGAAACCAGCGGCAGGAGGTTGCTGGCGATGAGGAGACGATCCGGAGACCCGAGGCGGTAGAGCAGGACACACGCGGGATGGAGGGTTTTGAAGAAATTTCCAAAATCTCACCCGTGGGTATATATATCCTGACCCTGTCGGTGTGACCGAGTGGAACAACTCGGTGGCACCGAGATGCAGAACCGTGAGCGATTACTGCAACTCGGTGTGACCGAAGAGTTCAAATCGGTTGCACCGAGATTAAAAATCTAGATCAACTCAGTGAACTCAGTGTGACCGAAGTGGATGAATCGGTCAGACTGAAATGCACACAGAGGTTTTGGAAGTTTAAGTCTATGACGAATCGGGGACTCCGAGTGCTCCTCACATAGAGTGGTTCGAATCTGACTTGATCAACCTTTGTGATGTAGCATGAATAGAGTTTGAGATGAGAAAATCATAGATAGCTAGAGGAAGTTCTTAGGCATTCTTGTCCATCCACTTGGAAAAAGAGAAAAAGCCAAACAATCAAAGCAACAAATGGATGTCCTCGAATGAGTAAAATATGCAATCAACATGCTCACACAATAAAATGGCAAATGAAATATGTGACAAAGCATGCACACACACTCTAGCATCTATCAAGCAATTGGCGATGACTAGGTCATCTATATATATGAGTATATTGACTTAGGAGTCAAATGAGAACACTTGATCATAGGTCATACTCATCGTTTAAGCACAGGTGGGGTTACCACTTTTACATAAAGCATTGTTGTGTTCACACCATTAGAGTTGCTTTAGCTCAATTGATCAAATTAAAGTTTCCCCTAGATGTGATATTCCCCCTAAGAGGGATGAACTAACCTTGGGTTTTGTCGATGATGACTTCATGTAGATGTTGAAGATGTGGATGCTCAATGTTGATGTAGATCATTCGGAGCGGTCCATTGGAGTGAGTTGCACTTTCAATACCTACACGGGTTAGTCCCATAAGGAACAAACAAGGATATCCATAGACATAGAGTGATATACACACAATATGATGTCCATGAAAGCATTAGGTTACCTTGTCCCTTGTCTTACCAACAAGAGGGTTTGTGACTCCTTGAACTAGTGCAAGATGTGAAAGTTGTTTGCACTTGTCCTTGCCAAAATGATATGAGTGAAGTATGTTGGCGGAGTCACCCTTAAGAACTCTCTAGTTCTTCTTCCTCGCGATCCACATCATCTTGATGGGAATCCTTGGAGTTGTAGTCGTACTTGATGAAGTATAACTTGATGTAGTCTTGGGAACCCACTTGACCAAGGCCTTAGGTGCTTCTTCAAATGCATCAATCTCCTCTTGAAGCTTGTCCTTGCCCTTTTGCTTGTGGTCTTGTGGTGGAAGATCATCTTGAACTTGTGCCCCTTGGAAGGAAGTACGATCATACTCCTCTTGTTGAGGAACAAACTTCGTCTTAGGGTATTGATCTTCATCCCACTCAACTCCATTGGCGTTGAACTTTCGCTCAAAACCAATACCTTGATTCTTCCGATACCTTCCTTTCTTGCTTACAATTTCCTCAAATTGCTTACTCCCGGCAAGGCTCTTGTAAACACCTTTCTCTATAATTCCCTTCAATAAGCTATTTTCTTGCTCAAGTGTAACTTGGCTAAGAGAATCATTAGTGGAATCAAGAGAACTACTAGAAGCAACAACATTGGATTTGATATGATTATTGTTACTACTAGAAGAAGAATCTTTCTTACTCTTGTTGCTAGTTTTGACTTGTGGCATGTAAGTAGACAAGAGTAAATGCTTGGCAATGTAAGAAGAACTTTTCTTGCGAAGATCATCATTGATTGCTTTTAAGAACCCATGCTCTTGCTCAAGGTTGAGCTTTTCAAAGCGTAGTTTCTCATGAGTCTTTAAAAGCTCTCGATGGTCTTCCAAGGTAGTTTCATGAGCTAACTTAAGAGTGTTTAGCTCTTTAGTTAGACGCTCAATCTCCTTCTTATCATCATCATTCGTTTTATCTTGATTAACATGATTAATAGCAAGTTCATCATAGTTTTCATCACTAGGGTTGTCAACAAGTAAATAATCATGACCTAGCAAGTCATCTTCATCACTATTGAAATCAACATACTTGGGGTGTGATACCTTTGGGCCTTTAGCCATGAAGCATCTTCCAATTCCTTCATTTGGTGAGTCAAATATGTTGTATGAGTTGGTTGACACAAGTGCTAGACCGGCAACACCTTCATCTTGAGTATATTCAGAGTCGGAGTGATAACTTCTCTCGGAGTAATTGTCAGAGTCAGAGCCGGATACCCATTCACCAACATGAGCTTGATGTCTTCGTTTTGTGTAGCTCCTTGATGACTTGTCCTTCCTTTCCAAATCCTTGCTTCTCCGTGATGTTCTTCGTTCATAACGATCATATCTACTCCTTCTTTCTATTGGTGGTGATTCTTCTCTTCTACTTCTCCTTTTGGGTGAATCTTCTCTTCGTTTGTAGGGAGCCGTACACTCATTGGAGTAGCGTCCGGGTCTTTCACAATTGTAGCAATTACGTTCACGACTCGAAGATCTTTTGTCATCGTAGGACCTTGACTTGGAACTTCTTTCCTTGCTTCTATTCTTGTAGAACTTGTTGAAGTTCTTCACCATTAGACTCAATTCTTCATTGAAGGCTTGTTTCTCACTTCATGATGTAGGAGCATCACATGAGGCTTTGTAAGCACCACTTGACTTGTTGTGAAGCTCTTCCTTATCCTTGAGTGACATCTCATGAGCAACAATTCTTCCAATGACTTCCGTTGGCTTGAGATCTTTGTAATTGGGGATAATTTGGATCAATGTGCACACAGTATCATGTTTTCCATCCAAGACTCTTAGGATCTTCTTGATGATGAATTTATCGGTCATCTTCTCACTTCCTAAGTCGGCAATCTCATTTGTGATGAGAGCAAGCCTGGAGTACATTTCAGCGACACCTTCACCATCCTTCATGTTGAACTTGTCGAGTTGACTTTGAAGCACATCCAATTTGGATTCCTTGACGGAGTCGGTACCCTCGTGCATATCAATCAAAGTATCCCAAATTTCCTTTGCATTCTCAAGACGGCTGATTTTGTTGAATTCTTCGGGGCACAATCCGTTGAAGAGGATATCGCAAGCTTGAGCATTGTATTGCAGCATCTTCAACTCTTTTGTGCTAGCTTCACGGTTTGGTTCTCTCCCATAAAATAATTCACCTTGCAAGCCAATAGACACAATAGCCCAAATAGCGGGGTTATGTCCAAGAATATACATTTTCATCTTATGCTTCCAACTAGCAAAATTAGTACCATCAAAGTAAGGACCTCTACGGTGGTAATTTCCTCACTAGACGTCATACTCTCCTAGGTTGTGAAACCAAGGCTATGATCACCAAAAGCTATGGAAATCATGGCAAATGGAGACCAAAGCTCTGATACCACTTGTAGGATCGAAAGTACGTCTAGAGGGGGTGATTAGACTACTTGACCAAATAAAAATCTAGCCTTTTCCCAATTTTAAGTCTTCGCAGATTTTAGCAACTTAGAACAAGTCAAGCAATCAACCTACACATGCAAGTCTAAGAGTATAGCAGCGGAATGTAAAACATTTGCATATGAAGGTAAAGGGAGGAGTTTGGAGGGAGCAAACACAATGTAGACATAGAGATTTTTGGCATGGTTCTGATAGGTGGTGCTATCGTACATCCACGTTGATGGAGACTTCAACCCACGAAGGGTAACGGCTGCGCGAGTCCACGAAGGGTCCATGAAGAAGCAACCTTGTCTATCCCACCATGGCCATCGCCCATGAAGGACTTGCCTCATTAGGGTAGATCTTCACGAAGTAGGCGATCTCCTTGCCCGTACAAACTCCTTGGTTCAACTCCACAATCTTGACGGAGGCTCCCAAGTGACACCTAACCAATCTAAGAGACACCACTCTCCAAAAGGTAATAGATGGTGTGTTGATGATGAACTCCTTGCTCTTGTGCTTCAAATGATAGTCTCTCAAACACTCAACTCTCTCTCATAGTTTTGGATTTGGTGGAAAGATGATTTGTGTGGAAAGCAACTTGGGGAAGGCTAGAAATCAAGATTCTTATGGTTGGATTGGAATATCTTGGTCTCAACACATGAGTAGGTGGTTCTCTCTTAGAAAAAGTATGCTGAAAGTGTAGGCATGTTCTGATGACTCTCTCCTTGAAGGAACAATGGGTGGAGGGGTATTTATAGCTTCCACAAAAAATCTAACAGTTACACACAATTTACCAAACTCGGTGGGACCGAATCAGAAAACTCGGTCAGACCGATTTAGTTCAAAATGTGAACATTAGGATTTTTGGTGGGACCGACATCTCAACTCAGTAGGACCGATTTCATTAGGGTTAGGGCATAACTTAATCTCGGTGAGACCGATTACACAAACCCGGTGGGACCAATTTTGGTAATAAGCTAACCAGAGAGTTTCTCAGGCAAACTCGGTGGGACCGATTCGCTCATCTCGGTGAGAGCGAAACGTTACGAAAGGGAAACAGAGAGTTTGCATTGCGAACTCGGTGGGACCGATCGCTCATCTCGGTTGGACCGAAACGTTACGAAGGGTAACAGAGAGTTTGCAATCCCATCTTGGTGTGACCGAGATCCCTATTGGTGAGACGAAGTGACTAGGGTTTCTGGGAGTGGCTATGTCAAATGAACTCGGTGGCGCCAGATAGATAATTTAGGTGGGGCCGAGTTTGACTTTTGGTTTGGGACAAATGTGGATATGAGAAAGTGGTTGAGGGCTTTTGGAGCATATCACTAAGCATTTTGAGCAAGCAAGCCATTAAGCCACACCTCATCCCCTTTTAATAGTATTGACTTTTTCTATGGACTGAATGTGATCTTGGATCACTAAAATGAAAATGTAGAGTCTTGAGCTTGAGCCAATTTGTGTCTTTAGCATTTTGAGGGGTCTGCATTCCTAATCGATGCCAATCATTGAACTTTCTGAAATGATCATCTTGAAATAGCATTAGTTCAATGAGCTATATGATGTTAGTGATTACCAAATCCATCCAGGGATAGTTGCACTTCCAGAGTAGCTAACTGCGGGCGGCCCACACATCAACTCAATGAGATTAGTTTATATAGTCCTAAACATTCTGCACCGGTGCAATTTAATAAAGGTGTGTGTGGTGGCCGAGCTCATCACCTTAGAGTTGACCACATCCAAATGCGTTGTTATCAAGTGGGTACCATGACCACCACCGGCGTGGGAAGGAAAAAAGGATAATGCGGCAAGACCGGTGCGACGCTATGTTGAAATATAAGACGTGTACAAAAAATGAGGTGCTTGGGGTGTTCGGATTAAGGGCATGTGAGTTTTCTCTCCCGTTGCAACACGTGGGCTTGTTTGATAGTAAGAAAAAATAAAAAAAATTATGCGGAAATTAGTCCTTTATTGCGGACGCGATTTAGTGTGCAACAGTAGGGGCGTGTTTGGTTGCCTGCATAGAACCCAATCAAGACCGTGCGGGACAAAATTTGCTTGTTTGGTTGCGTGCATTCACTGTTTGGGCTGCATCACACGGAAACTAAAAGCACCTCCTAGGGTTGTATCACATGGTACTTAAAGCACCTCCCAGCCAGGCCCACTATAAAATTCCAAATCGGCAGTTCCGGTGAGCCAAGCTCATGCGATGCACGAGAGTGCACCTGGGTGGGTCAGGCAATGCAACCTCGCTCGGTCTAATAAGTGGTGTACCTGAGGTTGCACCTCGTCTATTCGTTTAACTCATAATCTCGTCTACTTATTAGTCCCATCTAATCTACACAACGGTGCTTCAGTTTGAGATAAGTTCTACAAAAAAAAGAAGCACATTGATGTTGCAATCAAGTGATTGGTTCGTAGTTTCATCCATTGTAAATGTTTAATTTCGTGCTCATGTTTGAATCTATTCTGGACAATTTTTTTCAAATTCGTTGCACATAGTCGACCGTTTGAAATTTTCTTCGACCAGTAGCTTCATCTCGCAGTTCCACACGACTTGCGTTTTGCACGTTTTTGTTTTGGCGATCATAGAAGAGTAGATCTACACCATCCTCGTGAGTGTACATATGCATATGTGTGGTCTGATTTAAGACACTCCTTAATTATTCCTCTAGGATTTTTACCCCGTGTCATGTTACACTGACGCCATCGCCAGCGTGGTTCTGCTCGATCTCCTCCCCTGCGTCTTGCTGTAGTGGCATCATCGTCGCCGCCGTTCACCTCGGCCTCCTCTCCTACACCCTACTGCACTGATGCCATCATAGCGCGCATACTATATTTCTTCTCCTCTATCCTCTTTCCTCATAACCCTCCGATTCGTCCCTCCGCATAGAAATTTTCTGCGGTGACGATGCTACGAACTTGAAAGTGCAATTAATCCCCGAGTAGTTTTGGTAATTAATAGCATCATATATTTCATTGAACTAATATCCATTCTCAGGAAGTTCAATGATTGGCATGGCAAGGACTAGAGATGTGGACCCCTCAAAATGCTAAGGATATGGATTGGCAAAAACTCAAGACTCTTCATTTTTGGTTAAGTGATCCAAGAGCACATTGAGTCCATAGGAAAGTCAATACTATTAAAAGGAGATGAGGCTTTGATGATGATCTGGTGTCTCAAGTTCTTAGTGACATTGCTACAAAACCCTTTGCCACTTTCTCTATCCAAAACCCTAATATCCAACTCGGTCCCACCGAAAATTTTCAATCTGGACCCACCAAGTTTACCAAGACACTACCACTACCAAACCCAACCCTAACAAATTGGATCCACCGATATGGATCTCGGTCCCACCGAGATGGCATTGTCAACTCTTTGTAATCGTTTGCAATTATTTCGGTCCCATCGAGTTTTCATTTTCTTCTTTTCTTAGGCAACTTATCTCTTTATTTTTCATTTTCTTTACCTTTCTTAAATCCACAACTTCTCTTAAATTCATGAAAATTTCAAAATTTTGAACATTTTGCAAACCCATGGACACTTTTCTTAAATTTGTGAACTTTTTCCAAATCGTTAACTTTTTCAAATGCATGAATGTTTTTCAAATTCACTATTTCTTTGGTTACATTTTTATCGAATTTGTAAAACTTCATCATTTTTGGAAAAAATCATTGAATTTGAAAAATCTTCATCGATTTATAGAACTTTCTATAAAAATCATCAATTTTCAAAAAAGTTCACAAAATTGAAATATTCATAATTTTTAAAACAAACAAAGTCGATTTTGAAAAAAGTTCACGAAATTTAAGTAAATATAAAAACAAAAAACAAAAATATAGCTAAAGGGCCCGGCCCTGCCTGGAGGGCTTCAGGCACCTGTTTGTAAAATACACAGTAATGAGCGCCTGAAGCGCCAAATAGGATCCGCCCCAATTGTGTGCTGGCGTCGATATATCCCAAATTCTATTTGACGTCCTCAACGTCGGTTATTGGGCAGTCCATGAACAGTAACCAAATGGGAAGCTTACCTGATGTGCCTCACCGTCTCCCCATTCTGATTTTTTCTAGTTTTAGTTGGCCTTTTTTTCATTTTCTTCTTTTCTTAGGCAAATTTTCTCTTTTCATTTCCTTTTTCTTTTCTAAATTCGCATACTTTTCTTAAATTCGTGAAGCTTTCAAATTCGTGAACATTTTTGCAAATCCATGGACACTTTTCTTAAATTCGTGAACTTTTTCCAAATCGTCAACTTTTCCTTCAAATGCATGAATGTTTTGCAAATCCACTAACTCTTAATCATTTTTATTTTTATTTTCAAAATCAGCAAACCATTTTTTCAAAATAGATGAACTTTTTAAGATTCATGATTTTCTAAAGATATATGAACTTTTTCAAAATTCACAACTTTTTTCAAATCATTACTCTCTTATTTTCAAATTCATGAACTTTTCTCAAATTTGAGATTTTTTGCAAACGGTTTATATATTTTTTGAAAAAATTTAAATTCTCAATTTGTTAGAATTTTGTGAACTTTTCTCAAATGGATAAAGTTTTTTTAAAGTCCCTAAAAGATTGATTTCAATTTTTTGTAACAGTATTAAAAATATGGCCGGTTTTTTCTCTTCTACGTGAGGAGCACAGGTGAGGAAGAAGACGATGGTGGGGCATTTGGTTGTTGTGTGTGTCATTCGTCTCATCAAAGAAGAAAAAGGAATAAAGATCTGAGGTAGCAATGGCAGGGCCCAAGAGCAGGTCACGTACGTGTGTGAGGGATTAAAGGAGGGATGCGAGCATGAGGCGACTGGCGCGAGGATGTGACCAGTACCATCGGGATCCTTTTCCATGTAAAAGAATACATGCTTAAGTCTACTTTTTCAAAAGGAGAGGCAAAAGATTTGCCTCATTGATTAATTAAGCAGAAAAGAATTGCCCAGTTAATTGACAAAAAACCAAACGCCAAACCGTCACAACCGGGCTTAAGTCACTTTTAAACAATAGATAAAATAGGTAGAGATGGGCTAAATGGGTCTCAATCATGACAATTATGCAAAGAATGGGTCAAAAACAGCTAGCACGCAATTCATTTCCTAAAAAAAAGCTAACCCATGTTAATCAGCACTAATAGAACATTTGCAGCATCCAGGGCAAACCGAACATATCTTTCCACCAGCTGCATTCTCACCGCTGACCTGCTCCGGCTGTTTCTCAGCAGCTGCAGCGCACGGAACACAGCCTGCTTCGTCAAGCTTTTGGGCCTTAGCGTTCTGTTTGGCTGCGTCAGACGATCAAACGCCGCTGCTTACTTTGGTCCAACCGCCGGGACCCGGCGAGCACGAGGGCGGCCGACGCTGTCCACAACCGAGTAACCGACGGCCAGCAGTACGCCTTACAAGAAGACGGCCAGCAGGTCGATATCGATCCATGGGCACCATAAGCAACACGTGGGTACGCAAGCGCGTGACAACCCAAATTTTTGACCTCGTTTTCTTTTTGATTTCCTCCCTTTCTCAAGCAGACACTGTATTTTAGAAAGATATACTGTATTTTAAAAAGAGATCCCTGGTCTAAAGGGAAGCTTGCAGCACAGGCCCAGCCTTGCAACTGTCCGGCGGCCTATATCACAGCTCTGCCCGCCCCTTCTGGATGAGATAGCCGTCCTCTTCTTCATTCGTGATATAGGCCTGCATCTTTCTCAGCCGTCCTCTTCTTCCTTCCTGCTACTGGTAACCTACGAGAGGGTGTTGGCCCCCAATGGCGAGGGCTCCGGTGCTTCCCGCGCTCTTGTGCCTCGCGGTCCTCGCGCTGGCCGGCGGCGCCGATGCGAGGAGGAAGATGGTCGGCGTGTACGAGCTCAAGAGAGGGGATTTCTCCGTCAAGATGACCAACTGGGGCGCCACCATCATGTCGGTCCTCGTCCCTGATTCCAAAGGTATCTTCATCTTCTTCTCTCTACCCGAAAAACAACAACAAAAAAGATCTTGTTTCCACCAGAAAATGAGAAGAGATCTGGTTCCCGTACCAAGAAAATCATATCCCCTCTATGTGTGATCTTGCTTTCGTGTGGCGTGTGAGACTCACTTACCTCGCAACAAATTATTTTGCAGGGAATTTGGCTGATGTTGTGCTGGGCATGGACACCCTCGCTGAGTATGTTGTAAGTTCACCGAACCCTTCTCGAAATTATCTTTTCTGCTGCATTCCTTCAGCGTCCGTCCGAAATGTAGATTGCTCATAGAACGAACCTTGCGCCGCTTCTCGTTTTGCTTCTTTCTTTTTCGGTTCAGGGCATATGTATGGACTGTTCCACTGAATTCCTTATCTGTTCAATTGGCTTACCTGATTACAGCTCGTTAGTACGACTCAGGAGGAGAATATCACTCAACCTTTAGGCTTGCATCAATGCCGGCATGCTCTTCCGAATACCCTGTATTCACCACCATTTTGTCAATAGTCAATAGCTCATCATTTTTACTTTTTCTGAAAATCTCTTACATGTAAGGATCAAAAGTACAGAGAAGAGAAAATTAAGGAGACAAGAGTACATGATCATGAATAAACAAATGAACCGACAAGCAGCTATAGGTGGATCCAATCCTTCTTGTGATTTTGAGTAATGCACTAATTGCCCACCATGTGAAACAACTTCTCTAAAAGAAACTATAAAAACTTGTGGTCGTGGAATGATGAAGGGAGAGCTTTTGTTTTCTAAAATAATTCTGGCCGTGGGATTGCCCTCGTCTGCCGTATCAGCTGCAGATTTTCCGTTCATTGTCTACTAATCCTCACCCTCCCCCGTGATACACACACGTCCCTTGCTACTGTAGTCTCTTCCCATTAGTTTGATTTGAGTGGTCAAAGCATATATGGCGAGATCAGAACAGCCCGGCAACAGAATTTTCCATGCACGAGCCAAGTCTTCCACCAATCAATCAGATTTTCGGAGAAGCTTATCTGCGAGCCGTCATGCTAGACTAGTTGAAAATGACACCTCAACACCAACTCACAAAGTTTAAGAAAAGTCCTGTGCACGAGCCGTCAATCTTTGAGCTGGTACACAATGACGACTCTGGCCGACCAGGCCCCATCGCTCCAGCGTGGTGCTCCGATCCATTTTGTCAATCAAAATCTGAAAGGCCATGTGCATGCGTACATATATAAGCAACACGCCAACCAATCATATGAAATCATTTCTTATCCTAGCAAAGATTTGTCCGATTATTCGCCTGATCTGTCAACTTTATTGCTGTCCTGATGAGACACCACGTTTATTTTTGACATCATGATGAGACGCCACGTTAATTTTAAGTTGTTGTTTCCTCTGGCTATTCAGAATGATACCTCTTACTTTGGGCCGCTAAATGGGAGGGTGGCGCAGAGGATGGCCAGGGGCCGCTTCGTCCTCGACGGAAAAGTGTACCATACCTACATCAACGACGGAAAGAACGCAATTCATGGTATGATATTGTCTGCTTGCTTTGATCAGAGCTTTGTTGCGGCGCGAGAGGCGTATATAAAGGAACTAATTAACCCGCCATTGATTGTGCGCTTGCACTGTGTAGGTGGCAAAAGAGGGTTCAGCAAGGTCATATGGACGGTGAAAGAGTACGTCGCCGGCGGCGACTCCCCATACATCACCATGTACTACCGCAGCTTCGACGGAGAGCAAGGTGCGAAAATGCAGCGATCGACGTGGCCCATTTCGTTCAGAAGCTTTTATTATCGCGCAATGCACTCAACAGCCATGGTTAAAAATGACGAAATGAGCAGGGTTCCCCGGAGACCTGGACGTGTACGCGACGTACCAGCTGACGGGCCCGTACGAGCTGAGCATCCGCACGAACGCGACGGCGCTGAACAAGGCGACGCCGGTGAACTTCCTGCAGCACGTGTACCTGAACCTGGGCGGGGAGGGCAGCGGCGACATCCTGGGCCACACGCTCCAGCTCTCCGCGTCCCGGTACACCCCGATGGACGAGGAGCTGCTCCCGTCGTCGGGCCGCGTCGACCCGGTGGCCGGCACGAACTACGACTTCCGCACGCCGACGCCCATCGGCGCGCGCATCCGGAAGGTCAAGGGCGGCAAAGTCTACGGCTACGACATCAACTACGTCATCGACGGGGAGGGCATGCGGAAGGTGGCGGTGGCGCGGGACGGCAAGTCCGGGCGCGCGCTGGAGCTGTGGGCCAACCAGCCGGCCATGCAGCTCTACACCGGCAACTTTCTGAACCACACCCAGGGGAAGGGCGGCAAGCTGTACGAGCAGTACGGCGGGTTCTGCCTCGAGACGCAGGCGTACCCGGACGCCGTGAACCACCCCGAGTTCCCGTCGGTGACGGTGAGGCCCGGCCAGGTGTACAAACACGACATGCGCTTCACGTTCTCCTTCTAGCTAGGCTGGACTATGGCTGCTACGGTAGTAGTAGTGCCACCATTGGTTAATGGATCGTACTAGATGTGTTCACTCTGGATTTGGAGGTGGCGCGATTCGTGGGGCTGGGTACTGTTATGCCGTGAGGCCAGAGCGGCTACGGTGCTTGAAAAATAAAATCATGCGTTTGTGCAGTGCAAACAAAAATGTGCAAACATTGCTCACAGAGGTAGGGTGTGTATGTGTGTGTTCGTAGGAATGAATTTATGTACGTATATATGAGTGTCTGCATCTGTATTATGTTAAAGAAGCGCTTTAGCGCGACCCAAAAATCTCTACTAAAGGAGGATCGAACGTCGTCGTGATGGTCCTCGTAGCCTATCGATACGTCTTTCCACCCACGATCTCCATGATAAAAAAAACCCCGCACGACTCCTTCGTCAAAAGCCAAAAAAAAACTACGACCAACTTACACACGTTCCCCTGCTGCGATCCCCAACTGCCGCTTGACCTGGGCAAAAGCAAAACCAGTCGTTCTCCACGCAGGCACTCCATATCCAGCGCGCGTGCTCCGCCTCCCCAATGCAAATTGGTTTTCCCAACGCCGCTGGCCGGCATCTCCCTCTCCCTCGACCTCCCCAGCGGCCTGCCCTCCTGTCCCCAAATCCAGGCGAGGCATGTGGGCAGCGGCGGCGGCGAGGTGCGCCTCCCTCTCCCTCGAGATTCGACCTCACCGGCGGCCTCTCCCCCAGTCCACGCGAGGCATGAGGACGGCGGCGGTGGCGAGGCGACTACAACGCAACGGAGGTGAGGTGAGGCGACAGGACCACGACACGATCTAGGTTGGGCGCATTGACGGCGTGGAGTCTCCCCTCCACGACAATAAACTCGTCCACGCCCTCCTCTACTCCAGGGCCAACCTAGGTGCGTTCTATCCATCACAAAGACTCGCTATGGTCCTCTGCTTCCTCGTGATCCGATATTGTTGCTGAAGCGCCAGACAGACTCTTCTACAAGAACCATTGGTCTCAAGTCGCATCACCTATATATGTTCATCCACTTCTGTGAGTGCTCACCTTTACTCTTGTAACGCCCGGATAATCATACTACACTAATCCCACGTTAACGATGCCACGTCACCCCAGTTACTGTTGCTAATCTCACGCTGGACCAAACTTTTCAAAATCAAAAGTTTAAATAAATGTCGGACATCAAAACTTTTCAAAAGTTAAAACAAAAATGTTCGGAAAATGCCATATTTTGCATATATAAATATGGTGTAATAAACACATTTTTATATAATGCCTAAATAATTTAAATTGGAATAAAAAAAGAAAATAAATAAAAGAAAGAAATAAAAACAGAAAAGAAAACTAAGTAAATAAAAAAGCCCCCTGCCCTCTAGGCCAACCGGCCCAGCAGGCCCAACCGGTCACCCCACTCCCCCATAACCCCCACCCCTCGTCAAACCGAACCCTATCCACTCCCCACTTCCCCCCCCACGTCTCTCTCTCCCCCACTCCCCCCGATCCAAATCGGGATCGGGGCGACCGCGCCCTCCTTCCCGCGAACCAACGCCGTCGTCGCCTCGTCCCGCGACCTCGCCGGCCTGCTTCATCTCCATCGCGTCGTCCCCGTCCCCCCACCACGAGCCCTGTTGCCCAGTCCCCTACATCCCCTCGCGAGCCCCCTCTCCTCGTCTCTCGCTCACGCCCGCCGTCGTCCTCGTCGCGCTCGGCCGCCACTGGCCTCGCGCACACACAGCCGCTCGCCGACCCTCGCGTCTACTACGACCGCTCGTCCCACACGCGCACCCGCGCCGCCCTGCCCCATGTTTCCTCATGGCCAAGCCCCGCCTCGCTGCGCCTCGCTTGCCACTGCGCTGCTCGCCCGCAGCTCCGTCGTGCCCTCCCGCTCACCACGCGCGCCCGCGCACGCCTCGCCTCGTAGTCGTCGCTGGCCACGCCGTGGCCCCGCCCACCGATGCGCCAGCTATGCCTAGGCCAGGCCTTGGGCGGCACCCGACCGCACCCCGCCCGCAGCCTCGTGACCGCGCTCGCGCACGCGTCTCCATCCGCGCGTGCGCCCGCCGCCGCTGCTGCCTCCCGCCTGCAGCTAGCGCCCGCGCGAGCCTCGCTACTCCAGGCTGCAGCCATGGCTGCCTCGCCATCCGCCTTCGTCAGCCCGTCTCCGCCTGACCTCGCCGGCAGTGAACCGCATCTGCCCCGCGGCCACCCCTGCCGGCCACCGCGCCACCGCCCTGGCCGGCGCCCCGCCGCAGCCCCGCTTGCCTCGCTCGGCGGCGCCCTGTCGGGCGCCCGTGCCCAATGACCGTTCACCCGTTAGGGCCCCTGGCCTAATGACAGCCGGGGCCCACCCCAGAACGTTAAAAAAAGAATTAAAATAATAATTAATTAATTAATTAATTTTGATTAATTAAACTAAACAACTAATTAAACTAATTAATCATGATTAGTTAGTCTAGTCAATGACGAACGGGACCCACACGTCAGTTGACCAGTCAACACCCCTGTTGACTGCTGATGTCATGCTGACGTCAGCATGCACTGTTCTGGATAATGTTGAATTAAAGTAATTAAATAAATCCTAAAAATGATTTAAATCTTTTGAAATTAATATAAAATAAACCATAGCTCGGATGGAAAAACTTTGTACATGAAAGTTGCTTAGAACGACGAGACGAATCCGGAAACAAAGCCCGTTCGTCTGCCACGCATCCCTAGCATAGCGAACACACAACTTTCTCCCTCCGATTTATCTGTCCGAAAACGCGAAACACCGAGGATATTTTCCCGGATGTTTTCCCCCTTCACCGGTATCACCTCATACCGCGTTAGGGCACACCTAGCACTGCTACTTGTCATGTCATGCATCGTTATGCATCTGTTTGCATTGTATTCATTGTTTCTTCCCCCTCTTCTCTCCGATAGACTACGAGACTGACGCCGCTGCTGGTGCCCCGATCGACTACGCTGTTGACGATCCCTACTTGCCAGAGCAACCAGGCAAGCCCCCCTTGATCACCAAATATCGCCTATTATCTCTCTACTCCTTGCATTAGAGTAGTGTAGCATGTTACTGCTTTCCGTTAATCCTATTATGATGCATAGCTTGTCATTGTTGCTACAACTATTGATACCTTACCCGCAATCCTAAATGCTTAGTATAGGATGCTAGTTTATCATCAGTGGCCCTACATTCTTGTTAGTCTGCCATGCTATACTATTGGGCCGTGATCATGTCGGGTGTTGATCACGAGTATATGCTATACATATTACACATAATACATGTTATGACTAAAGTCGGGTCGGCTCGTTGAGTACCCGCAAGTGATTCCGATGTTGGGGGCTGAAGGGGAAGGTGGTTTCATCCAGGTAGTGGTGGGCTTGGGTTCCCGACGGCCCCCGACTGTTACTTTGTGGCGGAGCGACAGGGCAGGTTGAGACCACCCAGTAGAGAGGTGGGCCTGGCCCTGGTAGGCGGCCGCGATTACATCAATTAACACGCTTAACAAGATCTTGGTATTTGATCTGAGTCTGGCCACTAGCCTATACGCACTAACCAACTACGCAGGAACAGTTATGGGCACTCGACGTCGTGGTATCAGCCGAAGCCTTCGTGACATCAGCGCGGCGCGCGCCGGGTTGGACCGCGTAACGCAACTTCCTTTGTAATGGAGGTTGCTAGGTCTGCTCACCGGCCGCGTACGCAACATGCAGGTGTGCAATGGGCGATGGGCCCAGACCCATGCGCGCATAGGATTTAGACCGGCGTGCTGACCTCTCTGTTGTGCCTAGGTGGGGCTGCGACGTGTTGATCTTCCGAGGCCGGGCATGACCCAGGAAAGTGTGTCCGGACAAAGGGGATCGAGCGTGTTGGGAAATGTGGTGCACCCCTGCAGGGAAGTTTATCTATTCGAATAGTTGTGTCCCTCGATAAAAGGACGACCCGGAGTTGTACCTTGACCTTATGACAACTAGAACCAGATACTTAATAAAACACACCCTTCCAAGTGCCAGATACAACCGGTGATCGCTCTCTCACAGGGCGACGAGGGGAGGATCACCGGGTAGGGTTATGTTATGCGATGTTACTTGGTGAACTTACCATCTACTCTCTTTTACATGCTACAAGATGGATGTTGCCAGAAGCGTAGTCTTCGATAGGCCTAGCTATCCCCCTCTTATTCTAGCATTCTGCAGTTCAGTCCACATATATTACCCTTTTCATTTGATACAATGCATATGTAGTGTAGCTCCTTGCTTGTGAGTACTTTGGATGAGTACTCATGGTTGATTTGCTCCCCCTTTTCCCCCTTTCTATACCTGATTGTTGCGACCAGACGTTGGAGTCCAGGAGCAAGGCGTCACCGTTGACGACGACTCCTACCACAGGATGAGTAGGACCGCCGTGTGCGTAGCGCCTTGTATTTCGTACACGATCACTCGAACCGGTAGAATACGATTCTATGCATAACTTTATTTTGCAGGGTTTGATTTGAATAGTATGGCTCATGTGTATGTGATGCATGTGTGTAAATTATACATGGCCTGTGTGTCATGTTTGGCAGCCGGCAGGAGCCAAAGTGCTGTCATTATATTGTATAACAACCTGCGAGTCGACTTGTGACTCTATGTAAAATTCATTACTAGATGTAGTAGTTGTATAATAGAGATCAGGTTGGTGGCTTGGCGTCCCGGCATGACAAACAAGATGGAGTTTCTAGATGGTCATCGGAGTTGGAGCCGACCTGGAAGAACATCCATGAAGGAGCCATACTATTTCACAATATGTGTTTATTTATGATTGTTATGCTTCCTTGTATTCTATGCATGTTAGAATGGTAGAAAGATCCCTCATGAATATCAAGCGAATTGCCATCCCCGATGTTGCACCTTCGCACGTCAAGTACGTCTAGTAGTGGGCTCATAAAATTGGGGTGCTTCTAGGTGTCCTTGAACTGAAGGGTTCGTGTCGGACACGGACATGCACTGCATTAGGTTGACTTGACAAGGCTATCAAAACGGTTTTGGGCCTTGTGGCAAAAGAGGTTGGGAGCCGGGGTATGAGATACCTACCCGACCGATAGGAGTCGTATAGAGATACGATTAGCAAGGAGTTGCTTACGAGATAGGCATGTTATCTAGCAGTGATGCTAAAGCTCACTAGTCGCATGTGCTAGTCGGATCCTGAATCACTGAGAGTTTGTGGAGGGATGCTAACTTCAGTGGGAGTATTTCTGTTTAAGGCTAGAATTACTCTACATAAACACATTGCTTAGTGATTGCATATTTTCTGTTGTAGATCAATGGAACCACCTGCTCAACCCAACTTTGCATTGAAATCAATTCTGGAAAAGGATAAATTTAATGGAACAAACTTTACTACCTGCTATAGAAATTTGAGAATTGTTCTCAAGCATGATAAAAAGGAACATGTTCTAGAGGATCCGCTTCCAGAGGAACCTGCTGATAATGCTAGTACCACAACCAAGAATGCCTACCAGAAACTCGTTGATGAATCAAACGAGATCAGCTGCCTCATGCTGGCTTGTATGGAGCCCGATTTTCAGTAGCATTTCGAAGACGTTGGGGCTTTCGATATGATCGAGAGTCTCAAGAGCATGTTTCAGGTGCAGGCTAGGACCGAAAGGTTCATCGTCTGGAGATCCTTGATGGATTGTAAGCTGAAGGAAGGTGATCCACTGAGCCCGCATGTGATCAAGATGATCGGATATGTGCAAGCTTTGGATCGGTTGGGCTTCTCGCTCTTGGATGAGCTGGCTACTGATGCAGTTCTGGGCTCTCTTCCGCCCAGCTATGGGACGTTCATCTCGAACTATCATATGCATAGCATGGATAAGAAGCTCACTGAATTGCATGGGATGCTCAAAGTGGCAGAGCAGGATATTAAGAAAGGCACGCATCAAGTGTTGATGGTGCAGAAATCGGCTAAGTTCAAGAAGAGTTGGTCTAAGAAGAAGACTAAGGCAAAGGGCACGAAGATGGTAACCTCCGCCGCTGCGCCGAAGTCTGGACCGGACTCAAAGACCATTTGCTATCATTGCAAGGAAACTGGTCACTGGAAGAGGAACTATAGCAAGTGGCTTGCAAAGCATGGCAAGAAGGTCGGGAATGCTGCTTCAGGCAAAAGTACACTTGTTGCATATGTTATAGACATTTACCTTGCTGGCATACCTAGTAGCTCTTGGGTATTTGATACTGGATCGGTTGTTCATATTTGCAACTCAATGCAGGGGCTGGTAAGAACTAGGCGTGTGGCATAAGGGGAGATTGACATCAGGGTCGGCAACAAAGCAAGAGTTGCTACGTTGGAGGTCGGCACGATGCAGCTCTAGCTTCCTTCTGGATTTATTTTGGAATTGAATAATTGTTATTACATTCCTGCACTTAGTCGGAACATTATTCTGCCTCATGCTTGATGAGTCAGGGTTATGAATTCAATTTAAAGGACAATGGTTGTTCGATTTATTTGAATGGTATGTTCCACGGCTATGCACCCATTGTTGATGGGTTATTTATATTGAATCTAGAACATGAACCGGTCTATAACGTGAATGTCAAGAGGCATAAGCCCAATGAGATAAATCCAACATACTTCTGGCATTGCCGGCTTGGACACATTAGTCTGAAACGCATGAAGAAGCTCCATGATGATGGACTCCTAACTTCGACCGACTTTGGGTCGTTCGAGACATGCCAATCATGCTTGCTCGGCAAGATGACTAAGTCTCCTTTCACAAAGAGTTGTGAGAGGGCATCCGAGCTGTTGGAACTGATACACAGTGATGTGTGTGGACCAATGAGCACAACTGCCAGAGGTGGCTATCAGTACTTCATGACTTTTACCGACGACTTGAGTAGATACGGATATATCTATTTGATGAGGCACAAGTCAGAGACTTTTGAAAAGTTTAAAGAGTTTCAAAATGAGGTGGAGAATCAGCTCGGCAAGACTATAAAACTTCTACGATTTGATCGTGGAGGTGAGTACATGAGCCAGGAGTTTGATGATCATCTGAAAAGCAGAGGTATAGTACCTCAGCTCACACCTCTGGGTATGCCATAGAGAAATGGTGTATCAGAACGGAGGAATCACACCTTGTTGGACATGGTTCGATCTATGATGAGCAAGTCCGATTTACCCTTGTCATTCTGGGGATACGCTCTAGAAACTGCAGCTTTCACACTTAATAGGGTACCATCAAAATCCGTAGACAAGACACCACATGAGATGTGGACCGGAAAGAGTCCCAATTTGTCTTTTCTAAAGATTTGGGGTTGTGAAGCATTTGTCAAGAAACTTATGTCAGACAAGCTTACACCCAAGTCGGATAAATGCATATTCGTGGGATATCCGAGGGAAACCTTGGGATATAACTTCTACAACCGGGAAGAGAACAAAGTGTTTGTTGCTCGGAATGGGGTTTTCCTTGAGAAAGAGTTTCTCAGTCGGGAGGCCAGTGGGAGGACGGTCTGACTCGAAGAAATTCGAGGACCACTCGGGGACGGCTTGGTGGTGATGAGATCATACCGGAGTCAGTTAGGGAACCCGTAGTGGAAGCGGCACTGGAACCACGGAGGTCGGAAAGATTGCGTAGAGTGCGCGATGTATTGTTGCTAGAAAGCAACGAGCCGGCAACATATGCAGAAGCGATGGTGAGCCCAGATTCTGAGGCATGGCTGGAGGCCATGAGATCCGAGTTAAAGTCCATGGATGAGAATCAAGTTTGGGACTTGGTTGATCTGCCGCCTGGCGTAACGGCCATTGGTTGCAAATGGATCTTTAAGAAGAAAACCGATGTGGATGGAAATGTTCAGATCCACAAAGCTCAGCTTGTCGCTAAGGGTTATGGACAAGTTCAAGGAATTGACTACGATGAGACTTACTCGCCGGTAGCGATGCTGAAGTCGGTGAGGATCGTACTAGATATAGCTGCATATTTCGATTACGAGATATGGCAGATGGATGTCAAGACGGCATTCCTTCATGGAAATTTAACCGAGGACGTGTATATGATACAGCCCAAGGGTTTTGTCGATCCGACTAGCACTAGTAATGTATGCAAGCTCAAGAGATCCATTTATGGGTTGAGGCAAGCATCTCGGAGCTGGAACATTCGTTTTGATGAGGTCGTCACTGGTTTCGGCTTCATCAAAAGCGAAGAGGACTCTTGTTTATACAAGAAGTTAAGTGGGAGCTCGATAGTGTTTTTGATCTTGTATGTGGATGACATACTACTGATCGGAAATGATATTTCGATGCTGAACTCGGTCAAGGAGTCATTGAATGGCAAGTTTTCGATGAAGGACCTTGGTGAGGCAATGTACATTTTAGGCATTAAGATCTATAGAGATAGATCAAGGAGGCTGCTCGGCTTAAGCCAGAGCATGTACATAGATAAAGTGTTGAAGCGGTTCAACATGAGTGAGGCAAAGAAAGGGTTCTTGCCACTCTCACATGGTATAAGGCTAAGCGAGACTCAGAGTCCTTCGACATCTGATGAGCGAAGCAGGATGAGTAGGATTCCATATGCCTCGGCAATCGGATCCATCATGTATGCCATGATATGTACGCGGCCCGATGTTGCTTTTGCAATAAGCCTAACAAGTAGATACTAGGCCAACCCAGGTGAGAGTCACTGGGCAGCGGTAAAGACTATTTTGAAGTACCTGAAAAGGACTAAAGAGATGTTCCTAGTTTATGGAGGTGAGGAAGAGCTCATCGTAAGGGGTTACGCCGATGCTAGTTTCCAAACCGACAGAGATGATTGTCGATCACAGTCCGAATTCGTGTACGTCATGAACGAAGGAGCAGTGAGCTGGATGAGTTCCAAGCTAGATACGGTGGCCGATTCTACTACAGAAGCCGAATACATTGCGGCTTGTGAAGCTGCAAAGGAAGGTGTTTGGATCCGGAACTTTCTGGATGATCTTGGTATTTTCCAAGCCTCGGTAAAACCATTGGACCTTTATTGTGATAATTCTGGTGCCATCGCACAAGCCAAGGAGCCGATGAATCACCACAAGGTCAGACACATAGATCGGAAATATCACCTGATACGAACGATCATAAAGAGTGGTGATGTAGAGTTATGCAAAATTCACACGGATGCAAATGTTGCGGATCCGTTGACTAAGCCGCTTCCACAACCCAAGCATGAGGGGCACGTTAGAGCTATGGGCATTCAATGTCTATTTGATTGACTCTAGTGCAGGTGGGAGACTGTTGGAGATATGCCCTAGAGGCAATCATGTATGATGATATTTCCTATGTGTTTATGAATAAAGATAGTCCTTGGACATTATCAATGATGTGTATCAGCAAGTACGTGACTTGTTTGTGGGACTATGAATTGTATGATGACTGTCCTAAAAGGTCCCTAGTCGAAAGGGATGTGTGGACGCGCAGCCAACTAGACTAGCATATGACACGGTCGATGGCTTGGTCTCACTAGCCATGGAGCATTGGATGCTAATCGGATAATATGGACTTGGAAGGATCTGGTCGGATTCGACGTAGTCGGATCCGAGTTGAGATAAGGTCCAAGTCGGACAGACCCAACTATGAGACGCAGCGATATGTCATCTGTGAGTCTCTAGTACAACATATGTTCTATGTCCTAAGACCTGAGCTGACGCATGTACTCGGGATGGTGACAGACTTGCTTTGGGCCGACCAAACGCTACTCCGTAACTGGGTAGTTATAAAGGTAGGTTTCGGGTTTGTCCAGAACCATGCTGCGAGACGTGGTCGAGCAAGATGGGATTTGCCCCTCCAATCAGGAGAGATATACTCTGGGCCCCTCGTGTGATCCGACCAGGATAAGCATGGCCATGCGACAAGGATTATGAGATAATCCGATTTGTGGTCGGCATCACTGGAACGAGAAAGAGGTCGTGCTAGCACAAGGATGACAGACTCGCCTTGAGCTCGACAACATATATCATGTGGCAAAAGGAATGGAAGTGTGATGTACATGTTCGCTAACCAGCTTCATAGTCTGCTTGGTGTTCGGCATGCCTTGCTAGTGGCCGCTACCAACCGTTTCGGAGGTGATCCGAATTGCGACCAAGACGACTTGAACCTAAGGGGTCGCGCGCTTAAGGGAAGGAACCTACGAGGTCGGATCCGAGGACACTGGTCGGATGTGATCCGAACTGTATTCGGATTGTGGCTAAGTAGACTTATGGGCTTTAGGGTCCGTGCGAGGCCCAAGTGTTGAGCCCGCGACGGACGCCTATATATATAGTGGAGGTGCCGCACACTCACGCGGCTGATCGCTTCGGCGCTGTCACTAGGGTTTGCATGTGTTGCGAATAGACACCTTCACTCGCCGCCGGTTGTGAGATCAGACCTAGCAGTCCGCCCCACGACGTTCCTCCTGCACGCGCAGATACCGTTAGAGGCGGTGCACTTGCGCCGCTCCGGTGAACCTATACATGGGAACTGACCGCCGGTTGTACGAGGGAGATCGGACGAGGAGGAGACGATCCACGCGGATGCGCTGCCCCAACTCTTCTTCCGCTGCACGGCACTGCGCGTCTAGTGGTAACGATCTGTGATCCATCTCCCATAGCATGTCCTTGGTTGTTATGCGCGTAGGAATTTTAATTTGTAGTCGACACACCCTACCATAGATCCCAACAATGGGAGGAATCCCTTCCGTATGCCGAGTTCTCTTATAATAATAGCTATCAAGCTAGTCTGAAGATGGCCCCTTTGAAGTGTTATATGGACGAAAGTGTCGGACCCCTCTGAACTGGTTAGAAACTGGGGAACGTCCACTCTTCGGTCCGGATATTATCCAACATGCTGAAGAACAAGTCCGCATTATTCACGAGAATCTCAAGACTGCTCAGTCACGCCAGAAAAGTCAGTATGACCGTCATCACAAAGGCTTATCTTTGAGTTACACCAATGAAGGGTGCTCACCGCTTCAGGATCAAGGGCAAGCTAGCTCCTCGCTATATTGGCCCATTCACTATTCTCGAAAGGCGTGGAAAAGTGGCATATCAACTGGAGCTTCCGTTAAACCTTTCTCAGGTTCACGATGTGTTCCACGTGTCACAGGTCCGCCCTTGCTTCAAGGACCCAATCCGAGCAGTGGATCATGAAGTGCTCGAATTGCAGCAGGACCTCTCCTATAAAGAGCATCCGGTCCGCATTCTCGACCAAGCTGAACGCCGCACACGTCAGAAGGCGATCAAATTCCTCAAGGTCCAGTGGTCACATCACTCTGAAGATGAAGCCACTTGGGAAAGCGAGGATCGCCTGCGTGATGAATAGCCCGCACTGTTTCCCTCTACCTCCTAAAATCTCGGGACAAGATTTCTTGTAGTGAGGAGTTTTGTAACGCCTGGATAATCATGCTACAGTAATCCCACGTTAACGGTGCCACGTCACCCCGGTTACTGTTGCTAATCTCGCGTTGGATCAAAACTTTTCAAATTCAAAAGTTTAAATAAATGTCAGACATCAAAACTTTTCAAAAGTTAAAACAAAAATATTCGGGAGGTGCCATATTTTGCATATGTAAAAATGGTGTAATAAACACATTTTTATAAAATGCCTAAATAATTTAAATTGGAATAAAACAGAAAAGAAAATAAATAAAAGAAAGAAATAAAAAAGAAAAGAAAACTAAGTAAATAAAAAGAAAAGCCCCCCTGCCCACTAGGCCAACCGGCCCAGCAAGCCCAACCGATCACCCCACTCCACCATAACCCCCACCCCTGGTCAAACCAAACCCTATCCACTGCCCACTTCCCCCATGTCTCTCTCTCCCCTACTCCCCTGATCTAGATCGGGATCGGGGCGACCGCGCCCTCCTCCCCGCGAACCAACGTCGTCGCCGCCTCATCCCGCGACCTCGCTGGCCTCCTTCATCTCCGTCGCGTTGTCCCCGTCCCCCCACCACGAGCCCTCCCGCCCAGTCCCCTACATCCCCTCGTGGCCCCCTCTCCTGGTCTCTCGCTCACGCCCGCCGCCGTCCTCGTCGCGCTCGGCCGCCATTGGCCTCGCGCACACACAGCCGCTCGCCGACCCTCTCTCTGGCACTGCCTCGCCTCTACTCCGGCCGCTTGTCCCACACGCGCACGCGCGCAGCCTTGCCCCCTGTTTCCTCATGGCCGAGCCCCGCCTCGCCGCGCCTCGCTTGCCGCTGCGTTGCTCGCCTGCAGCTTCGCCGTGCCTTCCCGCTCACCACGCGAGCCCAGGCACGCCTCGCCTCGTAGTCGTCGCTGGCCGCGCCGTGGCCCCGCCCGCCGACGCGCCAGCTGCGCCCTGGCCATGCCCCGGGCGGCACCTGACCGCACCCCGCCCGCAGCCTCGTGGCCGCACTCGCGCGCGCGTCTCCATCCGCGTGTGCGCCCGCCGCGCCGCTGCCCCCCGCCTGCAGCTAGCGCCCGCGCGAGCCTCGCTCCTCCAGGCCGCAGCCATGGCCGCCTCGCCATCCACCTTCGTCAGCCCGTCTCCGCCTGACCTCGCCGGCGGTGAACCGCATCCGCCCCGCGGCCACCCCTGCCGGCCACCGCGCCACCACCCTAGCCGGCGCCCTGCCGCAGCCCCGCTTGCCTCGCTCGGCGGCGCCCTGTTGGGCGTCCGTGCCCAACGCCCATTCACCCGTTAGGGCCCCTGGTCCAATGACAGCAGGGGCCCACCCTAGAATGTTAAAAAAAGAATAAAAAATAATAAAAAGAATTAATTAACTTAATTAATTTTAATTAATTAAACTAAACAACTAATTAAACTAATTAATCACGATTAGTTAGTCTAGTCAATGACGAACGGGGCCCACACGTCAGTTGACCAGTCAACACCCCTGTTGACTGCTGATGTCATGCTGACATCAGCATGCACTGTTCTGGATAATGTCGAATTAAAGTAATTAAATAAATCCTAAAAATGATTTAAATCTTTTGAAATTAATATAAAATAAACCATAGCTTGGATGGAAAAACTTTGTACATGAAAGCTGCTCAGAACGACGAGACGAATCCGGATACGCAGCCCGTTCGTTCGCCACGCATCCATAGCATAGCAAACACGCAACTTTCCCCCTCCGATTCATCTGTCCGAAAACGCGAAACACCGGGGATATTTTCCCGGATGTTTCCCCCCTTCACCGGTATCACCTCATACCGCGTTAGGGCACACCTAGCACCGCTCCTTGTCATGTCATGCATCGTTAGGCGTCTGTTTGCATTGTATTCATTGTTTCTTCCCCCCTCTTCTCTCCGGTATACTATGAGACTGACGCCGCTGCTAGTGCCCCGATCGACTACACTGTTGACGACCCCTACTTGCCCGAGCAACCAGGCAAGCCCCCCCTGATCACCAGATATAGCCTATTCTCTCTCTACTGCTTGCATTAGATTAGTGTAGCATGTTACTGCTTTCCGTTAATCCTATTCTGATGCATAGCCTGTCATTGTTGCTACAACTGTTGATACCTTACCTGCAATCCTAAATGCTTAGTATAGGATGCTAGTTTATCATCAGTGGCCCTACATTCTTGTCAGTCTGCCATGCTATACTATCAGGCCGTGATCACATCGGGTGTTGATCACGGGTATATGCTATACATATTACACATAATACATGTTATGACTAAAGTCGGGTCAGCTCGTTGAGTACCCACAAGTGATTCCGATGTTGGGGGCTAAAGGGGCAGGTGGTTCCATCCAGGTAGTGGTGGGCCTGGGTTCCCGACGGCCCCGACTGTTACTTTGTGGCGGAGCGACAGCGTAGGTTGAGACCACCCAGTAGAGAGGTGGGTCTGGCCCTGGTCGGCGGCCGCGATTACATCAATTAACATGCTTAACGAGATCTTGGTATTTTATCTGAGTCTGACCACTGGCCTATACGCACTAACCAACTACGCATGAACAGTTATGGGCACTCGACGTCGTGGTATCAGCCGAAGCCTTCATGCTGTCAGCGACTGAGCGGCGCGCGTCGGGTTGGACCGCATCGCACAACTTCCTTTGTAATGGAGGTTGCTAGGTCAGCTCACTGGCCGAGTACGCAACGTGCAGGTGTGCAATGGGCGATGGTCCCAGACCCCTGCGCGCATAGGATTTAGACCAGCGTGCTGACCTCTCTGTTGTGCCTAGGTGGGGCTGCGACGTGTTGATCTTCCGAGGCCGGGCATGACCCAGGAAAGTGTGTTCGGACAAAGGGGATCGAGCGTGTTGGGAAATGTGGTGCACCCCTGCAGGGAAGTTTATCTATTCGAATAGCTGTGTCCCTCGGTAAAAGGACGACCCGGAGTTGTACCTTGACCTTATGACAACTAGAGCCGGATACTTAATAAAACACACCCTTCCAAGTGCCAGATACAACCGGTGATCGCTCTCTCACAGGGCGATGAGGGGAGGATCACCAGGTAGGGTTATGCTATGCGATGTTACTTGGTGAACTTACCATCTACTCTCTTTTACATGCTACAAGATGGAGGTTGCCAGAAGCGTAGTCTTCGATAGGCCTAGCTATCCCCCTCTTATTCTGGTATTTTGCAGTTCAGTCCACATATATAACCCTTTTCATTTGATACAATGCATATGTAGTGTAGCTCCTTGCTTGCGAGTACTTTGGATGAGTACTCACGGTTGATTTGCTCCCCCTTTCCCCCCTTTCTATACCTGATTGTTGCGACTAGACGTTGGAGTCCAGGAGCAAGGCATCACCGTTGACGACGACTCCTACTACAATGGAGGTGCCTACTACTACGTGCAGGCCACTGACGACGACCAGGAGTAGTTCAGGAGGATCCCAGGCAGGAGGCATGCGCCTCTTTCGATTTGTATCATAGTTTGTGCTAGCCTTCTTAAGGCAAACTTGTTACTTATGTCTGTACTCAGATATTGTTGCTTCTGCTGACTCGTCTATGATCGAGCTCTTGAATTCAAGTCCTCGAGGCCCCTGGCTTGTAATATGATGCTTGTATGACTTATTTTATTTGTAGAGTTGTGTTGTGATATCTTCCTGTGAGTCCCTGATCTTGATCGTACACGTTTGCGTGTATGATTAATGTACGATTGAATCGGGGGCGTCACAGTTCTTTTATTTGCAGGTTGAATCATGGGCATAACGTAAGACAATGGATTCATGGAGGTAGAGATGGAAGAACAATTTTTTAGGTGATTCGTAATTTCTTCTTTGACTCAATGAAACGGAATCCTCAGAAAATATTCTTGTCTCTTCCTTTATAGCTCATATAAGGCCTATGAAATTCCTTAGTTCCAGACTATTGCGAACCTCGGAGGACTAAGGTAAAGTTGCTAAAAGCAAGAAAACACATAGCAAGTTTTCGAAGTTTGACGAAGTTTAACTTCATGCTTGAATAGAATATTTGTATCAAATCTTTCTCAGAGGAGTAACGTTAGGTTGCTGAAAGCGTTAAAAGAAGTTCAAGCTTGCTAGATTGACAAAGTTTTCACTCCATTCTCTAGCTAGCTATTCCTATCACATTTTTTGGGGGAGCGGGTCAGGTAGGCATAACAATAACATTACTATGCAACTCTGCATAGATGACTGATTTGGTAATGTACCAGTCCAAACTTGTTACATATGGATGGCATCATTTTCTTCCATTTGCTTGCCCACAACTTTTATATTTAATATATATGGCGGGTACTGCCCTACTGGTTGTGTGAACGTCATCCAGATGATGCTAATGTCTTGAACACAATAGTCTTGTTACTCCATAAGTATTTGATTTTCAGAAGAAGAAAAATGCATTTTGATGATGCACTGAGCACCATATTTTTTGTTAATATGACTTCCTATTGACTATCCATAAGGCCATGTGATCTACCACCGTAGAGCCTGAGGGCTGCCCACCGATTTAACATGGGTGAAGCATCTGCTACTTTTCCTTTGCTCATTTGTTAATCTATTTGTTAGTTGCCATCGTATTATAATGCCTCCAAGAGGTGTTCGGTATGTTGCTTGTGCTCACGGGCGCAACCCTGAGACGTGCCTATAGGAAGGCATAGATTCAAGTTTGATTGTGTTCCTTTTTGGATTTTGTGAGAGATGAATGGACCTGGATTGTGTAATGTCGATGGATGGTGCAGGGATAAATTCCTCTCGTGGACTCTTAACCGATTGACAATAAACTGGATGGCGAGCCATGAAGCAATCAACAGCGAGAAGCATGGTGGCAAGGGAGAGAGCGCCAATGGTTGCTCGAGAAGATGTCAAGTCTTTGTCATGACACGCGACCGAGGCCATATACAGGTTGCACTCAAGATTTGTTTTGATCAAATATAGCCACCCTGATCAAATCATCTATATTGTTTCGTTACAATGCGTTGGCACATTGATATATACCATGTATTTGAGAACTGTAGACCTTTATTTATTGAAATGGCTTAAGATTTTTGCCCATCTGTAGGATAATGTATGTATGATGTCAAATCATAAAACACAGTATCCAACACTTCGGTTATATTTAAGGTGAGTTTTCTTTCATACCTTGACCTGTATGTGGCACATGTAATCTGCTGATTGCATGTAATAATCTATAATATATTTTTTTGGATCTGCAGATTAATTAAATGTCTAACATATTTCACCTTTTCTACTCTCGCAGCTAGACAGACAGAGTGACTACGTCAGCGACACCAATCAAGAGTGCAAGTGTCACCGATCGACACATTCAAGAATAGTGGCAAGGGACCGGAAGTCAGACGGTTCTAACAAGCAGGAGCACCTGCAGGGCACACATCATCGTTTCAGGGACACCAAGGTCGCGTCGAAGTTTGACATGATGTCCTTGCCCTACTACACTCCATTTAGCGGCATGGTCAGTATGGCTACAAAGATGCACTGGAGACATGGTCCGATTAGAGGTTCAGAGTGTGGGGGCATGGTAAAATTCACCCCTTCTTTTGAAATTTGTAGGAAACCAGAAACAAGGGCACTCTTGTATATATGACGACACTTGGTCCTGCTTGTGTTAACAGATAGTTTTGTCAAAGGGGAAAGCAACTCTTTTTGAAATGAACTTGTATGTAAGTTGTGGAGTTTCAATGCAATTTTTTATTTTGTTTTATTTGTTAGTTGTAGGCAGCTGGATGTAATGTTGTGATTCCCTTTTTATAATGTTGAAATAAAGCCATATTTCAGATAAATAGTTTGTGTATCACTGACTCATCTTGTTGCGTGATCTTTGTTGCATATCACTAAGCTTAATCTCCATTAGACATTCTTCTGGTGAACTAATAAATGGCTGCATGGTTACTTGTTATATGTTGCATGGTATTTTCTTGTATTTGATGTACATGATGCAAAGAGAAAAACTAAAGTAAATAACGAAGTTCTCTTTTTTTACGCTCGAGAGGAGTGCATTAAGAAGTAAAGATTCATGGTTTGAGTAACAATCATGGGAAGAACCCGAGCACGATTTCCATCTTTAATTTATCTTGACCACTGCTACCAACCGCTTAGTAGCAGATGTTGCCGCCGGATGTCTAACTCTTCATTATCCATGTAATTGGCTAACCCTTCATTATCCATGTTAATGTGAAGTTCTTAGTACATGACCATATTGTTGGTCTCCTACCTCAATACTCGACTGAGAGCAAAGTTTAAGAGGAGATGGCACACGATGCGTGTAGCTGGAGATACATTGAGCGCATGTAGCCGGAGATACATTGAACACTTACAGTTGTTGTAATTTGACCGCTTATTGCCTTTATAAATGTTTCTGTCCCGTGGCAACGCATGTGCATCCAACTAGTGAATCTTAAATTTGGAAATCTGATGTGCAAAGCTTTGTTAGCAAGATTGTGATCTTGAGCATATTGACGCACACTACTGGTAGTGGTGGAGCTATGTGTGCTTATGGGCCGGCCCAGCCTTAGGAAAATGTGTGAAGGAATTATTTTTAGAGAGCTTAGATGAGAAAAAAATATTTGGCCCCCTCAATTCCACATGTTTTACCATTTTGCCCCCCCAAACTTCCCCTCTAGTTCCACCACTGACTGTTCCTGAGGGAAAATCGGTAGGATTAAGTTTCCACTGATGAACACCAAGTGCAATCTCTCTCTCTCTCTCTCTGTGTGTGTGTGTGTGGGCGCGCGCGTGTGTGTGCATGCTTGATACGTCTCCAACGTATCTATAATTTTTGATTGCTCCATGCTATATTATCTACTGTTTTGGGCAATATTGGGCTTTATTATCCACTTTTATATTATTTTTGGGACTAACCTATTAACCGGAGGCCCAACCCAGATTTGCTGTTTTATGCCTATTTCAGTGTTTTGAAGAAAAGGAATATCAGACGGAGTCGAAACGGAACGGAATCAACTGGAGAAGTTATTTTTGGAAGGAAACACATCTGATGGACTTGGACCCCACGTCAGAAGATACACGAGGTGCTCACGAGGGTGGGGGGCGCGCCCCCCCTAGGGCGCGCCCCTGTCTCGTGGGACCCCCGTGGCTCCTCCGACGTCCTCCCTGCACCCATATAGATATCCACGTACCCTAAAACTTCCAGAACAGAGATTAGATTGGGAGTTCCGCCGCCAGAAGCCTCCGTAGCCACCGAAAACCAATCTAGACCCGTTCCGGCACCCTGCCGGAGGGGGAATCCTTCTCCGGTGGCCATCTTCATCATCCCGGTGCTCTCCATGATGAGGATGGAGTAGTTCTCCCTCGGGGCTGAGGGTATGTACCAGTAGCTATGTGTTTGAGTTCTTGATTTGGCACGATCTTGATGTATCGCGAGCTTTGCTATTATAGTTGGATCTTATGTTTCGCCTCCCCCTCTTCTCTCTTGTAATGAATTGAGTTTCCCCTTTGAAGTAATCTTATCGAATTGAGTCTTTAAAGATTTGAGAACACTTGATGTATGTCTTGCCGTGGATATCTGTGGTGACAATGGGATATCACGTGATTCACTTGATGTATGTTTTGGTGATCAACTTGCGGGTTCCGCCCATGAACCTATGCATAGGGGTTGGCACACGTTTTCGTCATGATTCTCCGATAGGAACTTTGGGGCACTCTTTGAGGTCCTTTGTGTTGGTTGAATAGATGAATCTGAAATTGTGTGATGCATATCGTATAATCATACCCACGGATACTTGAGGTGACATTGGAGTATCTAGGTGACATTAGGGTTTTGGTTGATTTGTGTCTTAAGGTGTTATTCTAGTATGAACTCTAGGGCTGTTTGTGACACTTATAGGAATAGCCCAACGGATTGATTGGAAAGAATAACTTTGAGGTGGTTTCGTACCCTACCATAATCTCTTCGTTCGTTCTCCGCTATTAATGACTTTGGAGTGACTCTTCGTTGCATGTTGAGGGATAGTTATGTGATCCAATTATGTTAGTATTGTTGAGGGAACTTACACTAGCGAAAGTATGAACCCTAGGCCTTGTTTCCACACATTGCAATACCGTTTACGCTCACTTTTATCATTTGTTACCTTGCTGTTTTTATAATTTCAGATTACAAATACCCATATCTACTATCCATATACCACTTGTATCACCATCTCTTCGCCGAACTAGTGCACCTATATAATTTACCATTGTATTGGGTGTGTTGGGGACACAAGAGACTCTTTGTTATTTGGTTGCAGGGTTGCTTGAGAGAGACCATCTTCATCCTACGCCTCCTACAGATTGATAAACCTTAGGTCATCCACTTGAGGAAAATTTGCTACTGTCCTACAAACCTCTGCACTTGGAGGCCCAACAACTTCTACAAGAAGATGGTTGTGTAGTAGACATCAAGCTCTTTTCTAGCGCCGTTGCCGGGGAGGTTAGTGCTTGAAGGTATATCTTTAGATCTTGCAATCGAGTCTTTTAGTTTCTTGTTTTATCACTAGTTTAGTTTATAAAAGAAAACTACAAAAAAATGGAATTGAGTTTGTCTCATACGCTTCATCTTTTTAATATGTTTCGTGAGTATGATGGAAAGGATAATTGTGCTCAAGTGCTAGAAGAAGAGATCTCTAAAATGTTTGGCACTAAATATTTGAATGATGAGCATGATTGCAATGTTGTTAGTACGAATTCTTTGAATATCCATTATGCTAATGATGATTGCACTAATTATGATGAAAATGCCTCCTATAAACATGTCAATTTTTGTGGAGTAGATTGGGTTTGCAAGTCACACCAAATAGGGAAGATAGATATTGCAAGAGGCATAAGTACTTAGGAACTAAATTGTTGCAAGAAGAGCTAGATGAATGTGCTGAAAGATTCAATATTTTTTGTGCCCCTTGTGAACTTTGTAATGAACATGATCATTTAAAGCTCCAATGATATTTGTTTCATGATCAAGTCGTGTCCAAACATTGTGATAATTTGATTACCCTTGAGCATCATAAAGAGCTTAGCCTTCTTTTGGGTTATGAAGAAATGAAACGTATAACTGAGGGTATTCCAAAGTTTAATCTTGATATAGTTCTTGATTTTGATCTAGAGAATATTTATATGTATTGTGCGGTGAATTGCATTGAAAATCCTTATATTGCCAATTACATAAAGAAAAGAAAACAAATAGAAGATGAAGAGAATACTAATGAAAGGGAAGAGACTTCCCAATATCCTCCTATTATTTCTTATGATGAATCAGGTAACGAGGAGGAGCCTCCTATTCAACCAATCTCATTAATATGGAGCTCCAAAAAGAGGATTAAACCCACACATGATGTGGTGAAGAAGAAGAAAAGAAAAAGGAAGAGAGGTAAAAAGGTATCTCTCTCAAATAATGTTGCTCCTATTACTATTGTGCCTCATGAAAATAAAATTGTGGAAGATAATGATACTTCTTATGATCTTGAAAATCTTTTTGGCACTTGCTTGGAAGAATATAATAATTGCTATACTATTGGTGCTATCCATGCTATTAATGATGAGAGTGATTATGCTTATGATACGAAAAGGCCCAAGCTTGGGGAAGCTATGTTTGATGAGGATGACATATTTGAGAATATATTTGCTGCAATTAATGTTTGTCCCAAGCTTGGGGATGCTACGCTTAATGAAGATTATATTTTTAGTCTTCCAAGATTTGATATGCAAATTCATAATGATAATAACATGCCTCCTACTTATGATAATTATTGTGATGATACATATGCTATAAAAAGTAGTGACGATTATATTTATAAAAGTTGTCATGATTATGGTTACCCCTTTTCTGAATATTAATCTTTTAATATGGAAATAATTTATAATATTCAAGTCTTTTATGATACACCCACTATCCCGAATGAGAAGAATTTTGCTTATGAGGAGAGTAGTAAATTTTCTATGCTTGTAGATCATGAAAGGAATGCTTTAGGCGATGGTTATATTGTTGAATTCATTCATGATGCTACTGAAAATTATTATGAGGGAGGCACATATGCTTTTAGGAATTGCAGTAATATCAACACTACAAAAAAAGACACATCCGTGACATTTTGGGCCGAACGAAATTTTTTTCTGTCATACATATGACACTTCTATGACGATAATTGTGACAAAACCCGGTATCATCATAGATGTGGTGGGCTCCTACTTCTATGACAAAAAATCATGACAGAAAATGGGCTTTTCGTCCTGGGCGGGCCGGAGATGCAGCTGCATGACATTCTTTGGGCCATCCATGACGGAAAAAACCGTGGTAGAAGCGAGGGGGAGGAAAATTTCGGGGAGTTCCCGGTTACGGTGGGAGGTCGGGGCCCGAGCGATGCACGTTTCTCTCATACACGTACGCGCGTGTGTGCGAGGCGTTGGCTCTAACTGAACCCGAGCGAGGCGTTGGGCTCTAACTGAACCCGAGCGATTGCACTGCAGGCTACGCGTTACTGAACCCGAGCGATCGATCGATGTCTATTAACTGAACCCGATCGAGCGATTCCTTGGCTACTGCTGCTAACTGAAGCCGATCGATGGGATGAACAGTGAGCGTTGTGGGGGGGGGGTTGGATGAATAGTGAGCGGTGGCGTTGCCTCTGGATGAACAGGACGCCGTGGTGTGGTGGAGGGCTGGATGAACAGTAGACGGTGGAGGGGTGCCCGTGGAGGGGTGGATGAACAGGACCCCGTGGTGTGGAGGGCAGGATGAACAGTAGACGGTGGAGGGGTGCCCGTGGAGGGGTGGTTGAACAGGACCCCGTGGTGTGGAGGGCTGGATGAACAGTAGACGGTGGAGGGGTGGTTGAACAGTAGCCGGTGGAGTAGCGCGCGGTGGAGGCTGGATGAACAGGAGCCCGTGGAGGCTGGAGGAGGTCGATGGTAGATGAACAGTAGCTCGTGGAGGCTGGAGGGGGTCGATGGTGGAGATGAACAGTATCCCATGGAGTCCCGTTTTGCGGTACGCCACACCCCTCCCGATGAACAGGACCCCCGTTTCGACCGTAGCGCTCCAACACAAGTCCGTTTCCTCCGTTTTGCGGTACGCCACACCCCTCCCGATCAACAGGACCCCCGTTTCGACCGTAGGAGGTTCGTTTCCTCCGTTTTTCGGTACGCCACACCCCTCCTGATCAACAGGACCCCCGTTTCGACCGTAGGAGGTCCGTTTCCTCCGTTTTGCGGTATGCCACACCCCTCCCGTCAACAGGACCCCGGTTTTGACCATAGGAGGTCCGTTTCCTCCGTTGTGCGGTACGCCAGGCCTCGTTTCCATAGCCTCTTCCATCCAAGCCCTCCCGATGAACACGACCACGCATTCCGTTCCGACCCATGAACACGACGACGATGCTGTTTCTCCGTTCCGACCCAGCCATGTACACGAGCCCTCGCCGTACGTATGCGCGAGTAGGCGTTCGAGACCCCGCCCGTATGTACACATACGTGGCCGTATTTTCTTTCTTGCACCCTGGCCACCTTTACTACGACACGTGCGCGCCTCTACATCCACCAGTATATATGTACGTACACGTTCGCGACTAGAATGACAATGCTACATACGCTTCGACCAGGTGGGTCCCGACTGTCAGGCACTTCCTTGCGTGTGAAGGTGTAGCTGGTGGGTCCCAGCAGTCAGGGGGGAAACGTTTTTTCACGAAATACGGTGGCCCATCCGGTGGGTCCATGCTATCAGGTGGAGGAATCATTATTTTCCGCGTAATAAGGAGGCACTTCCTTGCTGCCGCCGTGGACCCAGCTGTCAGCCTCTCCACGTACAGTCCACGTCCGATGGAAGTCGTTCCTTGACCACGTTGACCATGCCGCGCCGAGAGCACCAGGGCGGTGGACGACGGCGAGGCCTAGGAAGGGGACGACGGGGAGCCGGGGAAGACGCGTCAGTGGAAGCCCCCGTGCGTGCGGAGAGGAGTACGAGGGTTCACTGGTTCGGCTGCGGTGTGAGGATGCCGTCGCCGCAGGGCCTGGCCAGCGGTGGGAATAGTAGGGGGCGGTGAGGCCTCCGCGGCAGCACAGTCGGCCATGGGAGGCAGGAGCATGCGGCACGACCGGCTCTGCTTTGGGCGGCTGGAGCAAGAAGACCAGAGGTTGAAGAAGCACTATGGCCGTTGGATGGACATCATACGGTCAATGGAGCTAGAATCGTTCATATTGACTAAGTTGACAAAGCCCTTCGTCCCCGTCAACTTAGTAGGCCCACAAGTCAACCTCCCACCAAGGTGGGTCCCAGCTAGCCAGGGGAGTATTCATTTTTTTGTGCGTAATAAGGAAGCACTTCCGGTGGGTCCAAGCTGACAGCGGGGGGAACATTTTTTTCGCGAAATATGGTGGCCCGTCCGGTGGGTCCCAGCAGTCAGGGGGAAACGATTTTTTTCGAAAAATACTGGTGGCCCGTCCGGTGGGTCCCTGCTGTCAGGTGGAGGAATAATTATTTTGCACGTAATAAGGAGGCACTTCCTTGCTGCGGCCGTGGACCCAGCTGTCAGCCTCTCCACGTACAGTCCACGTCCGATGGAAGCCGTTCCTTGACCACATTGACCACACCGCGCCGAGCACACCAGGGCGGTGGACGACGGCGAGGCCTAGGAAGGGGACGAAGCGGAGCCGGGGAAGACGCGGCAGTGGATGCTCACGCGTAGAGGAGTACGAGGGCACTGGTTCGCTGCGGTGTGAGGCTGCCGTCGCCGCAGAGTAACAGGGGGTGTGGGTGAGTAGAGGGATCGCCTCGCCAGTGGTGGGAGTAGTAGGGGGCGGTGAGGCCTCCGCCGCATCGCAGCCGGCCACGGGAGGCAGGAGCACGAGGCACGACCGGCGCTGGTTTGGGCGGCTAGAGCAACAAGACCAGAGGTTAAAGAAGCAATACGGGCGTTGGATGGACATCGTACGGTCACTGGAGCTAGAATCGTGCATTATTGACTAAGTTGACAAAGCCCTCCATCCCCGTCAACTTAGTAGGCCCACAAGTCAGCCTGCCACTATACTGGGTCCCAGCTAACAGGGGGAGTATTCATTTTTTTGTGCATAATAAGGAGGCACTTCCTTGCGTGCGAAGATATAGTTGGTGGGTCCGAGCTATCAGCGGCGGTAACGTTTTTTTCGCGAAATACAGAGGCCCTTTTGGTGGGTCCCTGATGTCAGGTGGAGGAATCATTATTTTGCGCGTAATAAGGAGGCATTTCCTTGCGTGTGGCCGTTGACCCAGCTGTCGGCCTCTCCACGTACAGTCCACTTCAGATGCATGTCGGTCGTTGACCACGTTGACCAGGCTGCGCAGAGAGCACCAGGGTGGTGGACGACGGCGATGCCTAGGAAGGGAACGACACGGAGGCAGGGAAGACTCAACAGTTGTTTCCCACACAGAGGGGAGTACGACTGTACGAGGGTTTACTGGTTCGTCTGTCGTCACCGGACAATAATAGCAGGTGTGGGTGAGTAGAGGGATGGCTAGGCCAGCGATGGGAGTACGGTAGGGCGGTGAGGCCTGCGCGGCAGCAGAGCCGGACACGGGGAGGAGGGAGCAGGTAGTCCCGCCAGCGCCTGTTTGAGCGGCTGGAGCAGGAAGAGCAGAGATTGAAGAAGCACGACGGCCGTTGGATGGACATCCAACAGTCACTGCTTGTGCGTCAACCTTTTTTTAGGAAAGCCTCAAATCTGTGGAAAACAGCATACAGCCCATCTGCCATTATTTCTAATAATTTTCAGCCCATTTGCTAATTCTTAAGGTTTTTTTTGGAGCCCATATTCTTTTTGTTAGCATTACAACCCAAATTGTGGCCATGGTTAAAAAATTATACGAAATTTTGCATATTTCGGTGCGGTCCAAACTGTTTTTAATCCCAAAATTTCGACTCACATTCAAACTGATTTTAAAAATAAATGTATGTCAATATAAAATCCAACAAATTCTCCACACATAAAAATTAATGTAATTTAAAATCTTGAAATGAAAAAAAAAGATATTTGAAACTAATTGCCGGTTTGATGTGTTTTAAAAATGTACATCCCATTTCTCATTACTGATGGGCCAATTTCTCGGCCAGCCGAATGAAAGCTCTCCTCGTCTTGAAAGATTTGCAGCCCAACAGGCCTGACAAAGCGACTTACTTGGCAAATCACAAAAAAAACTGGGCTGTGGTCGTGGACCCAGCTGTCAGCCTCTCCACGTACAGTACTCTTCCGATGGAAGTCATTCCTTGACCACGTTGACCACGCCGCGCGGAGAGCACCACGGCGGTGGACGACGGCGAGGCCTAGGAAGGGGACGACGCGGAGCCGGGGAAGACGCGGCAGTGGAAGCCCGCGCGGAGAGGAGTACGAGGGTTCACTGGTTCGGCTGCGGTGTGAGGCTGCCGTCGCCGCAGGGCTTGGCCAGCGGTGGGAATAGTAGGGGGCGGTGAGGCCTCCGCGGCAGCACAGCCGACCATGGGAGGCAGGAGCATGCGGCACGACCGGCGCTACTTTGGGCAGCTGGAGCAAGAAGACCAGAGGTTGAAGAAGCACTACGCCCGTTGGATGGACATCGTACGGTCACTGGAGCTAGAATCGTTCATATTGACTAAGTTGACAAAGCCCTCCGTCCCCGTCAACTTTGTTGGCCCACAAGTCATCCTCCCACTATGGTGGGTCCCAGCTAGCAGGGGGTATTCATTTTTTTGTGCGTAATAAGGAGGCACTTCCTTGCGTGCGAAGATATAGCTGGTGGGTCCGACATGTCAGCGGGGGGATCATTTTTTTGGGAAATACAGAGGCCCTTCCGGTGGGTCCCAGCTGTCAGGTCCTCGCAAAAATAGGGAAAGAAAATCAAAGACATGGGAAGGCGTACAGAACAAGCTAGTGTACCAGTAAAGAGACGTTGCCGAGTTTTAGAAAAAATAAAGACGTGCTCCTGTAGCTGGTTCGAATCCAAACCTAGACTATGACTATATATGGTGCTATGCTACTCTGCAAGTAATGAAACTGACATATCCAACGTTCGCTTCTCCTCTTCTCTACTTACTCTGCCTAGCATCAGAAGCTCTGGCCGCAGCAACCATGTCCACTGGCTGCTCGTCCACCTGCTCTTCAGCAGGAAACAACCAGATATGCGCCAAGTTGCAACCCGTACCATCGCATGTGGGTCTCATCACACCCTCGCTGGCACGCGCACCGCAGCCGATTGCTCACCGCAACCCGCTACCATTGGTGTGGTGCCACTGCTGCAAATCACGCAGAGTCATCCGTCGCGTCTCAACCACAATCCGCAACCCTGGCCGAGTCTTCTACAAATGCCCGAATCATGGGGTAATAATATGTTTAAGTGTTGTTCTGCTGCTTTCAGTTGCTGATTTTTTTAATAGTTTGGTTGATGATCTACCAATTTGATTCGTGCAGAAAAGGGAAGATTCGTGTGATTTGTATTTCTGGGAAGTTGCTGATGTGGGGGAATGCAACTACGCTGATTATTTGGTTAGCCGGGGAATCCCAATACCAGCAGGTTGGGGTGTTGGACAAGTAACTGAAGGAACGATAGAAGAGGAAGATGCAGAGCAGAAGGTTAAAGATGCAGTTCCTCTGATCATGGCCAAGCAACAGCTGCTGAACGGCCTTGACAGCAATGAGGAGATGAAAGAGCTTGTGAAGATAATGGGCAAAATCGATGTGCTCTGTAGGATGATTGTCTCTTTATTTGCAGTGTATGTAGCACTCGTGATGTATTCAGTGGCTACGACATGAGCACTTTGCTGAAACTAGTAATGAATGAAACCTGTGTAGCAGGCTGGGCGTAGTGTTTTGAACATCTAATGATTTCTATTAACGGAAATCAGGGGGTATCCCCTTTTGCTCATATAAATAAATAAATAGCAGAGGCCATGTCAGGTCAGCTTTGTTCTCATTCGAAGACGTCGAGCAAATTGCAGTCCAACTGCAAACTATGTCATCAAATTCAAGTTTCACAGCCAAATATGAGTACAACTAAACAACAATGTCATCATGTTTTAGTTGTCATACAATCACCAAACACAAATCAGCATACATAACAAGTGATGTTCTCACAGCAAAATACTAAACAACATGTTCATCAGGTTTCAGTTGTCATAGCAAACACAATTTCACATAGTAGATAAAAAATGTCTTCTGACAGGCAAATACGACAAAAGCAATGTAATCATCATCCGCAGCAGCAGTGTCAACATCTTCACCATGTGTATCAGTCTGAATCTTAATTCCCCACAGTGTCATCTTCTTCTTCGTCCTCAACGTCCTCGAACGTTGGCTTCTTCTTGATCAACCCTTGTATGTCCACATCACGATAGGCAATCTTTTCGCCGGCGTCATTGACGTGATGGTTCTCAAAGATATTAGGAACATCTATGTTATCTTGTACACCAGGAGCAGTGTAAGCATCATCTTGTTGTGCAACTTCATTAAACGAATTTCTCTGCTCAAACCTTTGTAATACTCTCCAGTCATCGCTACGTGCAAATGTGTCTTCCAAGAAAAATATCCGTGTTGCTTGATTTGCCAAAATAAAAGGCTCGTTGGTCTGGTACGCCGCCTTGACATTGATGGATTTGAAATAATCATCAGCTCTGGGTTTTGCGATCCTGGAAAACAGGTTATACCAAGGACAGCACAACAGAACCACACACCGATGATCCTCGAGACTGGAGATATACTGTGACTGAACAATGTCTGTTATGTTAGCATACATTTTAGTTGTCTCTTTGTCATATGTATCCGTGCTCATGATGGCACTGTTTTGTGTCTTCCTGCCTTCGTCTCGTGCAAGGGTGTTGTAGCGCACATCTCCAACAACGCAAGATTCATAATGTCTTACCCGAGTATCAGGACCCATTGCTAGTGAGTAAAGGGCATCATCAACTGCCTACCCATCCTCCCGCATCTTCTTAACCTATGGTTAGAAAATAGACAAGCTGATCATCTTATGTACTCAATATATTAAAAAAACTGACAGTGCACTTCAAAAGCTTACATGGTTCTTGAACCATTTCGCAAATCCTGCCATAACCAGTTTGTCAATGTTTCTTGGATTTTGTGGCAGTAACTCCTCTTTGTAGATGCTGCACAACATAGTGATCGCGTCAAACATCTAAATATATAAGAATGTGCTGCAAGTTTGGTAGATTATGATGTATAAACTGCACTACTACACTTACTTGATATAAGGTAGTATCTCAGGACAGTTATTCAACACATACCAAACCATTTTGTCCAAATCTTTAGGTTTGTCCTCTTGTCGACTCTTCCCTGTAACTCGAACAGAATAATCGAAAACATTGAGCCCGGGATTGTCTTCACCCACCTCGTTGCTAAGCTGATTAGCTGTTTCAATGTATTTTGAGCAGAATGGCAACGCTTCTGTAGCAATGTAGGCCTCTGCAATGGAACCCTCGGGTCTAGCTCTGTTCCTAACATAGCCCTTGGAAGTGCCTAGCCGCCTTTCAATAGGGTACATCCAGCCATACTGTACTGGACCTCTAAGTAGTGCCTCATCAGGTAGATGAACAGCCAAATGCACCATCACATCAAAGAAGGCTGGAGGATATATCTTCTCAAGGTCGCATAGGATAGTTGGTATCTTGTCTCTAAGACGCTCCAAAGCATCTATCCTGATATTCCTACTGCAGAGTTCCCTGAAGAATTGTCCCAACTCTGCAACTGCTCTGTATAAGTCAGGGCGGCCCAGTCCTCTAAGGATAACAGGTAAAACTCTTTGAAGTAGGACGTGGCAGTCATGAGTTTTCAACCCTTGTACCTTGTTTCCATCTGCACTGACTCTCCTTTCAGGGTTGGAAGCAAATCCATGTGGGAATCTCACACGTGACAGGACCTCGCATAATTCTTTTCTTTTTACCTTGTCCAAGACGTACACAGCTGGTGCCATATCCCGTGGTTTACCTTCATCTTGCACCTGCAAATCTTGTCTGATACCCAGGTGTGTCAAATCAATCCTAGATTTTAAGGTATCTTTCGTCTTGCCTTCAATATTAAGAAGTGTGCCGATAATGCTATCACATATATTTTTCTCAATGTGCATCACATCAAGATTATGCCGCAGATCCAAATCTTTCCAATACTCCAAGTCGCACAAAGTGGACCTGCGGGTAAACAATAATCTCTCTTCTGCCCTGCCACGCTTCCTTTTCCCACTACCATTATCAGGATGGTTTCCTGGTGTAATATGCCTGACCTTCTCTAATTCCACTTGCAACTCATCGGCGGTGAGCCTCTTTGGCGCATCACGGTTTTCATGCTTTGCATTGAACACATGTCTTCGGTATTTTCTAGGAAGCGGCTTGTCCTTGGCAAGGAAACGGCGGTGTCCAATGTAACAAATCTTGCTAAGTATTGCGTATGACAGCGGATTCCTGTCACAGCGAACATGCATTGTAACCATGTGTCGTTCGCCCTGACATAGTGCCCAAAGCCGGATAATCATGGATGCACCAAATTATAACAAAATCAGCTGGTGGGCTGCTATATAGGTCTCGAGTGAGAACACCCTTCCATAGCTGTTGAAGTTCCTCCACAAGAGGCTCCATGAACAAATCAAAATCCTTTCCAGGACTTTTTGGACCTGGGATGAGCAAGGCCATCATGTAGTTTGATTCTTTGGTGCAGACATTTGGATGCATGTTGTAAGGGATAACAAGCACTGGCCACATGCTATATGTGGCGCTCTGGTGGCCAAATGGGTTAAATCCATCTGAAGCTAAGCCAAGTCTAATGTTTCTCGGGTCAGCAGCAAACTCTTTGTGTTTATCATTGAAGCTTTTCCACTCACTACCATGAGATGGATGGCTCATTACATTCTGATCTCTGTACTCCTGGTTCCTAGAATGCCATAGTACATCCTCTCTTGTTTCAGCATCATGAAACAACCTCTGCAATCTTGGTGTAATTGGAAAATGTCTCAGAACATTATGAGGAATCCTCTTCACAGCATCGCCATCTTTCCATCTTGATGATTTACATTTTGGGCATTCACTTAAGTTGGCATAATCCTTCCAGAACAGAACACAATTATTCTTACAAACATGGACCATATCATATCCAATTCCAACTGCACGGAGGAAATTCTTCATTTTACTGTAGGTGTGTGGCAGCTCAGACGCATCTGGGAAAGATTCATGGAAAGCAGCCAACATCGCATCGAATGATTTGTTGGTCATCCGCTCAGATGTCTTCACCTGTAGAAAGGTGACCATAGCTGAGAATACTGACAGCTTATTTCCTGGGGTGACAGCAACGTTGCATTGTTCCAACATGCGGGCCCACCATTTTTCTTCTGCAGGTGAAAGTTCACGGAATGCACGAGCATTTCGTAGCATTATTTCAATGTTGGTCAAACTCACTGGCTCCGTCACCACCACCACCTCCTCCTCTTCCACCTGAGCATCAGGCAGATCAAGATGGTGATCTGCTGCTTCCACGTAGTCAATAACATTGACGTTCACAGCTTCACCATGATGAACCCACCTAGTATATGTGACCGACATCCCATACAAGTGTAGATGATTTTGCACAGTTGACTGGGGTCTTGTAACTGAATTTATACAACTGCTACACGGGCAGAGCACATCTGATTTCGGACCACCGTACTCAGCTCTGATAAAGTTCATGAAGTTTTCAACCCCCTTGACATATGCAGCGGAGAATCTTCGAGCAGAAGTTATCCAAGTTCTGTCCATCTGTTAGACATACAAATTAGTTCTTCTACTAGATATTACAGGAAAAACATATATGCTTTTTTTTGAAGTCTAGAAAAAAATACCTAGGTCAATGTCTAAAGCTATGGCAAGATATTTGGACGAGCAGATCTAAGTAACGAAATATATGTAAAACTAATTTAGCAAACAGATTTGAGTGCTAAATTATGGCAGGCTATTTCAGTAGTCAATGAGGCCGATCACACAGCCATCGAACTATCGAAGGCCATCGCAGCAACAAAGATCGAGTATAAAATGGTGTAGAGCTATTTCACCTAACAGATTGGCTACTAGACCACGGCAATCTACGTCACAATAAATATATGGCAGGATATTTTAGCAACTAATCGGCCTTAGCATGCCATCTCAGCTAAGCAGATTGAGTGCAGAACAGGGCAAGGAAGCTTCTTAAGCAGAGCATATTGACAGTAAACTACTTCAGCAAATAGTGAGATTAACAGTGTCTATCAGCTAACATTCAGCGCTACACCGACATGAATGGGGCCTCAGTCTAGAATGCGCGTACCATGGGAGAAGCTGACCGCCGTGCGTCTCCACACGAAAGTCGCCAGCGGTGGCGGCGCTGACCGCCGTGCGCCTCCACAAGAACGTAGCCAGAGGTGGCGGCGCGGCTAGAGGACGGCAGTCTACGAGAGCGTACTGTGGGAGCGAGAGGATCGCCGAACCGCGGCGCCGACGTATCGGCGTGGCGGGGACGGCGGCTTTGACAGAGCGAATGGAGTGGAGGGGGATAGGGGGTGAGGGGGGTTTGGGGAATATTATTGGCTAGTTGGCCGAAGGGCGGTTGAATTAGATTTGGGGGGAATATTTGGGTGTGTGTGTGTGTGGGGGGGGGATTTTCCAAGTGCAGTCCCACGTGTCAGTGAAGAGGCAAGCCGAAGCGCGTTCCGTTTGCGTGAGTCGTGTGCAGGACCGAACGTGTGTGGGGTGCAATGCGACCGCGACAGGAGTGCTGTGAGTGTACCACATTTTTTCCTTTTAAACTAGGTGCTCCGCCCCCACAAAAAAATATATGTTGCTTCGCGCGATCCATTGATACTACTACTAGTAATCCGGTAATCCTGACTAAAACGGCGCGGCCGGGTCTTTTCCCGCGCAATATGCTGGGAGGTTGGCTTAGTTGGGTTTTTTAGGACGAGTAATGCTACACCTACGTAATCCCAGTTACGTAATTAATGTAATGTGAAACATGTGAGCTGTTGATTGTAGATTGGGGGAGGGAGGGGCCCACCAGCATGAAAATCAGGGGAGGAGAGAGAGGCAATTTACGTTAACCCTTTCGTAGGTTCCCGTAGATGTAGAAAGATGTGTCCGATCCTGCAATATAGGCCGTCCGATCTATATCTAACGGATAGGAAGGAAACTATGACAATTTACCCGCACTCCTCTCCACATTTGCAGATAAGGCTTTCCCTTGTTCAACCTTTTCTCCCACAAGATCTTGATCTTCCGTGCAACGCACGGGCATCTTGCTAGTACTCCTACAATATGTATATTATTGTGAAAGTTCATATACACCGGCAGATTTTCATTACATTTCGAACTTTTATAGGATAAAAAAATAAAAGAAACCCGACCCTAAACCTATTCTACGGCGGCGACCAACGTCCTCCATCTGTGATCTCCATGTACGGGGGCGGGGTTCAAGACCCGTGAAGTGAAGCTGCGGTCTCCGGCGAGGAAAAGTAGAACACGGGAGACAGACTGGCCAGTTGGCACACCATGCCCTGCCGCCTCCCATTCCCTACTCATCCTCGGAGGAGTCCCCGACCTCGGCGGTGCCGGACGTTGGACAGCGGCAAGTAGGACGCATGGCTGACGGTGCTCCCGTCGTCAGCCGCCAGCGTGGCCACCGCTTGTGCGGCGACTTCAGCAAGGGCGGCGACCTCGAGCTCCATCCCCGAAGACAAGCTCTCCCGTAGAGCGTTCGCGCTTGCGGTCATGGCGGATGTGGTTCCAGGTAGGAGGACGGTGCGCTATGGTGTGGAGGTTAGCTGGGCGTTGCCGCTTTAAGTAGCGCATTCCGGTGAGGCCAAGCGTCCGCGTGCGTCATTAAGTCGCCGGAGTTGTTCCTCGGGCACCGAGCCTCTTAATGACGACATACGAACGGACGGCATGAATGCGGGCAGCTGGCGCCGGCTGGGAACGCACCGCGCAACGTCCTGAGGGACGAGGGTTTTGGTGTGCCAGGGTAGTCAGCTGCGGTCGTGGCAACGTTGGAGATGCCCTTTGCTCACATGCGATCCCCACATGTCATTGAAAAAGCAAGACGACCCGGCATGGTCTCAGGTCCAGAGGATGCAGTTGGCCGCACTACACCACTCCGCGGACACGTCGCGGCGCCCCGTGCATCCTCGACGAGCCGGGTGTTGGGGTGTGTTTGGATTGTGGCCAAAGTGCACCTTGCCAAAATTTTGGTCATGACCAAAACATTGGTCTTTGTTTGGATAATTGCCATTTTTTGGCATGCCAATGAACTCTAGCCAACTCTAGTTCATTTTTCTTGCCAATGTCGGCCAAATCATGGGCAACCAATACCTCAACCAAAATTTTTGCTACCCAATGCTTTGATGGGGCAATCTTGGGCACAAACCAAACATACCGTTGGTCGTGCCACAGCACTAACGCCACCCTCAGCAAACTAGAACCGACCATGTCTAGCGACGATATGAGCGTGTCGCTCACCGCGGTCGCCGTGTCCAGAGGCGGTGCTGGAGCTGCACCCCGTTGTTGGCCCCAACGCCCCACATGAATGGTTGTCGATGGCGAGGAGGTCGTGGGCCAGCTCCTCCATTGGACTAGTCTGTGCTACGTCATCCCGACGGGTGTGCCCCACATGTCTGTTTCCCTGTTTTCCTGACCATATTCGAGCGTCAGTGCTCCGCGTTGCGCATTAGGCCTTTCACTATGTAGGCCAAGCGAGACAACTTATTGTTTATTTGAGCCGTTCAAGTATAATTATGTGGCGTTTGCTTATTTCTCATTCCTCTCCAACCCTCTTCTCCATCGATCATGTCGCCCTCCCGTCGAGTCCATCCTCCCGCATGCCTCATTTGAACATTCCTCCGAGTATCATTTGCATGCGCCCACCCTAGTCGTCTTCCAATAGATCTCCGGACCCCGAGATGAAATCGAGAGGGAACGAGTGGGGGCACGTGATACCTAAGGCGGATTCAAAATTTTGAACCGGTGATCATAGCATCCGCAAATCATATATAAAGGGTATTCAATGTTCGTTTCGTTTTTGAACGTACAATATACTCCCTCCTATCCTTTCTACTCCCTCCTTCCATCTATATTGGGCCTAATGCATTTTTCAAGACCGCCTTTGACTATTGACAAGATTAATAGTACATGACATGTATAATGCGAAAATTATATCATTGGAAGCTTCTTTCACATACGAATTTGATGGTATGCTTTATTTAAGTTGCATGTCATATATTATTGCTCTACCTTTTGGTCAAAGTTAGCCTCGAAAACGCATTAGGCCCTATACAGATGGAAGGAGGGAGTAGTTTACATATAAGTTTTATGTGTAGTCAAAGTATATCTACTTTGATAAAAAAAGGTATCAACATTCAACAACGCCCAACCAATATTGTTAGATTCGTACGTACTCCTAGATTTGTACTCGAGATGGTTTCCAATTTGACTATTGACAAGATTAATAGTACATGAGATGTATAATGTGAAAATTATATCATTCGAAAATCCTTTCACATATGAATTTGACCGTATGCTTTGTGTAAGTTGCATGTCATATATTATTACTCTAACATTTGGTCAAAGTTAGCCTTGAAAAACGCATTAGACCCTGTATGCTTTGTGTAAGTTGCATGTCATATATTATTACTCTATCATTTGTGTAAGTTGCATGTCATATATTATTACTCTAACATTTGTTCAAAGTAGTATAGTGGAAGTGGATCCTCTGACGTAGGTATCCCTTCCTTACCCTCCCTTTCGGTCACTTACTGGTGGACCCCATGCTTGCTAGGCCCCGCATGTCAGTTACTCAATGGGTTCGGCCACGTCAGGGGATCCTCATCTGTAGTAATACTCCCTCTGTTTTTATTTACTCCGCATAAAACGGAGGGAGTGGTGGTATAATAAATGACGCGGGTGGGGGAGGGGGAGGGACGTCAGTTTGCTCTCAACTGCGGTCCCACAAGCGAGCGAAAACGCAAGACGAAGCGTGTTCCATTTGGTGGGCGACGTGGAGGGTCCAGCGTGCCGGGCTGCAACGCGAACGCGACAAGAGCGATGTACAGTCAAAACCGATTGACCGGTCGTCACCGGAACCACTATTCACACCAGAACCTTCGCTGCTCGGTATATGCCAGCCACTGCCCTAAAACCACACAAAATCTCCAGCTCATTCCCCCACCTTTCGATCCCATAGCCCGCATCAAGCGTCCCCTAGTTTTCCGGAAAGCCATGGTGTGCCGCAAGATCACTTACTACAAGATGCTGATGCTGGAGCGCCGCGCAGAAATCACGGTGGCGGTCGGCGCCACAGACCTCCGTTCCCAAGCTCGCTTTGCGGCGGTCCAATCCCCGAGTTCTCTGGAGCCAAGCTACGAGGAGGAGGAAGTTGATCCAATGTTCATGGCGGAGGTCGCCGCGCAGAAGGCCCCCGATGGGTATGAGACGATGGACGTCGACTTCGTGCCGGCGTTCGAGTCCCGCATGGTGCAGGCGGACCAGCGGTTCAACATGGTGATACTAAAGGAGGACCGGGAGGCAGAGGCTCAACTCAACGCAGAGCGTGCGCGTGCCGCTGCTATCGAGGCTCTCCTGCAGGCGGAACCGGATGTCGTGGATGTGAACCGGGTGGCGGAGGCTCAACTTGAGGCGGAGCGCGCGGATGCCGCTGCCATCAAGGCCCTCCTGCAGGCGGAACCGGACGTCCTGGACTAGAACCGGGCGGCAGAGGCTCGACTCGACGCAGAGCGCGCTGATGCCGCTCTCATCGACGCCCTCCTGCAGGCGGAACCGGACGTCCTGGACTTGAACCGGGCGGCGGAGGCTCGACTCGACGCAGAGCGCGCGGATGTCGCTGCCATCGAGGCCCTCCTGCAGGCGGAACTGGACGTCCTCGACTTGAACTGGGCTGTGCTCTCGTCCGTGCAGAGTGCCCGCATGCTCCGCTTGAACGAGTAGCTGGAGGCCGAGGACAACGACGGTGCAGAGACACACGTTGGCAGAGACGGCTGGTTCAGGCCGGCAGCCAAAGACGACGAGGCCGTCTCTTTCCGCGAGCAGTGATAGTTTTTCTTTATGTTGTTGTTTCCATGGATCTTTTGCTGTGTAAAAACATATATTTGTTATGCAAGTCGCCTGACTTGGGTCAGTCTACCATTTCAGGCGGTTGGATGAATATCCTACGTCTCCTAACCCTTCTTTCCTTCTTCCTCACCTCTTCTTCTTCCCCAACAGACCACCGCACGGGTCGTACGGATACTCCCCAACATGCGATTGGATAAACATACTCTATGAACGAAAATTATGTGTCAGCGATAGGATGGCTGAGTTTGGTGTGTTCACATGCGACAACACGTGTCAGTGAGGGTGCGTTCCCTTGGTTGGGTTTGCAGCGTGCAGGAGCGATTGTGTGAGGGTGCGGTGCTACCGCGGCGTGCAGGAGCGACCGTGTGAGGGTGCGGTGCGACCGCGATAGCCGTGCGCAAGTGTACCTCCTTCTCATTTTGAAAACTTTAGGCAAGCTTGGCAAAAATGTGTGGCAAAGTTTGGCAATGCAAGGCCTAGACCCAAACAGGATAAGTACGTACTCCCACCGTTTCTTTTTAGTACGTACTAGGAGTACTAGTGTTAAAAAAGAAAGGCTGGGTTTTCCTTCGCGGGATTTAATCGATACAAATCCTCGTTTCACGTGTCAATTAATGCGTATTTTCTTCTCCAAAGACCAAAGAGCTAACCATCTCACTCCTCATCGCTTGATTAATGCAGCGCCATGCAAACCAACCTTCTCACTTCCGCATGCATGCAGGGGATATTAATGTCCTTGGTTGCTAACCCCATCAATTTTGCCTCGATTAGTGTTAGTGGCCCTTTCCAAATTGTAATTTTGATATACTGGCCTTGTGTACAAAAAAATGGAGGTAGTAACTATATTTGACTTCCTTCCCCATTGCGGTGACGTCGACAATATTTTTTTTTGTGCTGGTTTGGCGAAGTGCGTTCGATGGAGAACACCATTTGCATCCAGGAAGTCCTTTACTAGTACTACTAGGAGTAACTAATGTGGTGAGATGGCTTCTCGAAGAATACGATGGAGAAGCAGAGTCAGCGAAGAGTGAAATGATGGTTGCTTCGTCCGTGCTTTTGTGATTTGATGCCTCACTGCTTTGTGATTTGTGATAGAAGGGACAGGGGAGTAGACTCTGTGCTCTATACTGTAGTACTACATGCGTCCAAGCATGGGAGAAAGAGGAGAGACGTTTCATTTTTCTATTCCTTCAATCAATCAATCACGGAGCTTCGGTTCCATCTTTTTCGCTTTGGCAACACCGTCCACAATGGTTCCCACGATGCCAAAAGCTATTTTCACATTTGGCTACACATTGTGGATGCCCTTAACCGTACCACTTGGTTTTGCTCCCGTGTTCTATCTATAAAAATCTCAATTATATTGATCTAAAAAATTATAGAATCGAGATTAGTAAAAAGGAGGTGATTTTGCCGTGCGGATGGCGGGGGAGGTTTGTTATTTGAGGAATGCTACATCCACGTAATGGTTTACATAAAGTTATGAACTGATGTGATGTGGTACTATTTGATTGGATTAAAGGAGAGGATTAGGCCCACCCCACCTGAAAATCAGGGGGGCATATATAGATTAGATGGAAAGTATACGTAGCAGCTACATAGCCCTTTGTAAGTCTAGGATTAGGCTTCTTATTTTCGGAGGACGTTGTCCTGGCGGTTTGCTAACATGCGGTCCCACGTGTCAGTGCTTTACCAAGCCGATCCGCGTCCCACATGAGGCAGAACAACTGCAGAAGCAACACGTGGTTAAGTTGAAGAAGATGGGGGAGAAGCGGATTCAGCAACGAGTGAAATGATGGTTGCTTCGTCCCTCCAACTTAACTGCGGGAAAGGTGCAGCTTTGTGATTTGACGCCTCATTGCACATTACTACGCCGGCGCCATGACTGGGGTGCTTCACCCTGGCTGCTCTGCACTGTATTCCGGTATGGCACGTGGACCCGGTAGCTTGATGTCCCACATGTCGGTGAAAGGGACTAGAAGATTTATGAAAGCGAGCGCTCCACTCTTACGACGGAGGAGTAGACGACACGACGGTCCAGTAAACTGTCACTTGTACTGTATAGTACTAGTATAGTTTTGCTGTTTCACACGATCCATCGATACAAATCCGATTAAACAGGAAAGGGCGGGATTTTTCCCGCGCGGTAGATGATACTGGCCATACATTTCAAAGGCAATTTTAATGTATGCAAACTGAATAATTATAAGTAACAATATGATATCTAGTAAAACTAAAAACACATATGATTTATTGTGTTAGAGTGTAGTAGTAGTGCTGTATTGCATAGTTGTTAGATGTAACATGCGAGAACGTGTAGAGATGTAGTTTTGGAGGGCATACAGAGAGAAAAGCGTAATACGGTCACCAAACTTCAGAATAAGCTGATTAAAGTCACTATATACGTTTTGCGGTGATTATACGGTCACTTGCTCACAGCTCAGCATCAGATTGCACTCTGTTGACCGGCCAAATAGTCTGCGTGGCGCCACGTTGACTAGTTAAATTGACCACGTTCTTTGTGGTCCCACCTGTCAGTTCGCATAGGCAAAAGGTCAGATAAACACAAATTTACGCAGGCGTGACAAGGCTCCAACCCGTGCGCGGGAATCACCTGGTTGTGTATGTGTCTGTCAGGGCCTGATGTGTGCGCATGCACGTGTAGGTTGAGCACTTGAGCGTGAGAGTGTGTGTTGGTCGTGTGGTGTACTGGTGTGTGCATGAGTGCGTGCGTGTGTGCGTGTGAGTGTTGCGTGCGTGCGTGTGAGTGTCGCGTGCGTGCGTGGCTGCGTGTGTACGTGTGAGTGTTGCGTGCGTGCGTGGGTGCATGTGTTTGTGTGAGTGTTGCGTCGATGAAGTTTGTGTGCATGCGTGCGTGTGTGTATAATCACCACACCAGCTCCTGTGTGTTAAAACAGACGGCTCAGCATACCAATACAAGGCCACCTTGTCCACTGTGCCCGCGGTCATGACTTCGAACCACCGTCCAAATATATTTTTGTCGTTTGTTTTCATTCTTATTAGCAAGATGCCCGTGCGTTGCACGTAACATCAAGATGCATTTGTATGATTTGTTTATCTTGTGAGAGAAAAGGATGAACGAGGGAAGGCCTTATTTGCAAATGTAGAGAGGTGTGTGGGTACCTTTTTGCAAAATTGCCATAGTTTCTTTCCTATCCGTCAGATATAAATCGGACGGCCTATATTGCAGGATGGCAGGCACACCATCATCACCAACTCTGTTTTTTGTAAGAGTGTATTTTATGTATTTTATAAGAGTGTAGATGTAGAGTAGATACAAGTCGACAGGTGGGCACGATGGTAGTGAGATAATGTGATGCAACACTAGAGGTGCCACATGGAGCGTTTAACTGGTCAACTAGTCATGTCATGAGCAAATACAGAGTTGTACGGTGAGCCCGTGACTGCATAATAACCACAAAACATAAATGGTGACCATAATGAGTGGATTCTGAAGTCCAATGTACGTATCGTGCTTTCGTTTCAAATACAATGATCGTCATTGCATATATCGCGAGAGAAAGATGAAACATGCCTAAATTTTCTGGGGGCTTACTTTAGAGGACCTGGAGATAGTTTTGTATGCATACGTGAAAGGGCGTACAGGGGGGGTATGCGATGGAGAGAGAGAGATGCTCTTCGTTTCTCTTTATTATGACTAACTTTGTATATAGTATAAAAATATACAAATTCACAGTGCGGAATAAATATCATTGTGGGCACCATGCAATGCAAATTAGCGTTCGTACTCCTCCATATAACTTTATAATGTTGTATATATGTAGAAACTCTAAAATATTTTTTTGGCCACACTTTATTCAAAAGGAATGTTGTATGCGAAATAAACATGAAGAGAGGGCTTTTTAGATCAATGGGGTACGTGATGTAACCTGTGTGAATGTGTAGTTGATGCATTTGGCGGGGCCTAGAGAGGTATGTGTGTGTATTACGTATTCGAGAGAGGCATGGATAGAGGGGCCGACGGGGGGCGTGGGAGAGATAGCACGAGAAATGAGAGTGGCCTAGAGAGAGAGAGACAAAGATGACGTCACGACAAGAGATTCCATTCCGTTGAGTGTGTATATGCAAGGGGGGAGGGAATAGAGGCACCAGGAGAAATTTTCTATGTGTGTGGTGTTTGTGTTGGTATTTGTGGGTGTGAGAAGATAATGAGACGTGGGGGCAGAGGGTGTGTCACTGCGTGAGGTCCGGTGGGTCGAGGTGAGGCCCTTCGTTCTGTTCCGTCCTGCGCCACATTGGTTGGCCCGTGACGCATTTAGGAAGACCCATGGATGACTAGTCGTACAAGACAAAGATAGCAGAATTGTGAAGGACTCTGTGTCCACTGACAAAGCCGGCTAGGATTTGTAACCCTAGGTTCTCTGACTAAGGTAACCCCTTTATCTCTGATATTACTATTCATCCAACCTAACTTTAAGGGGCATCCTATAGAACGCTCTGCTAGAATCATACTCGTTGATTAGGAAGAGAGGTGTGAGACAATGCGTGAGAGACAAGCGTAAAGATAATGTGCGTACATGAGACACGTAGGCAGGCCCATGTATATAGAAAGGGTCGATGAGGATTGTGCGTGTGTATGTTTGCGAGAGGAAGAGTGCTTGTGATAAAGGTTAGTGAAAACAGTTGTAAATGGTTACGAGAGAGAGGGAGGGTTATATCTAGAGCATGTGTGCGAGAAAGACACCTCGGGAGAGAGTGTGTGAGCATGTGTGAGAGACCACCGATGGAGAGTGAAACTACACGTAAAAGACTGCTCTACACATTGATTAAAGATATAAATTGTATCCAAATATTAGGATGGGATCATGATATTTGCAATTGGCGTAAGGAGCGGTCATTGATCCATCAGACATCTAGATTCTATCGAATTTGAGCATGTCTATGTTATTATTCGACACAATTGATCCACATAGTTAGTATTTTGAACTCCAGACAATGCATCGCTTTAGCAATCGAATATAAACGTGAGTATAGTTCATGTTGTGTGTGTAAAGCACATTATACATACGAAAGTTACACAATGGACATTATAAATAGCTACTACCTATGAACTAGCATACATTTGAATTCAATTTAAGGTGGTTTAAAAAAATCGAATTCAACATGAAGTCCATTCAATTATTTGAATTTGATATCATGGCATTTGTAAACCATACCCAAATTATGGGGGCACCAATCTTTGCTCTGATTTTGTACATAATAGCATATGTAGTCGTGTACAAAATAGATTCAAATAGCTCCTCCATTCCAAAATAATCGTAGTTATAGGATTTTTAAGTGTCAAAATTTCAAAAAGAAGCGGATAATTTAATGAGGTTTTCAAACATACAAGGGCAAATATAACGTTGTATATTTAGGTCAATCCTCATAGTTCAAGAGTACTCTAAACGTGAATGCTTGTGTTTCAAAATTTCGAACGAAGCGCCAAAAGAGCCTCTACTCGCCCGAAACCGCGTGAGACCAATGTTTGGTAGTACAAGGAAATTACTTTTCTAATAACTCCGACCCGTGAAACCTACCGGCCCGACGTCCAAAGGTCTAAACCGGGGTAGGTTTGTAGCTTCATCTAGACGCCACACAATCGCATCCGAAAAACATTCATACACAATGGCGCCTAAGCACACATGCACGCGGCCGAAATCGCTCCCGCCCACTATTTGGGACACCTGGGATTACCATCCTACCCCCGACCCGCAGTAGGTCCCAAATTTAAGAGGGGGGCAAAGTTTGTACTTTCCCCAAATTTCAAACAAGCGCGTCTCATCTTCTGTTCAAAAAAGCCAAAAACAAGCGCATCCCAGACTGAAACATGCTTCCCCCACCCGTCTGATTCCCCTTTCGTACTCCGTGGGCGCCAAAACTACCTCTCCACCAGCCGCGAAACCCCGGCGTCCTCCGTCCGCCACCCCATCCCACCCATCAACCGCCGCCCTCCTCCATCACGCCGGAGCCGATACCCCGACGTCGTCGTCCACCGCAACCTCAGCCACAACGCCCTCCACGGCTAGTAGTTGAAGCCGAGGCCGAGCCGTCCGTACCCAAGCCATTTCAACCACGCCGTCCCGTGCCTCACTGCTGCCGCTCCAACTTCGCCACCCTCCACCGCACCGGAGCTGTTCCTGCTACGCCGTCCTTCGCCGCCTCGGATCTACTTCCCCTCTGCCGACATACGACCATGGCAACACAGTCAACAATTTGGCCATGGGTTCGTCCAAGCATGCACCCTCCAGAACATCGGTTTCCCTGGTAAAAATAAGAAGATCGGCATGACATGTGGGGGTGACCACACCGGCAATCGAAAAAGGTACTCCTCTTCCCTTATTCGTGCAAATCTTACGTCTCTACTTGCACGGTATTCATCCCACAGAAGACACTAGTTGACCGCTTCTTCTTGATACTAGATGTTCCTAGTAACTCGCGATGCACAAGGTTTCTCCTCATATACTATTTCACCTTAGCTAGAGGTCCGTCGCCCCCCTGAATTTCAATTTCTGGCCACTTGATTCCCAATTAACAGAAGCATTCCCCGGTGTAACAGGCGCTAGTACGCCTATTATGCCGGGAAGCAGCGCCTTGGTGTTTATCATAGGGGCGTGTGCGGCCTAGAGCTACTGGCGCCCGATCTGGAGGTCGGCCGGGATTAAAGGGATGGCCTGGGGGCGCTGCCAAGCATGGCGGTGGTGTGAGGTCGATGGGAGGGCGGGGCGGCGGAGGCAGGGGTCTAGGCCGGTGGTCGCTGGCGGTTCGAGAAAGATCGTCAACAGTGACTGGCGGGAGGTAGACGAAGGCCATCTGCCCGTTCCTTATAGATCAGACGGTTCATTAAAAAAATCGACTGACCTATTTATTTTTAGTCGACTGTTATCTTAGATATGACCACATGTGGTGGTGTGCTGGAGGAGTACCTGCATTTCCTGTGCTCATATATTACAGAATCATACGGAGTAGAATTTAATTTTGTTTGCCATGCAATGTTGTAGAGCTATCATATGTCTCCTGTCATTTATTTTTTCAGCCACCTGCTATCTGCTACTTTTACAGTGCACTAGTTCTGCACACACTTCACCCTTACTCTCACTGTTGTGTTTTTATGCAAGGGTATTTCAGACTCTGCTGCCATGAGAGAAGCCAAAAAGAAAAGATATAAGTCGCTCCAGCTTGTTGTGCGGCTAGGCAAGACACGTTTCAACGCTTTAATGGGTGAAGTGTTAGCAGATGGAGACGGCGAACGTAGCTCTGGAGTTGATGACCTCGCTCACAATGAACCAACATCCCAGGTGCTTGCTTTAACTTCGCGGTGTCATATGTGGTTGCATGTTCCATATGGTGTCTAGCTTGTATTCGAAAGGCCAAAGTCGATAAGATAAGGAAAGATATTTTTTTACATGAACCACCATCCCGTGAGCACCAGAAGACAAATAGCTAGTCAGGGCACTGGCCGAGCCAGTGACAAGCCCAGCAAAGATAGGCATCACCTAGAAGCCAACTAAAAAGCTGCGATGGTGGCGAAGCAGCCCGCCTCCCACCAGGCTCTCAGGTCCTAGATGATCATGCTCACCACTCCAGCCGGATGTCTAGCTTGTATTGCTTCCAATTTGGTTAAATTGCATCTGCTTAGCTTACACATTATACCTTTGAATATGACATGCCTTTCTGTTTTTGGTACATACTAGTACATCTGTGTATTAACCATGTTCTTACATCAAACTAATGTTCTTGTGTATCCCTCATCAATCACTTATGATGAGGCAGGCGAGCAAGAGGACTACTCCCGACATGATTCTCAAGAAACAGAAATGCTACATGAAGATAGTGAACGTAGCTCTGTAGTTGATTACAGCATGTCCCCTACACTAGCATCGCAGGTGCTTGCTCTAACTTGGCAGCGTGATATGTGGTTGCATGTTGCATATGGTGTCTAGATTGTAATTCTTCCAATCTGGTTAAACTGCATGTGCTAGTCTGCTTAGCTTATACATTATACCTGTTAATGTGACATGCCTTCCTGTATTTAGTACATAGTACATCTGTCTAGTAAGCATGTCCTTACATAAAACTATTGTTTTTTTTGTATACCGCATCAATCAACATGACGAGACACCTTTAGTATATGCAGTGCGATATTAGTTGCATCTTTCATATGATTTATAGCATGCGCTGCTTCTAATTTGTTGAAATTCCATTTATGATGGGACGCTTTTAACTTGGCAGAGTCATATTGGTTGCATCTTTCATGTGGTGTCTAGCTTGCATTGCTTCTTATTTGCTAGAATGGTTTCTGCTTAGTTTACACAAACAGTTGTGAACATGCCATGTCGTCCTATTTTTCGCTCATATTCCATCCTGGTATCATGTGTTTGCCTTACATCAAAGTAGTGATTGTCAGTATCATGCATGAATGAGTTCTAAAGAGACAATTTTATTGCTTTTTCTTGTCGGTTTTACTTGACAATTCAAAATCAATAAAGCGGAAGGAAGTTAGCAAGGCAGCGGATAAAGGTGCTCCTTCCGAACGGAGGGCCTCTACAGTTTCTACTCCTCCACACCCCCAAGATGATTTCCAAGACAACACATGCATAGACACTCAACAAAGCTATGTTTATGATGAGCACGTCTCCCCTAGTGCAGCATCACTGGTGCTCCCTCTAACTTGGCACTGTTATATGTGGTTGCATGTTATGTGTGATGTCTAGCTTGTATTGCTTCTAATTTTGTTGAATTCCATCTGCTTACTTTACACATTATACTTGAGTAAGACACGTGTTCCTGTTTCTAGAACATACAATATCTGTCTATCACACCATGTTCTTACATCATATTACTACTGTTGTGTAACCTGCAACAATCACTTATCATAAGACACGTTTGACTTCGGAGTGTGATATAGGTTACATCTCACATTCTTTTCTAGCTTGTACTACTAATTTGTTGAAATGGCACTTATGATGAGACAGTTTTAACTTGGTAGAGTGATATTCGTTGCATCTTTCATATGGTGTCTAGCTTTCATTGCTTCTAATTTGTTGAAATGCCTCCTCCTTAGTTTACACATCATAAGCTGTGAATATGCAATGATGTGAATATGCAATGGCACTAATGACGAGAGACCTCTAACATGGTAGTGTGATGTTGTTTGCATCTTGCATATGATTTATTTCTGGTACTGCTTCACATTTGTTTAAATGCCATTTATGATGAGACACTGTTAACTTGGCAGAGCGATATTTGTAGCATCTTTCATATGGTGTCTACCTTCCATTGCATTGCTTCTAATTTGGTGAAATGTCTTCTTCTTAGTTTACACATCATAGTTCTGGTTATCTCTTCCGTCCTGTTTTTCATACATATTACATCCTCCTATCATGTGGTTGTCTAACATCAAAGTTCAGTTCGTCTGCATCACGCATCAATTTGTTATGAAGAACTAAATTGTTATTTGTTTTTCTTGTCGGCTTGACTTAACATGGCACAGAGAAAGAGGAAGAAACACAGAATGGCAGGGAATGAGAAGTGGATGAATCCTGCAGATTCTGCTGGTACTGATGGTGCAATAGAAGGTCAAAGTCCAGCAGAAAATTCTACAAACACGGCATCCCATGCTACACGAGTTGCAAAAAAAGACAAATAGAAACAAATAGCTGTCACCAAACAAGCAGAGACAACCCTAGTTCTTGCAACACCTACCACAGTACTACCAGTTGCACGACGTACTCGTGCGTCAACTGAGCTAGCAGCACGTTCCCAAGCTCCCTTGCCACCTGACACTACTTCCCAAGCACTCTTGACACAAGACGAGTTGGCAATATCAGATGAACCTTGTGAGCTTCAACAGCAAGAAGGTAGTTGCTGGAGTCAAGTTACAGTTGCATGCTTCTTTATATGTAGTCTCACAGTTTGATGTACACTAACACTTCCTATGTTTGTTGTTGGACTAGCACCTAGGCGCAAGAGGAAACAAACATTAGGGATAATGCTCGATAGATTAACTAAATCTAGAGGAGGAAGAATGGAGATCCGTTTTGAGGCAGGTTTAAAAAGGCCACGTGATGCTACAGAGTCAGCCAAGTTAGTACCAGAGGCAGCGGTTGCTGTTAGGTGTCATGTACGTATCCTCCCAACATGGATTCAGTACAGGAATGACAAAGAAGAAACCCAGTTCAACACCTTCCTCGACCATTTATCTGTAAGTATGGTTATGTATGGAAACTAGTAATATTGTCTTGCTCTGTCCAATACTTTCTAGGTTGCTGATAATGAGACTCCCATAATTTTCAACAGATGAGGTTCAAGTTGGATAGCCAAGATGATGCAATTAGGCAAGCTTGCACCCATGTTTTCAAGGCTGCTCTGCGACAGTATCATTATAACTTGAGGAAAACTCACTTTGAAGGCAAGGCTAACAGTGAACTTTCCCAAACATCTCCAGTGGAAAATATATCTGATGAAGACTGGAGAGGCCTCGTTGAACACTGGTCCGATCTGAAGTATCAGGTACATTATATATATGTCATCAGATCACATGTTGAAGTCCTATTTATGCATGTGCCATACAAATCTATCTTCTTGTAGGTGAACTGTTCAAAGAACAAGGCCAACCATACGAAAGTGAAATTCCAACAGACGACAGGATCTCGTAGCTATATTGCACACTGCACGGCTCTTGTAATTAGCTGCTGTTTCTCTCTTTTCACTGTACCATATTATCAGATCTATATTGACTTGTTCGAAATGCAGAGGAAAGCCCGCAAGGACCAAAAAGTACCTGAACCAACTGCTGTGGAAATCTTCAAGGACTGTCGCACCAGCAAGAAGAAGGGCATGACTACACCAGTCAAAGCCGCTGTTGTAAGTCCTTAATCCTCATGCCTTTTAACTACTACTTACTCTGACTTGTGCCTTGAACTGCATGGTTTGCAGCCAATGTATATTACTCTTTTCAATTTTATACACAATTGTCTTAGTGTATCATTGCACCTTACAAGGTTTAAAAGAGAGGAGTGATGTTCCTTTCATCTTGACCCGTAATCTAGTTCCGTGCTGGACTTGCCCACACAACGTTACAATTGCCTGTTTGTCTGTTCTCAGTTGTTTTGTGATATGAATGACATCATACTATGCTTACCGTATTATAAACTTCGTCTCTTCATCCTTAGCCCTCAATACAATGTGAAGAAATAGACCATACATTAGCGATGATACATGGTCATATGTTTGGAACCTGGTTTTATTATGTACTTTGCAATAAAATACAACTAATATTTTACATGGGTTCACCAGAATAAGTTCTGTATATAGACCAAAGCTATTTTGTTTGGTTTCGTTGCCTCCTTAATATCTTCTGTTCTGGTACTACTAATGTGAAACCTCAACTTTTCAGCGAGCTATGGAAAAAATGGTGGAACCGCCACCTTCTGAAGGTGGCGAGGCAACTATAACCGCAATGTCAGCTCTTGCTGCAGTGGGTCAGTACCTGTCCACTAACAGTGCCAAAAGCACATTCCTGCGTAATACTAGGTTGGTTGTTAAGGCAATATCGTCCAAACTGCCTCATGATCAAGATATGTAAGCTCAAAGCAATGTTGTATCTGCGCTCCAGACACAAGTCCATTCCCTAACAGAGACCCTTTGTGAAACAAGGAGAAACATTGCTCAATGTCGTCAAGATATGCATGGTTTTGAAACCAGACTATCAGACATTTGCTATGTTGTTCAGGAGCCTAGGGGAAATGAAGGCGAGGGTTATGGTGCTCCATCGGACAATACAGCATGAAAACGTAACAGTCAGGTCAAATGAACTAAGCTTCTGAACTTCTGGTGGTGCATTTATCTGCTAGACTGTTAAGTTTTATGCCAACCTTCCTTTTGTTATATAGTTGTAATTTGTTTTGGTGCGATACAAAATGTATTCTTAACGTGCAGCCACCGCCTGAAGAAAACAGCAAGCCATTTTTGTATAGTGTAGGGTGTTCCCTATATTTGCACTGGTGGCGATCTTTGATGCCGAGTGGATGTAATCTGTGCATTCGCCTTAATAGCCTAGCGTTAGTTTTAGCCTTATTTATTTCCTAGTCTTCTTTTTCCCTAGTTTGCTAGTGGCCGCAACTACCATGGGCCATATACGGGTCGTAGGATCCATGGGTCACCTACGGGCCGTCAATAAATGGTCCTGTAATCGGTGGGCCTCGGGCCGTCGGATAAATGTGTCTACATGGGCCATAATCAGGCGTAATTGGTATCGGCCCAGTACGGTAACATGCCGTTAACAGGCCGTAGGACAGCAAAGGCTTAATTCTGTCACGGGCATAATGGGTCGTTAATGGGCCAGAATATAGGACGGGCTGGAAACAGGGCAAAGGGTTAACAGGCCAGAAAGGGCCGACTCTTGCCATGGGCTGATTTTGGCCCATTAGGGTAACACGCCAGTAACGGGTCGACTCTTGCCATGGGCCGAATTTGGCCCCTTAGTGGAACAGGCCAGTAACGGGCCGGAAGTAATCGAGGGCCGAAAAGGAGCCCAAGAACGTATGGGCCGTCAATAGGCCGAAAGCTAACACGGGCTGGAAACGGCCCATGTAAATCACGGGCCGTTAACGGGTATAAAGAAAATTACTGCTCATTATGGGCTAGACTCATCGTGGGCCTGTAATGGGCCGAAAGATACGAAGGCCTCATATGGGCCGAAAGATGTCGTGGGCCATACATGGGCCGAAAGTGAAATGGGCTGGTATTATATTCGACGGCCCACATGACGTTGTTGGGCCGATTTCATTTAGGGCCTAACGGGCCGTGAGTTAACGGGCCATAAAATGGGCTATTTGCAAAGAGACCGTTAACAGGCTTTTCATGGGCCGGCCTGTTAACTTTTGACCAAGTCAAACGGGCCGGCTTTGTAAGCTAAATGGGCCACTGTTGGGCCGTGCCACCTGTTGACATATCATAGGCGCCTAACTGACCCACTGACGAGCTGACACGTGTTTCGTCCGGCCAATAAGAATTTTACACGTGGAAATTTCCCATTGGTCGGGGCTGTTAAAGGGTTATCGGATCCAAAACCCGACTCGATAGCTTAACGGCGTTCCGTTATGGTGGATGCCACGTGTCGGTCACCCTTGACGAAAGCACTTCTGTGACGCGCGATTTATCGTCATGGAAGTGGACACTTCCGTGATGATAATTTTGGTAATGTCATGGAACACTTCTACGACAGCACAGGTATGACTATCTTGATTCTGTCATAAATTTGTCATGGATGTACATGCATGACAAAAAAAGTGACCTACTGTGACAAACACGTATCATCACGGAAGTGTATTTTTTTGTAGTGCAAGTTTCCTCTCTATGTGCTTAAAGCTTTGAAGTTATGCTTGTTTTACCCTCCTATGCTAGTTAATTATTGTTCCCACAAGTTGTTTGCTCACAAAATCCCTATGCATAGGAAGTGGGTTAGACTTAAATGTACTAGTTATATTCTTCATGATTCTCTCTTTATGTTTCAGTTCTTATCTTTTATGTGAGCATCATTGAAATCATCATGCCTAGCCAGGGGCATTAAAAGATAGCGCTTGTTGGGAGGCAACCCAATTTTATTTTAGCTCCTTGCTTTTTGTTCCTGTTTATTAATAAATAATTCATCTAGCCTCTGTTTAGATGTTTTTTATGCTTTTAATTAGTGTTTGTGCCAAGTAGAACCTTTGGGAAGACTTGGGGAAAGTCTTGTTGATCATGCTTTAAAAAACAGAAACTTTAGCGCTCACGAGAACTGCTGCCATTTTTATTTGGAGAGTGATATTTAGTTAATTATTTTTGAAGATGATTAATAGATAAATTCCTCAGGTCCAGAAATTTATTTGAGAATTTTATGAGTTCTAGAAGTATACGTTTGATCCAGATTACTACAGACTGTTCTGTTTTTGGCAGATTCTGTTTTTCGTGTGTTGTTTGCTTCTTTTGATGAATCTATGGCTAGTAAAATAGTTTATAAACCATAGAGAAGTTGGAATACAGTAGATTTAACACCAATATAAATAAATAATGAGTTCATTACAGTAACTTGAAGTGGTGATTTACTTTCTTATACTAACGGAGCTTACGAGTTTTCTGTTAAGTTTTGTGTTGTGAAGTTTTCAAGTTTTGGGTAAGGATTCGATGGACTATGGAATAAGGAGTGGCAAGAGCCTAAGCTTGGGGATGCCCAAGGCACCCCAAGGTAATATTCAAGGATAGACAAGAGCCTAAGCTTGGGGATGCCCCAGAAGGCATCCCCTCTTTCGTCTTTGTTCATCGGTAACTTTACTTCGAGCTATATTTTTATTCGCCACATGATATGTGTTTTGCTTGGAGCGTCATGTAATTTTATTTAGTTTTTCTTGCTGTTTGAATAAAATACCAAGTTCTAAAATTATTAAATGTTACAGAGTCTTCACAGAGTTGCATAATTATTCGACTACTCATTGATCCTCACTTGTATCTTTCGGAGTAGTTTGTCATTTGCTCTAGTGCTTCACTTATATCTTTTAGAGCGTGGTGGTAGTTTTATTTTGAAGAAATAGATGAATTCTCATGCTTCACTTAGATTATTTTGAGAGTCTTAATAGCATGGTAATCTACTAAAATCCTAATATGCTAGGTATTCAAGAATAATAAAATTCTCTTATGAGTGTGTTGAATACTATGAGAAGTTTGATACTCGATGATTGTTTTGAGATATGAGGATGGTAATATTAGAGTCATGCTAGTTGAGTAGTTGTGAATTTGAGAAATACTTGTGTTGAAGTTTGTGATTCCCGTAGCATGCATGTATGGTGAACCGTTATGTGATGAAGTTGGAGCATAATTTATTTATTGATTGCCTTCCTTATGAGTGGCGGTCGGGGACGAGCGATGGTCTTTTCCTACCAATCTATCCCCCTAGGAGCATGCGCGTAATACTTTGCTTTGATAACTTGTAGATTTTTGCAATAAGTATATGAGTTCTTAATGACTAATGTTGAGTCCATGGATTATACGCACTCTCACCCTTCCACCTTTGCTAGCCTCTCTAATACCGCGCACCTTTCGCCGGTATCATACACCCACCATATACCTTCCTCAAAACAGCCACCATACCTACCTATTATGGCATTTCCATAGCCATTCCGAGATATATTGCCATGCAACTTTCCACCGTTCCGTTTATTATGACACACTTCATCATTGTCATATTTCTTAGCATGATCATGTAGTTGACATTGTATTTGTGGCAAAGCCACCGTTCATAATTCTTTCATACTTGTCACTCTTGATTCATTGCATATCCCGATACACCGCCGGAGGCATTCATATAGAGTCATACTTTGTTCTAGTATCGAGTTTTAATTCTTGAGTTGTAAGTAAATAAAAGTGTGATGATCATCATTCAATAGAGCATTGTCCCAAAAAAAGGGAAGGCCAAAAAATGGGAAGGCCAAAAAAAGAAGAGAAAGGCCAAATAAAAAAAGGGGGAAGGCCAAATAAAAAAAGGGGGAAGGCCAAATAAAAAAAGGGGCAATGTTACTATCCTTTTACCACACTTGTGCTTCAAAGTAGCACCATGATCTTCATAGTAGAGAGTCTCCTATGTTGTCACTTTCATATACTAGTGGGAATTTTACATTATAGAACTTGGCTTGTATATTCCAATGATGGGCTTCCTCAAATTGCCCTAGGTCTTCGTGAGCATGCTTTCATATACTTATAGCTCTAGTGCATCCATTGCATGGCAATCCCTACTCACTCACATTGATATCTATTGATGGGCATCTCCATAGCTCGTTGATATGCCTAGTCGATGTGAGACTATCTTCTCCCTTTTTGTCTTCTCCACAACCACCATTCTATTCCACCTATAGTGCTATGTCCATGGCTCACGCTCATGTATTGTGTGAAGATTGAAAAAGTTTGAGAACATTAAAAGTATGAAACAATTGCTTGGCTTGTCATCGGGGTTGTGCATGATTTAAATACTTTGTGTGGTGAAGATAGAGCATAGCCAGACTATATGATTTTGTAGGGATAACTTTCTTTGGCCATGTTATTTTGAGAAGACATAATTGCTTTGTTAGTATGCTTGAAGTATTATTATTTTTTATGTCAATATAAACTTTTGTCTTGAATCATGGATCTGAATATTCATGCCACAATTAAGAAGAATTACATTAAAATTATGCCAAGTAGCACTCCGCATCAAAAATTCTTTTTTATCATTTACCTACTCGAGGACGAGCAGGAATTAAGCTTGAGGATGCTTGATACGTCTCCAACGCATCTATAATTTTTGATTGCTCCATGCTATATTATCTACTGTTTTGGGCAATATTGGGCTTTATTATCCACTTTTATATTATTTTTGGGACTAACCTATTAACCGGAGGCCCAGCCCAGATTTGTTGTTTTATGCCTATTTCAGTGTTTTGAAGAAAAGGAATATCAAACGGAGTCGAAACGGAACGAAATCAACTGGAGAAGTTATTTTTTGAAGGAAACACACCTGATGGATTTGGACCCCACGTCAGAAGATACACGAGGTGCTCACGAGGGTGGGGGGGTGCCCCCCCTAGGGCGCGCCCCCTGTCTCGTGGGACCCCCGTGGCTCCTCCGACGTCCTCCCTGCACCCATATATATCCACGTACCCTAAAACTTCCAAAACAGAGATTAGATCAGGAGTTCCGCCGCCAGAAGCCTCCGTAGCCACCGAAAACCAATCTGGACCTGTTCCGGCACCCTGCCGGAGGGGGAATCCTTCTCCGGTGGCCATCTTCATCATCCCGGTGCTCTCCATGACGAGGAGGGAGTAGTTCTCCCTCGGGGCTGAGGGTATGTACCAGTAGCTATGTGTTTGATCTATCTCTCTCGTGTTCTTGATTTGGCACGATCTTGATGTATCGCGAGCTTTGCTATTATAGTTGGATATTATGTTTCGCCTCCCCCTCTTCTCTCTTGTAATGAATTGAGTTTCCCCTTTGAAGTAATCTTATCGGATTGAGTCTTTAAAGATTTGAGAACACTTGATGTATGTCTTGCCGTGGATATCTGTGGTGACAATGGGATATCACGTGATTCACTTGATGTATGTGTTGGTGATCTACTTGCGGGTTCCGCCCATGAACCTATGCATAGGGGTTGGCACACGTTTTCGTCGTGATTCTCCGGTAGGAACTTTGCGGCACTCTTTGAGGTCCTTTGTGTTGGTTGAATAGATGAATCTGAGATTGTGTGATGCATATCGTATAATCATACCCACGGATACTTGAGGTGACATTGGAGTATCTAGGTGACATTAGGGTTTTGGTTGATTTGTGTCTTAAGGTGTTATTCTAGTACGAACTCTAGGGCTGTTTGTGACACTTATAGGAATAGCCCAACGGATTGATTGGAAAGAATAACTTTGAGGTGGTTTCGTACCCTACCATAATCTCTTCGTTCGTTCTCCACTATTAGTGACTTTGGAGTGACTCTTCGTTGCATGTTGAGGGATAGTTATGTGATCCAATTATGTTAGTATTGTTGAGGGAACTTACACTAGCGAAAGTATGAACCCTAGGCCTTGTTTCCACACATTGCAATACCGTTTACGCTCACTTTTATCATTTGTTACCTTGCTGTTTTTATAATTTCAGATTACAAATACCAATATCTACTATCCATATACCACTTGTATCACCATCTCTTCGCCAAACTAGTGCACCTATACAATTTACCATTGTATTGGGTGTGTTGGGGACACAAGAGACTCTTTGTTATTTGGTTGCAGGTTTGCTTGAGAGAGACCATCTTCATCCTACGCCTCCTATGGATTGGTAAACCTTACGTCATCCACTTGAGGGAAATTTGCTACTGTCCTACAAACCTCTGCACTTGGAGGCCCAACAACGTCTACAAGAAGAAGGTTGTGTAGTAGACATCAATGCTTCGCCAATACCGATGGTCATCTTCAATACAACACCGTCGGTCGTGGTTTTGTCACGATAGATGTCCTCATAGGAGAACTATGTTGTGAGTCCAGTGCTGCTAGGTGAAAGCTTGGATGGGGTTGATCGAAAACGAGAGACGCGTTGATACATCCATTTTGCATCATGTTTTTCTACTATTATTTATAATGTTTTGGTTAATATAACACTTTGTGGAGCAATTAATGCCTTTTCTCTCTTAATTAATTTGCAAGATTTACATGAAGAGGGAGATTGCCAACAGCTGGAATTCTGGACCTGAAAAAGCTATGTCAAATATGCCTATTCTGCACATCCACAAATGAGCTGAAATTTCACGAAGAATTATTTTGAAATAAATAAAAAATACTGAGGAAAAGAAATTACCAGAGGAGGCCACCGAGGTGCCCACAAGGCACCAGGGCGTGCCCACCCCCCAGAAGGGCCTTGGTGGCTTGTGGGGCCCCTGGCCAGCCTCTATGGCCCATCTTATTGTAACACCCCGTATATAACTTGCCATATTTGTATTCCAACTCTTGCCATTTCCGGCACTAAGTTATCATTTTTCCTCGTTGCCGGTTTTTTGTCTTCGTGTGCTTTTGTCTTTCTCATGCATCTCATATCATGTCATCATGTGCATCACATTTGCATACATGTTCGTCTCATGCATCCGAGCATTTTCCTCGTTGTCCGTTTTGCATTCTGGTGCTCCTATGCCCTCCGGTGTTCCTTTCTACCTCTTTTCGCGTGCGGGTGTTAAACATTTTCGGATTGGACCAAGACTTGCCAAGTGGCCTTGGTTTACTACCGGTAGACCTCCTGTCAAGTTTCGTGCCATTTGGACTTCGTTTGATACTCCAACGGTTAACCGAGGAACCGAAAAGGCCTCATGTGTGTTGCAGCCCAACACCTCTCCAAAGTGGCCCAAAACCCACCTAAACCCCTTCCATCATCTAGGTCGTTCGATCACGATCGCGTGGCCAAAAACAGTACTCAATTTGGAGCCTCCTAGCTCCTCCTACCTATAAAAAGGCCTCTCCCCCCGAAATCCCGGGTCTCTTCCACCCCTAACCCTAGATCCCTCGTCCTTCCGCGCGCCGGACACATCCGGGCGCGCCGGACACATCGCCGCCGCCGCCAATCGCCCGCCGCCATGTCACCGCCGCCGTCTTCTCTCTCCTCCGCGCCCGCCACGGCCCGCCGGGGCCCATGGCCGGCCCTCCCCACCGCCCGACCGGGCCGCGCCCCGCGCCGAAGCCCCGCGCCTTGCCCGGTCGCTCGCCGCCCCCGTCGCCGCTCCACCGCCCGTCGGCGTCGCGTGCCTCGCCGCAGCGAGTTCCGGCCGCCGGAGCCCGCGCCTCTCCGCCTCGTCGCCCTCCTTGCCGGCGTGCTCCATCACCGCCACCCGAGGCCGCCAAGGCCCCTCGCCGCCCCTTCCTCGCCTCGCCGTCGTCCAAGTCCAACTCCGGCGAGCTCCATTGTCGACTCCGGTGAACTCTGGTGAACCTCGAAGTCCGTTCCCCGACCCTAGATCCAGATCTGGAAACCCTAACCTCGGTTGACTTTTTGCCCTCGTTTTCAGTAATTTTTTCATATGTTCATCGCATCATAACTCTGCACCGTGGCTCCGTTTTGGGTGTGTAGCATATCAAATTGTTTGTCTCGACGAGTACTTCATTTCATTCCATTGCACCATGTTCATTTGAGCTTATCTTGATGCCCTAAATGTTGTTGCAAGAGGGCTATGCAATGTTAGTTTCTGATTATTATCAGCAATTGGACATTTGTCATTTTTGCCATGATTAATGTGTGCCTCCTATGAACTTGAGCCCTACATGTGTTTTGAAGTATGCCATGCCATCTTTACAGGGGTGTATGCCATGTATTTTTGTGATCTTTGTGGTGACTAGCACAAGCATGCAAAGTAGCCCTCGTAATGTTGCTGATTTCAGGGACTTAGAAATCTTCTAAGTCTTTGTCCTGTCATCCCATATTTTTATGCCATGTATTCTTGTTGCTACAGAGTGATCCATGCCTCTTTTGAGCATGATCAGTAAGGATGTTTTGTAGATATTGTTGTGCTCTATCCATCCATGTCTTTGTTTGCAATTATGGAGCACCCTAGCTTGACTCAATTGAGCTCTACTTTTGCTATAAAATGTTCCTGGCAGAATGTTTACGTGTTAAGCATTTTTGCCGAGGTTGTTGTAGTTGATCCATGCATGCTATGTTGTTGTTCTTGCCATGTTTAGCTTCTATGCCATGTCTACTTGCTGGGTGTATGCTTAGTTTGTCATGCAATGCCTTGTGGTGAGTGCATCGAGCTCGTAAACATGCCTACTTAATATTTGTTTTGCCATGTTCCAGTTTTCTACCAAGTTTGAATCTGTTAACGATAATTGCAATGTTCACATGGTTGCCATTGTATTTTCTGATCCCTTTTGGCTTATGGTCAGTAAGGGACTTTTGTGTATGCTTTGAGTAGCTTCATGCCATGTCTTGCTTTGCCATGATATGTTCCTATAGCATGTTGATATCTTGCTCTAAACATTGCTTCCTGATGTCAAATTCCTGGCATGTTGTTATTTTCACTAAGTCTGTAACCTGATATCTTTTGCACTTTTGCCATGCTTGTTTGAACCTGATATTGAGTGAATTAGCTGTAGCTCAGTGTTCATACTTTGTCAAGCATCTTGAGTGGATCCCTGCCATGTATTTTGTTGCTATGTTAGAGTGCAGTAGCTTGTTGTTCTTGATGCATTTAGATGGCCTCGTGCTGCTAATCGCAGATCGGTGCCATATTTGTTTTGCTTGTCATTTCCAAACCATGCATCCGATTCCGGTGATCTTTATATCGACTTCGACCGAAATCAACTCCTGTTTCCAGTGGCACTCTTGGTTTTCTAGGTTGAGGCCAGGTTCAGTCATTCCTTTTCGAAGCATGCATAGGCATCACATATCACATCCCGCATATCATGCCATGTTTTGCATCATTGTTGCTTGCGCATTGCACGTGGTTGATTGTGTCTCCCTTTGATTGTGTTCTTGCTTTGGGTAGAGCCGGCGGACGAGTACGTGATTGAGGAGCCTGTTGAGTACGCTTACGAGGATCAAGCTAACGTCAACTCGGAGAACATTGCAGGCAAGATGACCATACCCTCGAAATCACTTCTATCTTTGCTTGCTAGATGCTCGCTCTTTTGCTATGCCTATGCTACGATACCTACCACTTGCTTATCATGCCTCCCATATTTCCATGTCAAACCTCTAACCCACCTTGTCCTAGCACACCGTTGTTTGGCTATGTTACCGCTTTGCTCAGCCCCTCTTATAGCGTTGCTAGTTGCAGGTGAAGATTGGAGTTTGTTCCTTGTTGGAACATGTTTATTTGTTGGGATATCATTATTATATCTTGTCTATTTTAATGCATCTATACACTTGGTAAAGGGTGGAAGGCTTGGCCTTATGCCAGGTGTTTTGTTCCACTCTTGCCGCCCTAGTTTCCGTCATACCGGTGTTATGTTCCTTGATTTTGCGTTCCTTACACGGTTGGGTTATAATGGGAACCCCTTGACAGTTCGCCTTGAATAAAACTCCTCCAGCAGTGCCCAACATTGGTTTTACCATTTGCCACCTAGCCTCTTTTCCCTTGGGTTCCGCGGACTCAAGGGTCATCTTTATTTTAAACCCCCGGGCTAGTGCTCCTCTGAGTGTTGGTCCAACCTGTCAGCCGCCGGTGGCCACCAGGGTCAACTCTGGGCTGGCCTACCGGAAGTTTGGACAATCCGGTGTGCCTTGAGAACGAGATATGTGCAGCTCCTATCGGGATTTGTCGGCACATTCGGGTGGCTTTGCTGGTTTAGTTTTACCATTGTCGAGATGTCTTGTAACCGGGATTCCGAGTCTAATCGGATTGTCTTGGGAGTAGGAATATCCTTCGTTGGCCGTGAGAGCTTGTGATGGGCTAAGTTGGGACACCCCTACAGGGATTTGAACTTTCGAAAGCCGTGCCCGCGGTTATGGGCAGATGGGAATTTGTTAATGTCCGGTTGTAGAAAACATGAAACTTAACTTAATTAAAATGAATCAACAGAGTGTGTGGCCGTGATGGTCTCTTTTCGGCGGAGTCCCGAAAGAGAACACGGTCTCATGTTATGCTTGAACGTAGATTGTTCTAGGATCACTTCTTGATCATAGTTCATCGATCGTGCCTGTCGGTGTACTAGAGTAGGGGTACCCTAGTACCCCGAACTTGTGCACGGGCAGTCGCAGCACCCCCGCGGCAAGGCTTGCCGGGCGACCGCCAAGACCCTCCGCGGCTACTTCGAAGACCATTCAAGAACAAAGTACTCAAGACAAGACCCCGGCAAGAGGAGCTTGCCGGGAAGGCTATCAGAAGCGTCACAAGGCCCCGGCAAGAGGAGCTTGCCGGGAAGGCCAACCAAGGCATACCAAGAAAACTTGCCGCGACGCGCTACGCGCCCCGGCAAGACCTGGTGAGCAACAAGCTCCCGGGCGCGACAAGACAACAACCGCGGCGAGGCGCTTGCATCGGCGAACCGCCTCTCCGAGCCCGCGCTCCGGCACACCCGCCCACATGTCGCTCTCCCGAGCACACGTGGCGGGAGGCCGTGCAGCTAGGGGTGCGTGGTGGCGAGCAGGCGCTGACAAGATCACCATTGTGGCAAACGGTGTCGTCCCTAGCGGTCCCTTTCGGTACTATTTAGGCGACACAGACGGGCATTTAATGCCCTTGTCCCCTGCCGTCAGGGTTAGGTTCGATAACACTGTAGCGGGTAGCTATGCCTACTACAGCACCTAGCTGTGCCTACTGCGGCACCTTTCCGTTTTTGCCCTTGACCCCCGTTGCTCTATGTCGGTAACCCCTTGCATATAAAAGGAGGCCCGTGTGCAGCGAGGGGGAGGGGGATGGCCAGTTCATACACACGCGACCGGTCTCGCTAGCAGCTGGAGTGTACTGTAGCACTCCGCGCTCCCGAGCAAGAAATCAATACCAAACCACAAAGCAGGAGTAGGGTTTTACGCATCCGTGCGGCCCGAACCTGGGTAAATCGCTCGCGTGCTTCGCCTCGATTTACTCTTTGCACGACCAACCGCCCGCGTGCTCTGCCTCGATCTGCTCTTTGCGCGACCTCCGCCCCTGCCGAACCGAAAGGGACCCGGTCCGCCAGTCCCATAGGTGCCCGTGGATCAGAAACCCCGGCATCTTTGGCGCGCCAGGTAGGGGGCGTCGAAGTTGTGTGAACCAGATCCGGCGCTCTCGCGGGCTAGATCTTCATCATCTTCATCGATCTCGCGGGGCTAGATCTTCATCATATTCATCAACATGCTGCCGAAGAAGAAGGTTTCGGAGGCAGCTGCTCCGTCCGCGCCGAGCCAGCCACCGCTGGAGCAAACGGTTGGTGGGGCAGGCGCCGGCGGAGGGGCACGCGTCGATGAGGGAACTCACGGTGCTGCCAGGTCCAAGGACAAGGCTGCGCTGCCCGTCGGCGGCGTGGCCGGCTCCCACAACGACCGGGCGCACTCCAAGACCTCGGCGTCCGTGCATGCACCGCGCCCATCTCAGGAGGCGCGGGACCGGCAGCGTCATGGTACTCACGGTACCATGCGCTCGCTGGATCCGGATCGGGTTGGTGGATCTCGGAGCGCTCCGGACCACCATGCACATCAACCTGCTGGCGCGAGCGAGACACGGTCGCCTGGACGGGATACTGCTCCTTCTAACATGGTTAGAAGTCCGAGTATATCCCGCTCCTCGCACCGTTCACTACCGCCACCCGCCACCGCAGCAGAAGCTCTGGCGCGAGCTCAGCTGCTCCTAGACTACCCTCCAGCGACGGACAAGATCGACGACTGGAGGGCCACTATCCAGAGTCTCATCGGCTTCGCCAACGGCGACACTCCTCGGCAGCCGAGCACGTCGCAGCCGCAGCGAGTCAGCCAGGTACGAGCCGGTGGTGACAAGACTGGTGGGGGTGCAACTACTGTGCACTCCCCGCCCCGAAGGCCAAGATCGCCGACCCGCCGGATCCACCTCGACAGCGACTCCACCGCGTCGTCAGATCCCCAAGCTCGTCGTGATCAGCGCCAAGTTCTTCAAGAACGGCAGCGGGAAGACGCTCATACTCGCATCGAGCGCCGGAGAGAAGCGCGACGTCAATCAGACCAGCGCGCTGGGCCCTCTGTTGACATGCATGCGCCAGGGGAACCAGGCGACTTACTGTACACGGTAGGTTGCCCTGCGTTCACTCGTGAGCTGCCGCAAGTCCAGTGGCCCAGTACGAAGAACTTCAAGCCAGATGTACCAGAGAAGTACGACGGCAAGTTGCATCCGTCGGAGTTCCTCAGCATCTACACCATCGCGGTGCAGGCTGCTGGGGGACGGGACAACAAGATCCTTGCCAACTACTTCCTGCTGGTGCTTAAGCCCAACGTCAGGTCCTGGCTCATGCACTTGCCGGACAACTCCGTATCCTCCTGGGCAGACCTGTGCCACCAGTTTGTTGGCGCCTTCACGGGCGGCCACAAACCTCATGGCCAAGAGAGTGATCTTCATCTGCTCGTCCAGAAGGAAGGAGAGCCCCTGCGCCAGTATATCCAGAGGTTCAGCCGTGTACACCACAACATCCCAAATATCCACCCTGCCGCGGTAATCAGCGCGTTCCATCAGAACGTGTGTAACCGCAGGATGCGGGAGGAGATGGCGATGTGCAAGATTCGGGACGTCAGTGAGCTATATGCCCTGGCCGACAAGTGTGCGCGCGCTGAGGAGGGGAGGAAATTCCCCGGAGAAAGCACTGGAGCAGAGGGATCTGACAGTGAGGATGCTGCCCCGGCAAAGAAAAGCCGGCGGCGCAACAGGAAGAAGAGAGGTAAAGAGGTGCTGGTCGTTGAGCAGTCCGGCAATGAAGGTGACGCCAAGAAGGCTACAGTTGGTAGCTCCGGCAAGGAAGTTGCTGCATGCACCAACTGTCAGGCTGTGGCGGTCGCCGACAAGCGGGACGGCTCCGACAGGCAGTACTGTAAGATTCACCGCACCAAGGGCCATAACCTCCAGAGCTGCAAGAAGGTCGAGCAGCTTGTCCAGCAACAGAAGGCTGAGTACGAGCGGCGCGACAAGGAGAGAGGCCAAGGGGGTGCCGAGAAATCTGGCCAGAAGCGCACCGGCCAGGAAGGACGCCGCGGCAAGGCCAAGCAGCGGCAAGGAGACAGACCTTCCCGCGGTCGCGACAAGGATGAAGACGACGATGAGGATGAAGACATGGATGACGTTGAGACCAGCGAGCAGGAGTTTCAGAAAGCCACAGAGGTCTTGTGCGTTGACGGTGGTGCTTCTCTACATACCTCGCACCGCCAGCTCAAACAGTGGGTGCGGGAGGTCAATGCAGCAGAACCACCCATCGAATCGCGCAAGCTTCTGAAGTGGTCCAGCACGCCTATCATCTTTGACATTGAGGACCACCCTGATCGCACAACTGCGGTCGGGTGTCTGCTGATGTTGGTTTCACCAACTATCCGCAACCTCAAAGTCACCAAGATGCTAGTTGACGGCGGGGCCGGCTTAAACCTGATCTCCTCCGCTGTACTCCGGAAACTCCAGATCCCTGACAGCGAGCTCGAAGAGACCGGCACATTCCAAGGAATCAACCCGGGAAGGAGCAAGCCGAAGGGGAAAGTCACGTTGCCAGTAACATTTGGCAGCGAGTTGAACTTCAGGACTGAGAGGGTCACATTCGACGTTGCCGATATCCCATTGCCTTACAATGGGATACTTGGCCGTCCAGCACTCGCCAAGTTCATGGCGGCCTCTCACTACGTGTATAACGTGCTGAAGATGCCAGGCCCGATAAGCGTCATTTCTGTCCCTGGCGACAAGAAGGATGCTCTTATCTGTGCCGACAAGATCTACCGGGAAGCAGCAGCCACGGCAGACCGCGATCCACTTGCTGCTGAAGCTCCTGGGACCAAGAAGACCAAGTCCGGCAAGAGTTCTGGTGCCTACTCCGGCAAGCGCACCTCTTCGGAGTGCTGCGCTGCCGTTGAGGACGCACCATCGAGCTCCAGGAAGACCAAGCCCGGCAATAGTTCTGATGCCCACTCCGGCAAGCGCGCCTCTTCGGAGTGCTGCGCTGTCGTCGAGGACGCACCATCGAGCTCCACCGGCAAGTGCAAGAAGACGATGGCAGCTCCGCCAGAGACGAAGAGGGTATCCGCCAAGGTGGACGGCGCTGGTGGTACCTTCACCATCAGTGCCACGCTTGACCCTAAATAGGAAAGCGCGCTCATTACTTTCCTGCGGGTGAATGTCGACGTGTTTGCATGGCAGCCGTCTGACATCCCCGGTGTTCCCAGGAAAGTGATTGAGCACCACCTTGCCGTTTGTCCCCATGCGCGGCCCGTCAAGCAAAAAGTCAGGAAGCAGGCAATGGAGCGCCAAGAATTCATTGCAGAAGAGATCAAGAAACTGGAAGCAGCAGGCCTCGTCAGAGGAGTGCTCCATCCCACGTGGTTGGCCAATCCGGTAGTCGTGCGCAAGGCAAACGGGAAATGGAGGCTTTGTATCGATTTTACCGATGTTAACAAAGCTTGTCCCAAAGACCCATTTCCTTTGCTGCGCATCGACCAGATTGTTGACTCCACAGCCGGATGTGATTTGCTTTCATTTCTTGACGCATACTCAGGGTATCATCAGATCTTCATGGCAGAAGAGGATGAGGAGAAGACCGCATTTATTACTCCATGTGGCACGTACTGCTTTGTACGGATGCCTTTCGGATTAAAAAATGCTGGTTCAACATTTGCAAGAGTAGTCCATATTGCTCTTGAGCCACAAATACACAGAAATGTGGAAGCCTACATGGACGATATAGTGGTCAAGAGCAAGGACAGAGCAACCCTGGTTCAAGATTTGGACGAGACCTTTGCAAATTTGCGCAAGATCAGCCTCAAGCTCAACCCAGAGAAGTGTGTGTTTGGAGTTCCCTCCGGCAAGCTTCTCGGGTTCTTCGTGTCTCAGCGGGGGATTGAAGCCAATCCCGACAAGATCAAGGCCATCGAGCAGATTGAAGCACCAAAGCGCGTCAAAGATGTGCAGAAACTTGCCGGTTGCATGGCTGCTCTCAGCAGGTTTATCTCTCGGTCGGCTGAGCGCGCCCTGCCGTTTTTCAAACTATTGAAAAAGGCAGGTCCAATGAAATGGACTCCGGAAGCGAAGGCTGCGCTGCAAGACCTGAAGAGATACCTGTCCTCCCCTCCAATACTTGTCGCACCTAAGCCACAAGAGAAGTTGCTGCTGTACATAGCGGCAACCAATCAAGTGGTTAGTGCTGCGTTGGTAGCAGAGAGGGAGGCAGACGATGAGCAAGCAACCGTGGCAAGCGCATCCAGCGACAAGCAGGGGGCTTCCCTGGCAAGCTCTGGCCCCGACAAAGATGGATCTACGCGGATGCACGAGGAGGCACAGAAGAAAATGGTGCAGCGGCCAGTATACTTTGTCAGTTCCCTCCTGCAGGGGGCTAGGTCAAGGTACTCTGGTGTGCAGAAATTGCTTTTCGGCCTTCTCATGGCCTCGAGAAAGCTGCGCCATTACTTCCAAGCACACGAGATCACAGTTGTCACTCGCTTTCCGCTGAAGAGGATACTGCAGAATCCAGAAGCGACGGGCAGGATCGTTGAGTGGGCACTGGAACTGTCAAGCTTTGGTCTCAGGTTTGAAAGCACTTCAACTATCCAGAGCAGAGCATTGGCAGAGTTCATAGCAGAGTGGACGCCAACACCAGATGAAGAAATTCCAGAAACGAGCGTCCCCGACAAAGAAGCAAGCAAAGAGTGGCTGATGTACTTTGATGGTGCCTTTTCGCTGCAAGGCGCCAGCGCTGGTGTGCTGCTTGTCGCACCCGCCGGGGAGCACCTCAAGTACGTAGTCCAGATGCACTTTCCCAAGGAGCAAGCAACAAATAATACTACAGAGTATGAAGGCTTGCTTGCCGGTCTCCGGATCGCGGCAGACCTTGGGATCAAGAAGCTCATTGTCAGGGGTGACTCACAGCTTGTCGTCCGCCAAGTAAACAAGAATTATCAGAGTCCGTTGATGGAAGCTTACGTTGACGAAGTGAGAAAGCTAGAAGAGCGCTTTGATGGCCTACAAATGGAGCACGTTCCGAGAGCTCAGAACGCCATTGCTGATGGCCTGTCAAAGTGCGCCGCACTTAAGCTACCTGTGGAACCAGGGACCTTTGTGCTCAAGCTGACTCAACCGTCCGTGACACCATCAACTGGACAAAGCAAGAAGAGGAAGTTGATTTCTGGCGACCGTTTTCCGGCAGAGCTTCCAGAAGCCGCCGCCAAGAAGGTCCCTAAGATCAACGTCGAAGGCCCTGAGGAGCAGTCTTCTCCGGCAAGCTCCAGGGCTTGTTCCGTTGAAGCAGAAGCTCCTGGCAGGCTTGTCGCGGAACGTCACGCTCCGGCAGAGACACAGCTCCTCGCCGTAGAAGCGGATGTTCCCGCAGCAGCTGAGGACAACGCCAAGAGCGCTGAGGAGCAAGATGCTCCGGCAAGCCCCAGGGTTTGTTCCGTTGAAGCAGAAGCTCCCGACAAGTTTCGCCCCGGCAAGCTTTTCCGGGAATGTCAAGCTCCGGCGGAGACACAGCTTCTCGCCGTAGAAGCGGATGTTCCCGCAGCAGCAGAGTTGCCTTTAGTCCTTGTTGTCGAGCCACAAGCTCCAACATGGGCGCAGCAGATTGTCCGTTTCCTTCAGACAGGAGAACTTCCCGAAGAGCAAGAAGAAGCGGAAAGAGTAGCCCGGCAGTCAAGTATGTACCAGTTTGTCGACAAGACACTGTACAGAAGAAGACTCACGGTGTGAAATTGAAGTGTATTTCCCGGGAAGACGGACAAAAGCTGTTGGCAGAGATACACGGAGGCATATGTGGTCACCACATTGGCGCAAGAGCACTTGTCGGCAAAGCATTCCGGCAAGGTTTCTTCTGGCCAACAGCCCTCCAGGATGCAACTGCACAAGTAACCAAGTGTGAAGCGTGCCAGTTCCATTCCAAGCAGATACACCAGCCGGCTCAAGCTCTCCAGACGATCCCTTTATCCTGGCCATTTTCGGTCTGGGGGCTCGACATCCTCGGCCCCTTCCCCCGAGCTGTCGGGGGCTTTGAGTACTTGTACGTCGCGATCGACAAGTTCACAAAGTGGCCGGAAGTGGAACCAGTGAGGAAGGTGACCGCACAGTCAGCCGTCAAGTTCTTCAGGTCGATTGTTAGCCGCTTCGGGATCCCTAACAGGATAATCACCGACAACGGTACACAATTCACGAGCCACGCCGTCATGCAGTACGTCCAAGATCTCGGCGCCAAGGTCTGCTTCGCTTCTGTTGCTCACCCGAGAAGCAACGGTCAAGCGGAGAGGGCAAACGCTGAAGTACTGCGCGGGCTCAAGACCAGAACTTTCGACAGGCTGCACAAGTGCGGAAGAAACTGGATCGAGGAGCTATCGATGGTTCTTTGGTCGATCAGAACGACGCCAAATCGAGCCACTGGACAGACACCCTTTGCTCTAGTCTATGGAGCAGAGGCAGTTATCCCCATGGAACTCGTATACGGGTCACCTCGAGTGCTCGCTTACGATGAGCTTGAGCAAGAGCGGCTGCGGCAAGATGACGCGCTGCTCCTTGAGGAAGATCGTCTTCAGGCTGCTGTGCGAGCTGCTCGCTACCAGCAAGCTTTGCGCCGCTACCATAGCCGCAAAGTTAATGCCAGAAGTCTCGAGGAAGGCGACCTTGTTCTTCGGCGCGTTCAGTCGGCCAAGAATTCCAACAAGTTGACGCCGAAGTGGGAAGGCCCTTACCGGGTGAAACGAGTCACAAGGCCTGGCGCTGTCCGCCTTGAGACCGAAGATGGCATTCCAGTGAGCAACTCCTGGAACATCGAGCATCTTCGTAAGTTTTACCCGTAAGGCGCGGTTGTCGGGCCCTGCCCGGCAACCACCCTTCTGTACAAGTCTTGCCGCTGTTGCATGTAATCCTTTGTACAGAGCCAGGCGCAGACCCTGAGCACCAGTAAATGAAGCGCTGCCACCCCGGGGTTATAGAATGCATGCTAGGTTGAGTCTCGTCCTTGGTTAGGGTTGATAGTGCCTAACAGCGGCTAACCCCTAGCTTAGAGGTCGAGTGTCCGTCCTTTGCTTTTCCTTCGTTCGCAGGGCTCGCATATCCTGGCCAGACCGCTTGAGGACGAAAAGGAGAAGAAGGGCGCGCTGGCACCTGAGCCCCGGCAAACCAGTGTTGCCGGGGGTTGCAGGTACCAAGATTCGTTCCCGGCAAGCCAGAGTTGCCGGCAGCTGCAAAATCAGATAAGTCTTTCGTCCCTCATCATGCATCCTCTTATGGACTGGGGAATGTGAAACCGCGTTTCTTCCCGAAAACTGCCGTGCTCCCCCGAGTCTAGGCCCTGGAGCGCGTTCCCGGGGCCAAGTTTGGTCGTAGTCGCGGCAGCAAAGGGATGAAACAAGGAGGCCGCACCCACCTTGTTCCCGCCTCCGTCAAAGGCGTGAGAAAGGTCAAGCAGCGTGGGAAGGCGGCAGGGCCTGTTGCCGGGAGAGGAAATGTCTGTCCGAGGGATACCAAGGATTTACTCCTTGGTGTGGGTTCAACCCGCGAGGCAAATAACCCGGCAAACATCCCCTTTTCATTAAAAAACATCCCACTCAGGTACAGTCCATAGAGGATGAAAAACATGAAAGAGAGGGTTACAAGTTTTAGATGCAGCTAAGGCCCGAGGGCTTACAAATTAAAAAGATAAGGTGCCCGTAATCCCTTTCCTGTCCCTCTCTTCAGGAGGTAGGTCAAGGAGGTGAAAAGGGGAAAAGGGGCGCCTAGGCAAGCTACAGGTGCCAGAAGACACCAAGAGAACATCCCGGGGGGCCGACCGAGGGCTTGACGGTGATGGCGACGCCGGAAGCGGGGCTCGAAGACGGGGCGGTAGGACGTCAGCACGCTGTCGAGGGCACCACGCCCTCGTACTCCGACCTGACGGCCTTGTCGCCAGCCCTCTTCCCCTTCCGCAGCCTCCCTACGCCAGCCGCCCAAGGAGACGCCCCCGGGGAGTTCAAGGAGCCGGCGACACGGATGATGGGGTCGCCGGTGCCGCGCGGAGCGGCGCCCGACACCTAGTCGGACCCGCCATCCCGCCGCCCGCCACCCTCATCGTCGCTGTCGCTCCCCTCCTCGTCACTCTCGCTCGAGGGGGAGCCTTCGCTATCGGAGGAGCTGTCTACGCAGCACTTCGCCCGAGTGCCGAAGCACCCGAAGGCCTTGACGGAGAGGAGATCGCCCTCCATCAGCTTGAAATGGAGGGTAAACCCCTCCATCAATCTGTGGATCCGGGCGAACGTCTTCCACCCTCGGTCAAGATACATCACATTAGGGGCTGGGAATGCAACGCGGACTCGCATGCCGCTGATCCCACAGCCCCTCATGTGCAGCCTCAGTGTCTCGGGCGGGTCCAACTCCATCGCGCTCGCGAACGGAGCTGGGAGCCGGAGGCGACGACGAGGCGCCCGGCGCAGCCTGACGAAGAACTCGCAAGGGTTGTCCCCTATATGGACCGCCGCGGGGAGAGGAACCGCTGGCGGAGGCGAAGCTGGCGCGCCGCCCCGTCCGCCTCTTCCCCGAGCGCCTCAACCTCGTCCTCGACCTCGTCCACGACCTCGCCCCCTCCCTCTTCCCCTTATGGCTGGTTCCGCCACCACGGGCGCGGGAGAGGGAGAGGTGCGCTATCTGGCGGCGACCCTTGCCGCCACCGATGATGGGCCAGGGTTCCCTTTCTCCATGGCGGATAAGAGAAAGGGGAGCAGAAGCTGAAGAAAGGAGGAAATGGGAGAGTGCGGGTTCCTGTGCTCCCCTCCCGCTCTTTTAAAGGAGCGAGGTGGGGGCTCGGCCGCCCCGCTCAGCGAATCAAGGCACGGGAAGGGCAGGGAGTCAGGCCCGACCCGCTGCCTCTGCTCGCGACGGCCCAGTTCCCCACTTCCACCGTCCGCGACTCCAAGCGCATGGGAGCCGCGTGGCAGGGATGCAGAACCAAGGCGACGGATGAGGCGGCCTCGAAAAGCCGCGCATCGGCCCCGTCCAGTAAATGCGCCACGCCCCCACGCCTACCTCCATTTAAGGAGGAGGGCGTGAACCGTCCCCTTCATCATGCGCGTCACCCACGACGCCGCGTTTGACGCGCGCCGTCCTGGGCGTGCGCGGTGGAAGCGGAGAGATATGCAGCGTGACCTAGGCCGCGCGTGCTCGTGCACTGTTTTGGGCCTGGCCCAACAGCGCTCGGCACCGTGTCTGGCCCAGGCCCGGGGGCTCCTGTCGGTGTACTAGAGTAGGGGTACCCTAGTACCCCGAACTTGTGCACGGGCAGTCGCAGCACCCCCGCGGCAAGGCTTGCCGGGCGACCGCCAAGACCCTCCGCGGCTACTTCGAAGACCATTCAAGAACAAAGTACTCAAGACAAGACCCCGGAAAGAGGAGCTTGCCGGGAAGGCTATCAGAAGCGTCACAAGGCCCCGACAAGAGGAGCTTGCCGGGAAGGCCAACCAAGGCATACCAAGAAAACTTGCCGCGACGCGCTACGCGCCCCGGCAAGACCTGGTGAGCGACAAGCTCCCGGGCGCGACAAGACAACAACTGCGGCAAGGCGCTTGCCGCGGCGAACTGCCTCTCCGAGCCCGCGCTCCAGCACACCCGCCCACGTGTCGCTCTCCCGAGCACACGTGGCGGGAGGCCGTGCAGCTAGGGGTGCGTGGTGGCGAGCAGGCGCTGACAAGATCACCATCGTGGCAAACGGTGCCGTCCCTAGCGGTCCCTTTCGGTACTGTTTAGGCGACATAGACGGGCATTTAATGCCCTTGTCCCCTGCCGTCAGGGTTAGGTTCGATAACACTGTAGCGGGTAGCTATGCCCACTACAGCACCTAGCTGTGCCTACTGCGGCACCTTTCCGTTTTTGCCCTTGACCCCTGTTGCTCTATGTCGGTAACCCCTTGCATATAAAAGGAGGCCCGTGTGCAGCGAGGGGGAGGGGGACGGCCAGTTCATACACACGCGACCGGTCTCGCTAGCAGCTGGAGTGTACTGTAGCACTCCGCGCTCCCGAGCAAGAAATCAATACCAAACCATAAAGCAGGAGTAGGGTTTTACGCATCCGTGCGGCCCAAACCTGGGTAAATTGCTCGTGTGCTTCGCCTCGATTTACTCTTTGCACGACCAACCACCCGCGTGCTCCGCCTCGATCTGCTCTTTGCGCGACCTCCGCCCCTGCCGAACCGAAAGGGACCCGGTCCGCCGGTCCCATAGGTGCCCGTGGATCAGAAACCCCGGCAGTTCCTTTGCCTTCTCTTCTCGCTCTCATTTGCGTATGTTAGCCACCATATATGCTAGTGCTTGGTGCAGCTCCACCTCATACCTTTTACCCTTCCTATAAGCTTAAATAGTCTTGATCGCGAGGGTGTGATATTGCTGAGTCCCCGTGACTCACAGATTCCTTCCAAAACCAGATGCAGGGACCGATGATACCGCTCCAGGAGATTCGACTGAGCTCAAGTGGGAGTTCGATGAGGACTCAGGACGATACTATGTTTCTTTTCCAGACGATCAGTAGTGGTGCCCAGTTGGGGCGATCGGGGACTTTGTTGCATTTGGGTTGTTCTTTATTTTGCTTCCGTAGTCGGACCTTGATTGTATCTGGATGAATGTAATGATATTTATGCTATTGTGTGACGTGGCGAGTGTAAGACAACTATGTACCTTTTTCCCTTATTCATTACATGGGTTGTGTGAAGATTACCCCACTTGCGACATTGCTTACAATGCCGTTATGCCTCTAAGTCGTGCTTCGACACGTGGGAGATATAGCCGCATCTTGGGTGTTACAAGTTGGTAATCAGAGCCTTCCCCGACTTAGGATCCCCCTGCTTGATCGAATCGTTGGCGTTGTTGAGTCTAGAAAAATGTTTTGAGTCATTTAGGATTATATATATCGGAGAGTAGGATTCTTTTACTCCTCAGTCCCTTCGTCTCTCTGGTGAGGCATCCTGACATAGAGTTTTGACTCTTCTCTTCTCAAATTTCAGTAAAAAAATTCGGATCACGCGGGTATCTTGGAATCATTCCGATGGTTTTGTGACGAGAACATTGTTCTTGGTGCCTCCTGACATTTAGGGGTTGTGGCAGTGTCCCGGGGAGTTGAGCTCCGAGGTGTTGTTGTCACAATTTTATCATTGCAATTCTGGAATACCTGAGTTTCGCCGACATCGAAAATCTCTTTTATGCAGTTGTTAGTGAGATAACCTCGACGCCACCCAGTACCGGGGCGGGAGTTCAGGAGTATTGCCATAACTCGTATAACTGATGCTTTTCGAAGGTTGAGGTAAATGATTTCCGAAGGTTTCTTGGTTATGTGTTGAAGGATGGATACAGCTAGATGTAGGATTTGCTAGCTTTGGGTGAGATATTATGTTTCCCCTGTATCCCCAACACCTGATTGCATAACCGGGAGAATTTCGGGAGTTTCATAGGTGGGAGTTCATGTAGCTCTAGTATTTCTTCCGCGAATATTTGGTTTGTGATTGGGTAATCCTCACCAAGTATTTGTTCTTATCCGTACCTTGTTGTTTTATCCATATACCTCTATCTAAGTGGCCTCTCAATTTATGGAAGTGTGACCATTTAATTGGAATTCATTCGTTCATTTTGCTCGGATGTTAAGACTATATGTTGCAATTTTGATCCATTTGATTCAGCTTGAATATATGTCTATCATGATGCTAACGGATGTCACCATCTTCAGGATGGCTCCTCCAACGCGTCAGAATCCTGAACCGCCACCACCACCTCCTCCTCCGGAGGCATGGCAAGCTGTGATGGCCGCTACCAATGCAAACACGCAGCTGATCATGCAACTCTTGCAAGAACACAACCAAGGGAATCAAGGCCATGGCAACAATCAGAATCAGTTTGCTAGACTCAACCAGTTCCTCGCAAATTAGCCAAAGACCCTCAGTAACTGTGTCGAGGCAACACACGCTGATGATTGGCTCGTGGATATCTCAAGCGTTTCGAGTGCAGCAACTTCAGGCCTGAGGACTTTGTCAAGTTTGCCTCGTTCCAACTCAAAGACCAAGCTGCATAATGGTATCAGCAGTACAAAGATTCCAGAGGAGGTCGTGTGATTACCTGGGATGAATTCCGTCAAGACTCCAAAGCTCACCACATTCCTCAGAGTGTTGTTGAGAGCAAGTATGAGGAGTTCCGCAATCTGAAGCAAGGCGGCTTGTCTGTTTACCAGTATAACGTTATGTTCCAGAAGCTCGCTCGTTTCGCTAAGCAAGACGTCCCTGACGAGAAGAGCATGATTTATCAGTTCAGAGGTGGCCTCAGAGAAGATCTCCAACTAGCTCTTGTGCTTTTCGAGCCGCAGAAGTACGATGAGTTTTACAACATGGCACTGAAACAAGAGACTACTCAACTCAAGTGCGATGCTTCCAAGAAACGAGTCAGGGATGCAACTCCTTCTTCCTCAACTCAAGTGGCAACTAAGCAGGAAAAGTATTGGTTGCCTCCTCCTCCTCCGTTCCGTCAGCCTTATCAGCAGAAGAGCAAAGGTGGCAATGGATCTTCCCACCCACCCAACCCAGGCTTTCAGAACCAGACTTTGTCTCAAGCTCCAAGATCAAGTGCTCCGTATCACCGTCCGCTTTCAGAGGTCACGTGCAACAAGTGTCAGCAGAAGGGTCACTATGCCAACAAATGCTTCAATCAGAGGCGTCTTCCTCCCCCTCCTGTGAGATCTGCTAGCACCGCAGTGGTCAAGCATAATCCCAAGTTTGCAAAGGTCAACATGATGAACGCAGCTCAGGCAGAGGACTCGTCAGATGTGATAATGGGTAACCTTCCTGTTAACGATATTCCTGCAAAAGTTCTTTTTGACACTGGTGCATCGCATTGTTTCATCTTGAGACCATTTGCATCTAAGCATGAGTTGGCTTTCCAAGATTTGCATAGATCGTTAGCAGTTGTCTCACCGGGTAAATGCTTGCACGCAAGCTACGTGGTTCCAGATGTTTCTATCACGTTGGGCGACTATAAGTTTCTGTCTTCTCCAATGGTCCTTGGTAACTCGGATATTGATCTTATTCTCGGAATGGATTGGCTTTCTAAGCACAAGGCTCAGCTTGATTGTGCTGCCAGGCAGATTCAATTGACACATTCATCTGAGGATGTAATCATTTTTGCCGCTCGTGATGATACCATTCGATTGTTTTCTCTCAACGAGAAGGGCGAGCTGGATGCCATCTCTCAGACTCCATTCGTTTGCGAATATCAAGACGTCTTTCCAGAAGAGCTTCCAGGAATGCCTCCGCACCGGCCAGTTGAATTCGTCATCGATCTTGAGCCTGGCACGGAACCTGTTTGCAAACGTCCTTACAAGCTTGGACCTGAAGAGTTGAAGGAGCTGAAGAAGCAACTCGATATTCAAGAGCGTATGGGTCTCATCCGACCTAGTTCTTCTCCGTGTGGTTGTGGAGTTCTTTTTGTGAAAAAGAAGGATGGAACGGACCGACTTTGTGTTGACTACCGTCCATTGAACAAGAAGACCATAAAGAACAAGTACCCACTTCCCAACATCAATGAGCTTTTCGAACAACTCAAATGTGCTCAAGTATTCTCCAAGCTTGATCTCCGTATGGGCTATCATCAGATTCGCATTCGTGAAGAAGATATCCCCAAGACAGCATTCGGAACAAGCTATGGTTCATATGAATACACTGTCATGTCTTTCGGCCTAGTCAATGCTCCGCCAACTTTCTCTCGCATGATGAACTTCATCTTCAACGCCTAAACAAATGACTTCGTCTTGGTCTACTTCGATGACATTTTGGTATTTTCCAAGAATAAGGAGGATCATGCCAAGCACTTGAGATTGGTTCTGGATAAACTCAGAGAACATCAGTTCTATGCGAAGTTTTCAAAGTGCGAGTTTTGGCTCGATGAGGTTCTCTACCTTGGGCATATCATCTCTGCCAAGGGCATATATGTTAATCCTGAGAAGGTGTCTGCAATTGTGAATTGGGAACCACCTCAAAATGTGAAGCAACTCCGCAGCTTCCTTGGGCTCGCAAGCTATTGTCGAAGGTTCATTGAGAACTTCTCTAAGATCACGCAGCCTCTTTCCAACCTTCTCCAGAAGCATGTGAAGTATGCCTGGTCGCCTGAATGTGACATCGCTTTCAACACCCTGAAAGAGAAGTTAGTCACTGCTCCAGTTCTAACTCCTCCTGATGAATCGAAACCGTTCGAGGTCTTCTGTGATGCTTCCCTTCAAGGTCTCGGTGCAGTGTTGATGCAAGAGAAGAAAGTTGTGGCCTATACCTCTCGCCAGTTGAAGACCAATGAAAAGAACTATCCCACTCATGACCTCGAGTTGGCGGCAGTTATCCATGCTCTTTTAACTTGGAGACATCTCTTGTTGGGAAGAAAACTGGACATCTTCACTGATCACAAGAGTCTCAAGTACATCTTCACTCAGTCAAACCTCAACCTCAGGCAGACTCATTGGGTCGAAATGATTCAAGAGTATAATCCGAGTATTGAATATACTCCAGGCAAGGCCAATGTAATTGCTGACGCATTGAGCAGAAACGCTTACTGCAACAGTTTGATTCTCAAGCCTTACCAACCAGAGCTTTGTGAAGCTTTCCGCAAACTCAATCTCCAAGTTGTTCCTCAAGGATTCCTTGCCAACCTCCAAGTCTCTCCTACTTTGGAAGATCAGATTCGTGAGGCTCAACTTCTTGATGCTATGGTGAAGAAGGTGAATTGGGATTGCCAAGAGTCAACCCAAGTACAAGTGCTATCGTCTTGATGACAAGGATACTCTATTCTTCGAGGATCGCATTGTTGTGCCTAAAGGTGACCTTCGTAAAGTCATTATGAATGAGGCTCACAATTCACTCCTCTCTATTCACCCTGGAAGTACAAAGATGTACCATGACCTCAAGCAGTCGTATTGGTGGACTCGAATGAAGCGCGAGATTGCTCAGTTCGTGAATGAATGTGATGTCTGCAGAAGAGTGAAAGTAGAACACCAACGACTAGCTGGTCTCCTCCAACCTCTTGCCATTCCAGAATGGAAGTTTGACCATATTGAGATGGACTTCGTGACTGGATTTCCAAAGTCCAAGCATGGCAATGATGCTATCTTTGTTGTCATCGACAAGCTCACCAAAGTGGATCATTTCCTTCCTATCAAAGAATCTATCACAGCAGCTCAGTTGGCAGAGCTATATACCTCCAGGATTGTCTCTCTGCACTGCATTCCATAGTTGATATCTTCAGATCGTGGAAGCATCTTTACATCTAAGTTCTGGGATTCTTTCCAGAAGGCCATGGGCACCAACATTCGCTTCAGCACAGCTTTTCATCCTCAAACCAGTGGCCAAGTCGAGCGAGTAAATCAAATTCTTGAAGATATGCTCAGGGCTTGTGTCATCTCTTTCGGTATGAAGTGGGAAGATTGTCTTCCATATGCCGAGTTATCCTACAACAACAGCTTCCAAGCAAGTTCGGGCAAGGCCCCATTCAAGATTCTCTATGGCAGGAAGTGTCGTACTCCTCTTAACTGGTCAGAGACGGGCGAATGCCAACTTCTTGGCAACGACTTGATCACAGAGGCAGAAGAAATGTGCAAAGTCATTCGTGAAAATCTCAAAGCCGCGCAATCGCGCCAGAAGGGTTACTATGATAGCAAACATCGTGACTTGGCTTTCGAGATCGGAGACCATGTCTACCTCCGCGTCTCTCCAATGAAAGGTACTCGTCGCTTCGGTATCAAAGGGAAGCTTGCCCCTAGATAGGTGGGTCCTTTAAAGATCATTGGCAAAAGAGGCGATCTCGCCTATCAACTTGAGCTTCCGTCCAACTTTGCAAACGTGCACGACGTGTTTCACGTGTCTCAACTCTGCAAGTGTTTCAAGACTCCTGAACGCACCATCAACTTCGAAGAGATTGATCTCCAAGAAGACTTGTCTTATCATGAGCACCCCGTTGCTATTCTTGAAGAAATTGAGCGCAAGACTCGCAACAAGTCTATCAAATTCCTAAAAGTCAAGTGGTCACATCATTTCGACCGTGAAGCCACCTGGGAACGCGAGGGCCACCTCCGTTCTGAGTACCCGGAGTTTTTCCAGTCCTAGATCTCGGGACAAGATCCTTTCGTAGTGGTGGAGTGTTGTAACACCCCGTATGTAACTTGCCATATTTGTATTCCAACTCTTGCCATTTCCGGCACTAAGTTATGATTTTTCCTCGTTGTCGGTTTTTTGTCTTTGTCATGCATCTCATATCATGTCATCATGTGCATCTCATCTGCATACGTGTTCGTCTCATGCATCCGAGCATTTTCCCCGTTGTCCATTTTGCATACCGGCGCTCCTATGTCCTCCGGTGTTCCTTTCTACCTCTTTTCGTGTGCGGTTGTTAAACGTTTTTGAATTGGACTGAGACATGCCAAGCGGCCTTGGTTTACTACTGGTAGACCACTTGTCAAGTTTTGTGCCATTTGGACTTCGTTTGATACTCCAACGGTTAACCGAGGAACCAAAAAGGCCTCGTGTGTGTTGCAGCCCAACACCTCTCCAAAGTGGCCCAAAACCCACCTAAACCCCTTCCATCATCTAGGTCATTCGATCATGATCGCGTGGCCGAAACCGTGCTCAATTTGGAGCCTCCTAGCTCCTCCTACCTATAAAAAGGCCTCTCCCCCCGAAATCCTGGGTCTCTTCCACCCCTAACCCTAGATCCCTCATCCTTCCGAGCGCCGGACACATCGCCGCCGCCGCCAATCGCCTGCCGCCACGTCACCGCCGCCGTCTTCTCTCTCCTCCGTGCCCGCCGCAGCCCACCGCGGCCCGTGGCCGGCCCTCCCTGCCGCCCGACCGGGCCGCGCCCTGCGCCTCGCCTGGTCGCTCGCCGCCCCCGACGCTGCTCCGCCGCCCGTCAGCATCGCGCGCCTCGCCGCCGCGAGTTCCGGCCGCCGGATCCCGCCGCCTCTCCGCCTCGTCGCCCTCCTCGCCGGCGTGCTCCATCACCGCCGCCCGAGGCCGCCGAGCCCCCTCGCCGCCCCTTCCTCGCCTCGCTGTCGTCCAAGTCCAACTCCAGCGAGCTCCATCATTGACTCCGGCGAACTCCGGTGAACCTCGAAGTCCGTGCCCTGATCCGGATCCAGATCTGGAAACCCTAACCTCGGTTGACCTTTTGCCCTCCTTTTCAGTAATTTTTGCATATGTTCATCGCATCATAACTCTGCAACCGTGGTTCCGTTTTGGGCGTGTAGCATATCAAATTATGGAGCACCCTAGCTTGACTCAATCTTTGTCCTGTCAATATTTTTATGCCATGTATTCTTGTTGCTACAGAGTGATCCATGCCTCTTTTGAGCATGATCAGTAAGGATGTTTTGTAGATATTGTTGTGCTCTATCCATCCATGTCTTTGTTTGCAATTATGGAGCACCCTAGCTTGACTCAATCGAGCTCTACTTTTGTTATAAAATGTTCCTGGCAGAATGTTTACGTGTTAAGCATTTTTGCCGAGGTTGTTGTAGTTGATCCATGCATGCTATGTTGTTGTTCTTGCCATGTTTAGCTTCTATGCCATGTCTACTTGCTGGGTGTATGCTTAGTTTGTCATGCAATGCCTTGTGGTGAGTGCATCGAGCTCGTAAACATGCCTACTTAATATCTGTTTTTCCATGTGTCAGTTTTCTACCAAGTCTGAATCTGTTAACGATAATTGCTATGTTCACATGGTTGCCATTGTATTTTCTGATCCCTTTTGGCTTATGGTCAGTAAGGGACTTTTGTTGTATGCTTTGAGTAGCTTCATGCCATGCCTTGCTTTGCCATTATATGTTCCTGTAGCATGTTGATATCTTGCTATAAATATTGCTTCCTGATGTTAAATTCCTGGCATGTTGTTATTTTCACCAAGTTTGTAACGTGATATTTTTTGCACTTTTTCTATGCTTGTTTGAACCTGCTATTGAGTGAATTAGCCGTAGCTCAGTGTTCATCTTTTGTCAAGCATCTTGAGTGGATACCTGCCATGTATTTTGTTGCTATGTTAGAGTGCAGTAGCTTGTTGTTCTTGATGCATTTAGATGGCCTCGTGCTGTTAATCGCAAATCGGTGCCATATTTGTTTTGCTTGTCATTTCCAAACCGTGCATCCAATTCCGGTGATCTTTATATCGATTTCGACTGAAATCAACTACTCTTTCCTGTGGCACTCTTGGTTTTCCAAGTTGAGGCCAGGTTCAATCATTCCTTTCCGAAGCATGCATAGGCATCGCATATCACATCTCGCATATCATGCCATGTTTTGCATCATTGTTGCTTGCGCATTGCACGTGGTTGATTGTGTCTCCCTTTGATTGTGTTCTTGCTTTGGGTAGAGCCGGCGGACGAGTACGTGATTGAGGAGCCTGTTGAGTACGCTTACGAGGATCAAGCTAACGTCAACTCGGAGAACATTGCAGGCAAGATGACCATACCCTCGAAATCACTTCTATCTTTGCTTGCTAGATGCTCGCTCTTTTGCTATGCCTATGCTACGATACCTACCACTTGCTTATCATGGCTCCCATATTGCCATGTCAAACCTCTAACCCACCTTGTCCTAGCACACCATTGTTTGGCTATGTTACCGCTTTGCTCAGCCCCTCTTATAGCGTTGCTAGTTGCAGGTGAAGATTTGAGTTTGCTCCTTGTTGGAACATGTTTATTTGTTGGGATATCATTATTATATCTTGTCTATTTTAATGCATCTATACACTTGGTAAAGGGTGGAGGGCTTGGCCTTATGCCAGGTGTTTTGTTCCACTCTTGCCGCCCTAGTTTCCGTCATACTGGTGTTATGTTCCTTGATTTTGCGTTCCTTACACGGTTGGGTTATAATGGGAACCCCTTGATAGTTCACCTTGAATAAAATCCTCCAGCAATTCCCAACATTGGTTTTACCATTTGCCACCTAGCCTCTTTTCCTTGGGTTCCGCGGACTCAAGGGTCATCTTTATTTTAAACCCCCGGGCTAGTGCTCCTCTGAGTGTTGGTCCAACTTGTCAGCCACCGGTGGCCACCAGGGGCAACTCTGGGCTGGCCTACCGGAAGTTTGGATAATCCGATGCGCCCTGAGAACGAGATATGTGCAGCTCCTATCGGGATTTGTTGGCACATTTGGGTGGCTTTGCTGGTTTAGTTTTACCATTGTCGAGATGTCTTGTAACCAGGATTCCGCGTCTGATCGGATTGTCTTGGGAGAAGGAATATCCTTCGTTGGCTGTGAGAGCTTGTGATGGGCTAAGTTGGGACACCCCTGCAGGGATTTGAACTTTTGAAAGTCGTGCTCGCGGTTATGGGCAGATGGGAATTTGTTAATGTCCAGTTGTAGAAAACCTGACACTTAACTTAATTAAAATGAATCAACAGAGTGTGTGGCCGTGATGGTCTCTTTTCAGCGGAGTCCGGGAAGAGAACACGGTCTCGTGTTATGCTTGAACGTAGATTGTTCTAGGATCACTTCTTGATCATAGTTCATCGATCGTGCCTTTGCCTTCTCTTCTCGCTCTCATTTGCGTATGTTAGCCACCATATATGCTAGTGCTTGCTGTAGCTCCACCTCATACCTTTTACCCTTCCTATAAGCTTAAATAGTCTTGATCGCGAGGGTGTGAGATTGCTGAGTCCCCGTGACTCACAGATTCCTTCCAAAACCAGATGCAGGGACCGATGATACCGCTCCAGGAGATTCGACTGAGCTCAAGTGGGAGTTTGATGAGGACTCAGGACGATACTACGTTTCTTTTCTAGACGATCAGTAGTGGTGCCCAGTTGGGGCGATCAGGGACTTTGTTGCATTTGGGGTTGTTCTTTATTTTGGTTCTGTAGTCGGACCTTGACTGTATCTGGATGAATGTAATGATATTTATGCTATTGTGTGACGTGGCGAGTGTAAGCCAACTATGTACCTTTTTCCCTTATTCATTACATGGGTTGTGTGAAGATTACCCCACTTGCGACATTGCTTACAATGCGTTTATGCCTCTAAGTCATGCTTCGACACGTAGGAGATATAACCGCATCGTGGGCGTTACACTTATGATATATAATCCCATTTGCCCTAGAAAAATTAAGGAGAGGACTTTCGGGACGGAACGCCGATACGTCCATTTTGCATCATGTTTTCCTAATGTTATTTATAATGTGTTCACCCATAACAATGGTTTTTTGGAGTAATTCTAATGCCTTTTCTCTCATAATATGCAAGGTTTACACAAAGAGGGAGAATTCCGGCAGCTGCAAATCTGGACCTGGAAAAGCTACATCACGCCACCTATTCTGCACAACTCCAAATGAGCTGAAACTTCACGGAGAATTTTGGTGGAATATATGAGGAACATTGGATCCAATAAGTACCAAAGGGGGCCACCAGGTGGGCACAACCCACCCGGGCGCGCCCTGGTGGGTTGTGCTCACCCAGGCCCACCTCCGGTGCCCATCTTCTGGTATATAAGTCATTTTGACCTAGAAAAAAAATTAAGGAGAGGACTTTCAGGATGAAGCGCCGCCGCCTCGAGGCGAAACTTGGGGCAGGAGCACTTTTGCCCTCCGACGGAGCGATTTCACTGGGGGAACTTCCCTCCCAGAGGGGGAAATCATCGTCATCATCATCACCAACAACTCTCCCATCTTGGGGAGGGCAATCTCCATCAACATCTTCAACAACACCATCTCATCTCAAACCCTAGTTCATGTCTTGTGTTCAATCTTGTTATCGGAACTATAGATTGGTGCTTGTGGGTGACTAGTAGTGTTGATTACATCTTGTAGTTGATTACTATATGGTTTATTTGGTGGAAGATTATATGTTCAGATCCAATATGCTATTTAATACTCCTCTGATCGTGAGCATGTTTATCATTTGTGAGTAGTTACTTTTGTTCTTGAGGTCACGGGAGAAATCATGTTGCAAGTAATCATGTGAACTTGATATGTGTTTGATATTTTGATAGTATGTATGTTGTGATTCCCTTAGTGGTGTCATGTGCACGTTGACTACATGACACTTCACCATATTTGGGCCTAAGGGAATGCATTGTGGAGTATCAATAAGATGATGGGCTGCGAGAGTGACAGAAGCTTAAACCCCAGTTTATGCGCTACTCCGTAAAGGACCGATTGGATCTAAAAGTTTAATACTATGGTTAGAATTTATTCTTAAACTTTTCTCATAGTTGCGGATGCTTGCGGTGAAGGAAATATGCCCTAGAGGCAATAATAAAGTTATTATTTATTTCCTTATTTCATGATAAAGGTTTATTATTCATGCTAGAATTGTATTAACCGGAAACATAATACATGTGTGAATACATAGACAAACATAGTGTCACTAGTATGCCTCTACTTGACTAGCTCGTTAATCGAAGATGGTTAAGTTTCCTAACCATAGACATGAGTTGTCATTTGATTAACGGGATCACATCATTAGGATAATCATGTGATTGACTTGACCCATTCCGTTAGCTTAGCACTTGATCGTTTAGTATGTTGCTATTGCTTTGTTCATGACTTATACATGTTCCTATGACTATGAGATTATGCAAATCCCGTTTACCGTAGGAACACTTTGTGTGCTACCAAACGTCACAACGTAACTGGGTGATTATAAAGGTGCTCTACAGATGTCTCCAAAGGTACTTGTTGAGTTGGCGTATTTCGAGATTAGGATTTGTCACTCCGATCGTCGAAGAGGTATCTCTGGGCCCACTCGGTAATATACATCACTATAAGCCTTGCAAGCATTGTAACTAATGAGTTAGTTGCGGGATGATGTATTAAGGAACGAGTAAAGAGACTTTCCGGTAACGATATTGAACTAGGTATTGAGATACCGACGATCGAATCTCGGGCAAATTGGTTTCAATTAATAGCGACAATACTGAGGAGATGATGGAGCGCTCCCACCCCCACCCCGGCGATCTCCACCCCCTTCCGGCGATCTCCTCCACTAGCCACTAAATTCTAGTTCCCTTCCAGTGGATCTCTTTGGCGCTCCGAGATCTACACGTTCATACCCATCTTCAATGGGTTCCATGGAGGGTTCCACCCTTGGCTTGGACTTCTCCAAGGGTTTGGCCTTTGCGGAGAAGGTTTTCAAATCTACGGGCTTTTCGGTACACCCCATGGAGGACTCCTACATCTTCACCATGGTGGTTTCGTTTGGATGCCATAATTTTCGTTTGAACGAAGATTCTGTGGCTGCGGCTCTGGAAGCAGCTATTGGTGGTTCGGGCATTGATTTCATGGTATTTTTGATAAAGGACAAGGTATTTGGATTTCAAGTCTCTTGCAAGGTTGTTGCCATGATTATTCTTCGCCTTCGGTCTTTTTCTTGCGATCAATTCAAATGCTACTTTCATCTGTGGAGTAACGGTGGTCCTAATTGGAGTCGTGAGTTCAAGATCTGGAATTTAGAGTGTGATGATGAGTGGATCCTAGTGAGTCCCTCCAAGAGACGTGCGGCACTAGGGGTTTTAGCCATGCATTCTAAGCCATCTAAGTCTTCCTTCAAATCTGCTCATTTAATTGGCAAAAAGCTCTCATTTGCAGTTTTTCAGAGCTATGGTGCTTGCCAGGATTATCGTTATCCAGCTACAGAAAGTTGCATTCGTGATATTCAACAGGCGGGATACTCAATTTCTTCTCATGAGCGGGTTATTATTCGTCCAACATTGTCGGCGACTCGCCGGTGGACGTCGGCGAGACCATCTATCTCGTTTGGTACGATGCATGATCTTAGGCCCCACGCTGATCGCACGCCACCCATCTCGGGCGGGAATTCTGTTCCTTTGAATGAGGACGTGTCGGGCCATGTTGGGCCCGCTTCTGTGGCCTCAGAGGGCCTTGATCAGTCATCATCCTCCGCTGAGGTGGGTCGGGCTTCGCCGGTTTCCTTTGGGGAGCAGCTGGATATCCCCTCATCTCAACAAGCAAGGAATGATTTTGATAATTTAATTTCTGGTATGGTTGATGAAATTTCTACGTGTCAGAAGTGCCTTGAAAAGGGTCACTTCGCTTCTGAATGTACATCTATGCTCTGGTGTATCTCCTGCCTTCGGTCTGGTCACGTCAAAAAAGATTGTAACAAATTTGCTAGAATCTTGGGGCTCGTGTGGCAAGCCAAGCCCGTTAACGCTCCATCTTCCGAGGCGCGCTGCGGGAATATCTCTCTGACAAATCCTTTACCAAACTTGGACCTCCCTTGCACTTCCGCATTTACACCGTCGTCCAGTTCCATCAGCCCCGCCCCCAAGACACCACCGACCTCGCCGCCTGCAACCCCCCCCACCCTTGCACTCGCCGTCTTTGGAGGCGGAGCTCTCGACTCAGATGGCCAACTTCCATCTAGATCCCCTGCGGTACGTACCTGCTGGTCACCATATCGTTGATGGTGGAGAAGATCGTCTGCCGCGAACCTTTGTGACGCCACATATCCCAATTGTGCGCCGCCATGAGGAGTTCATGCTTGCGGAGGTAATGCCTATTCCTCAACCAGATGAGATTGGTGCTGCTAGAGAGGAAGTAGTGCAGTGGTTGCAAGGGCATGGTGTTCATGTTCGGTCAGCCCAGCCTTGGGTATGGTCTGTTGGGCTTTTTGAGCTTCGAGATGCTGCCGTCAGATTTTCTTTGCTGCAACTTCCGCCTCAGCCGCTGGGTAATGACCTGTTTTGTGCGATTTATGAAGCATGACGAGGGGGAAAATTTTAGGGGCGTTCAGGGTTTTCGTCAGGGACTTCTTATGTTTCTTGGTATTCCGCTGGACCTTCGCAACACTGAATGCATTAGGGCAGCTGTGAATACTTTTGGCAAATTTCACCATTGGATCAGTGAGGACCCCTATTTGGTTCGCTCTTTGGTTTTTGCTTCATTCCTAGAGGATATTCTTGTGCCACGTGATGTGGTCTTCATGGATTTTGCGGCCTATGGTGGGGCGCGGGTTTCTTGGACTGCGCCTCTATACATTTTGGGGGCGAACTTTGCTGAGCAAATGCCCCAGGATGAAGATTGGATGCCCATCAATGGAAATCCGCATCCAGTTCTGGGTGTTCCTTTCCCTGAGTTACCCCAGTTTAACCTTCATGCCTACCCCGCCTTGGGGTGGAATGCAGTCCCTCCTCCGCCGCCAGAGCCTGTGATCATTGAAGTAGCTGAGGACAATTGGGGAAATGGCCAAGACAATGCTGAGCCTGAACCTGTTCAAGATCAAGAATCAATGGTGGTGGATCTCTCTGCCCAACCAAGCTCTTCTACTGACCAAGGTCCACCCGTCATTGTGGTGGAGGATGATCTATCTGAAGCAACTATGTTGCCTGTAGTCAATGAAGATGCAGCAAACAATTGGGCTATTGTGGTGTATCAGCCTCCTGCTGTCACGGAGAAGATTGCTCTACCTGCGATTCCTTTTGGGCCTCCTTTGCCCCCGGAGATGATTTGGAGGAGGTCTTTTGAGAACCTTCTGCAAGCTCCTGTAGCGTTCTCTGTGCCCAGGCCAGTGCTGCTGCAGCCTTTGTCGCCGGTTGTTCTGTCTAAGAGGAGCTGGGATTTGGCTTTCAGCGATTCGGACCTGCCACGACTTACATGGAGGGAAGAGGAGCCAGCTAGGCCAGTTGCCAGGGCGCTTTTTTTCTGATCCTGTTGATGTGCAACCCGTGCAGGTTCCCCCTTCTGCTGCGGTTAAAGCTCGCAGGCCCCGAAAGACTCTGGCGCCAACTCCAATTGTCGACACCATAGTTCGACGCTGCACCAGAAGCTTGGCCCAGCGTGATGGTTTCAAGCCCACATTCCAAGAGCTCGCACTACAGCCCAAGAGAAAGAAGCCCAAGGCCAAGCCTTTCACGGCCCACATGTATGAAGAGCCTGCTTCTGATGAAATTCCTCCTGAAACCCCTGTTAGTAGACTCCAAGAAGTTGGACGCGAGCTTCAGATTGATGCTGCTCTGCTATCTGTGGATGCACTTATGGTGGACCCACCTGCTGTAGCTTCGCCTTGATATAATGATTAGAGTGTCCCTGGCATATTGGGTTTCGCAAGCCCTTAACTTTGCTTTATCTTTATTTTTTGGCAATTTTCTGCTTCTGGAACCTTGGTGCTTGGTAATGTTGGGACAGAGTAGACTGTGCTATGTTAGACATGTGGTATTGTGTGCCATGTGGTTTCTGATCTTTATCTTTTGCTATAATGAGTAATACTTGTAGAAACTGGAATGTTCTGTGTTGGAATGTAAGAGGTCTGAACTCTGAAGCTAGACAGAGAGCTGTTAGGCAGAAAATTGAGGAAAGCCGATGTTCAATAGCTTGTCTGCAAGAAACAAAATGTGCTTCTTTTGACTCTAGGACAATCAAATCTTTCTGCCCTAAAAGATTTGACTCTTTTGTCTGTTCTCCTTCAATTGGAGCCTCTGGTGGAATTATTGTTGTCTGGAATTCTACAGTTTTTAGTGGCATTGTAATTGAAGTAAAGCAGTTTGCTGTGGTTGTTCAGTTTACTTCCAGGCAAAATAATGAAACTTGGACTCTTGTGGCTGTTTATGGCCCTTGTCAGGGTGTAGCCAGGGACAACTTTGCGGATTGGTTATACAACCTAGTCATACCTATCAATGAGCACTGGTTGCTACTTGGCGATTTCAATTTCCTCTGATCTGTGGATAACAGAAACTTACCTGGGGGGGACATAAATGACATGTTCATTTTTAACGAGATTATTGGTCACCTGGGCCTCCTTGAGCTTCCAATCAAAGGCAGATCCTACACATGGTCCAATATGCAGGACACCCCACTTCTTGAGCAGCTAGACTGGTTTTTTACTTCTGTAGATTGGATTTCCGATTACCCCATGACTGAATTTCTGCCCCTGGCTCGGACTGCATCCGATCATGTGCCTTGTTTAGTGTCCATCAAGACTTCCATTCCAAAATCAAATATCTTTAGGTTTGAAAACTATTGGATTGAACTGGAGGGTTTCATGAACTGTGTTGAATCTTTTTGGAAGCAGCCCTCTCGGAAAACACACATAACTGCTAAAATTGCAGACAAATTTAAATGTTTGAGAATGTGTCTTAAGAGATGGAAAATGAATACTTCCAAATTGAGGTTATTGATTAGCAAATGCAATCATGTCATCTTCCTTCTAGACGAATTAGAGGAGTGGAGGCCTCTCTTTATTCAAGAGAACAATTTCAGAAGAATTGTCAAAACCCATCTGGAAAAGCTCCTGCACTTACAGTTTCTGTACTGGAAGAAGCGATGCTCTATCCGGTACTTTAAGGTGGGGGGAGAAAACACTAAATTCTTCCATGCTATGGCCACTGAGAGGCACAGGAGGAACTCTATAGCTAGTTTAAGACTACCTGATGGAACTGTAGTCTCTGATCACTCCCAAATGGCTGGAATTCTCTGGAGTTGTTTTAAGAATAGAATGGGCACCTCCAGAGGGATTGTGATGGGTTTTGATTTGTCTACACTTATCTCTCCAGTGTCTGGCCTTGAGGTGCTCACTAGGCCTTTTGAAAAGGAGGAAATGGACAATGTGGTCAAGCATATGCCTGTGGATAAAGCACCTGGTCCTGATGGATTTAATGGTTTGTTTTTTAAGAAATGCTGGCACCTTATTTCTGGGGAATTTTATGAGCTAGCTCAGGCTTTTCATGAGGGAGTGGCTGTCTTAGAAAACATCAATAGTTCTTTTATTACTCTGGTGCCCAAAAAACTTTCTCCTGAGGAAGTGGGTGACTTCAGACCTATCTCTCTCACTAGTATGGGGCTTAAATTTTTGTCCAAAATGGCTGCAAATAGATTTCAAGCAATGATTATGCAGTGCATCCATAAGAACCAATATGGTTTCATTAAGACCAGAACAATACAAGACTGTCTGGGTTGGACTTTTGAATACTTGCATCAATGCCATCAGTCAAAAAGGCCAATAGTAATCCTCAAATTGGACTTTGAAAAGGCTGTTGACTCTATTGAGCATGAAGCTATCTTTCAAATTCTTAGATATAAGGGCTTCAATGATAAGTGGATTCTTTGGATGAAACAGCTTCTTACCACTGGTACTTCTTCTATTCTGCTCAATGGAGTCCCTGGGAGGAAGTTTGTTTGTAAGAAAGGAGTTAGACAGGGTGACCCTGTATCTCCCCTGCTATTTGTCATAGCTGCTGACCTGCTACAAACAGTCATTAATGATATGTACAGGAAGGGACTTCTGCATTTACCCATACCCTACCATGATACAGACTACCCTGTGATCCAGTATGCAGATGATACTTTGATCATCCTCCCTGCAGACAGGGCTCAACTACTGGCTCTGAAAGATATGCTACAGGTGTTCTCTCAGTCCACTGGTCTGGATGTCAACTATCAAAAGTCCTTTATTATTCCAATCAATGTTGACAATGTTGTAATGAAGGATTTGGCAACTGCTTTTGGCTGCAAAATTGGTACAATGCCATTTACTTACCTGGGATTACCTGTGGGGACCACAAGACCCAAAATGGTAGACTTCATGCCACTGGTGGACTGTATGGAGAGAAGAATGACTGCCAGTTCTTCTTTCCTTAACCAAGGAGAAAGGCTACAGTTTCTAAACTCTGCTCTATCCTCTTTACCAGTTTTCTTTATGGGTAGTCTTGCCCTCCCAGCTGGTATTCTGAAACAGTTGGAAAGAATTCAAAGACAGTGCTTGTGGAGAAAGCATAGAGATGAGCCAGCCCCATCTCTAGCTGCTTGGGAACTAATATGTAGGCCAAAAAACAAAGGAGGTCTTGGTATTCTTAATCTGGGGGTTCAGAATGTGGCTCTCCTCCTCAAGCATGCCAGTAATTTCTTGAACAAACGAGAAATTCCCTGGGTATCCCTAGTTTGGGATTCATATTATTTTGAGAGAATGCCCCAGGGAACAAATGATTGTGGCTCCTTCTGGTGGAGAGATATTTGTAAAGTCATGCAGCATTTTAGGGACTGCTCCTGGGTGCAGATCAATGAAGGGGACACTGCTCTATTTTGGTCTGATAACTGGGACCTTGGCTCTGAAACATCTAGTTTGCAGGCAAGATTCCCAAGGCTTTTCTCTTTTGCCAAGGACCCCTGGGTCTCAATTAAGGATATTTTTAATACCCATGATCTGCACCAACTTTTTCATCTTCCCTTATCGGCTCAAGCTTTTGATGAGTTAAATCTGATAAAGGATTTAATGGACTCACATAGAAGAGACCCCAGCTCGAAGGACTGTTGGTTCTGGTAGGGCTCTTCCAAGTTTTACAAGCCCAAGATGTTTTACTCACACTCCTTTCAGACTGAGTCCTTCAATCCTTTGCTCTGTTGGATATGGAAATCCTCCTGTACTCTCAAAATCAAGGTCTTTGCTTGGATGCTTATTATGGACAGGTTGAACACCAAGGATATGGTTCAGAGAAGACACTGGCACATGGAGGATGGTGTCCACTGTAGGCTATGCCCTTTGCAGGCTAGGGAAACCAGGGATCACTTGTTCTTCAATTGCAATTTCAGTGTAAGGGTCTGGAATTATCTGCAAATTGATTGGTCTGCTGGCACCTCCATGATTGAGCTGGTTACTCAGGCAAGGAGAAATTTTGAAAGGCCTTTCTTCTCTGAAGTGGTATTCATTGCTTGCTGGCATATTTGGATCATCAGAAATGCCAAAGTGTTCAGAAATGAGAGGGAAAGTTTCAATAAATGGAGGTTTGCTTTCAGGCAAGATATTAGCCTCATGCAGCACAGAATCAGAGCTGCTTACAAGGATGACCTGCTCAAGGGATTTCTTACCTCCCCCCTTAAGCTAGTTTGGTAGGGCTTTCTTTTTTCTTCTTTCTTGTAACCTGGTTACTCCTTGTAATCAACTTGTTGTATCTGTTATTTTTCAATAAAGTTTTGATCTGCTGTGGGGGTTTTGACCCACAGTTCCCAGTCAAAAAAAAAATCTCGGGCAAATAACATACCAATGACAAAGGGAACAACATATGTTGTTATGCGGTTTGACCGATAAAGATCTTCATAGAATATGTAGGCGCCAGTATGAGCATATAGGTTCCGCTATTGGTTATTGACTGGAGACGTGTCTCGGTCATGTCTACATAGTTCTCCAACCCGTAGGACCGCACGCTTAACGTTCGGTGACGATTTGTATTATGAGTTAATGTGTTTTGATGTACCGAAGGTAGTTCGGTGTCCCGGATGAGATCGGGCACATGACGAGGAATCTCGAAATGCTCGAGATGTAAAGATCAATATATTGGACGACTATATTCGTACATCGGAAAGGTTCCGAGTGATTCGGGTATTTTTCGAAGTACGGGAGAGTTACGGGAATTCGCCGGGGAGTATATGGGCCTTATTGGGCTTTTAAGGGAAAGAGAGAGGAGAGGTTGCACGCCACCCAATGCTTAGTCCGAATTGGACTAGGGGGAGGGGCGGCGCCCCCTCCATCCTTCTCTTCTCTTTTCCCTTTCCTTCTCCCCTACTCCTACTACTTGGAAGGGCTCCTAGTTCTACTAGGAAAGGGGTAATCCTACTCCCGGTGGGAGTAGGACACCCCTAGGGCGCGCCATAGAGAGGGCCGGCCCTCCCCCTCCTCCACTCCTTTATATACGGGGAGGGGGGCACCCCTTGGAGACACAACAATTGATCATTGATCTTTTAGCCGTGTGCGGTGCCCCCCTCCATCATAATCCACATCGGTCATATCGTAGCAGTGCTTAGGCGAAGCCCTGCATTGGTAGCATCATCATCACCGTCATCACGCCGTCGTGCTGGCGGAACTCTCCCTCGAAGCTCTGCTGGATCGGAGTTCGTGGGACGTCATCGAGCTGAACGTGTGCTGGACTCGAAGGTGCCATGCGTTCGGTACTTGGATCGGTCAGATCGTGAAGACGTACGACTACATCAACTGTGTTGTGCTAACGCTTCCACGTTCGGTGTACGAGGGTACGTGGACACACTCTCCCCTGTCGTTGCTATGCATCACCATGATCGTGCGTGTGCGTAGGAATTTTTTTGAAATTACTATGTTCCCCAACAGTGGCATCCGAGCTAGGTTTATGCGTAGATGTTATATGCACAAGTAGAACACAAGTGAGTTGTGGGCGATACAAGTCATACTGCTTACCAGCATGTCATACTTTGGTTTGGCGGTATTGTTGGATGAAGCGGTCCGGACCGACATTACGTGTACGCTTATGCGAGACTGGTTCTACCGACGTGCTTTGCACACAGGTGGCTGGTGGGTGTCAGTTTTTCCAACTTTTGTTGAACCGAGTGTGGCTACGCCCGGTCCTTATGAAGGTTAAAACAACATTAACTTGACAAACTATTGTTGTGGTTTTGATGCGTAGGTAAGAACGATTCTTTCTCAGCCCGTAGCAGCCACGTAAAACTTGCAACAACAAAGTAGAGGACGTCTAACTTGTTTTTGCAGGGCATGTTGTGATGTGATATGGTCAAGATGTGATGAAATATAAATTGTTGTATGAGATGATCATGTTTTGTTAAAGTTATCAGCTACTGGCAGGAGCCTTATGGTTGTCTCTTTATTTGTATAAGATGCAAGTGCTATGTAATTGCTTCACTTTATCGCTATGCGATAGCAATAGTTGCAAAAGCAATAGCTGGTGAGACGACCATGTGACGACATGTTGATAAAAGATCAAGATGATGGAGATCATAGTGTCATGCCGGTAACAATGGAGATCATGACAGTACTTTGGAGGTGGAGATTAAAAGCACAAGATGATGATGGCCATATCATGTCACATATTATGATCGCATGTGATGTTTATCTTTTATACATCTTATTTTGCTTAGTTCGGTGGTAGCTTTATAAGATGATCCCTTACTAAATTTCAAGGTAAAAGTGTTCTCCCTGAGTATGCACCATTGCCAAAGTTCGCCGTGCCGAGACACCACGTGATGATCGGGTGTGATAAGCTCAACATTCATCTACAACGGGTGTAAGACAGTTTTACACACGTAGAATACTCAGGTTAAACTTGACGAGCCTAGCATATGCAGATATGGCCTCGGAACACCGAGACCGAAAGGTCGAGCGTGAATCATATAGTAGATATGATCAACATAGTGATGTTCACCATTGAAAACTACTCCATCTCACGTGATGATCGGACATGGTTTAGTTGATTTGGATCACCTGATCACTTAGATGATTAGAGGGATGTCTATATAAGTGGGAGTTCTTAATTAATATGATTAATTGAACTTTAATTTATCATGAACTATGTCCTGGTAGTATTAGCATATCTATGTTGTAGATCAATAGCTCGCGTTTAGCTCCCCTGTTTTATTTTTGATATGTTCCTAGAGAAAAATAAGTTGAAAGATGTTAGTAGCAAAGGTGCGGACTAGCTCCGTGATTTGAGGATTATCCTCATTGCTTCATAGAAGTATTATGTCCTTGATGCACCGCTAGGTGATAGAACTATTGCAGGAGCAGATGCAGACGTTTTGAACGTTTTGACAAAAGCTCGGTATGATAACTACTTGATAGTTTAGTGCACCATGCTTTACGTCTTAGAACCAGGACTTAAAAATGTTTTGAATGCCACGGAGCATATAAGATGTTCCAAGAGTTGAAATTGGTATTTCATACTCATGCCCGTGTCGATAGGTATGAGACCTCTGACATTACTCTGCCTACAAGATGGAGGAGAATGGCTCAACCAGTAAGCATGTGCTCAGATTGTCTGAGTACTACAATCACTTGAATCAAGTGGGAGTTAATCTTCCAAATAAGATAGTGATTGACAGAGTTCTCTAGTCACTATCACCAAGTTGCTAGAACTTCGTGATGAACTATTATATGCAAGGAATAACGGAAATGATTTCCAAGCTCTTCGTGATGCTGAAATCGACGAAGGTACAAATCAAGAAAAGCTATAAGCCTTGCAAGCATTTTAACTAATGAGTTAGTTGCGGATGATGTATTACGGAACGAGTAAAGAGACTTTCCGGTAACGAGATTGAACTAGGTATTGAGATACCGACGATCGAATCTCGGGTAAGTAACATACCGATGATAAAGGGAACAACGTATGTTGTTATGCGGTTTGACCGATAAAGATCTTCATAGAATATGTAGGAGCCAACATGAGCATCTAGGTTCCGCTATTGATTATTGACCGGAGACGTGTCTCAGTCATGTCTACATAGTTCTCGAACCCATAGGGTCCGCACGCTTAACGTTCGGGGACGATTTGTATTATGAGTTTATGTGTTTTGATGTACCGAAGGTAGTTCAGAGTCCCGGATGAGATCGGGGACATGACAAGGAGTCTTGAAATGGTTGAGACGTAAAGATCTATATATTGGACGACTATATTCGGACATCGAAAAGGTTCCGAGTGATTCGGGTATTTTTCGGAGTACCGGAGAGTTACGGGAATTCGTCGGGGAGTATATGGGCCTTATTGGGATTTAAGGGAAAGAGAGAGGAGAGGCTGCGCGTCCCCCCAATGCTTAGTCCGAATTGGACTAGGGGGAGGGGTGGCACCCCCTCCATCCTTCTCTTCTCTTTTCCCTTTCCTTCTCTCCTACTCCTACTACTTGGAAGGGCTCCTAGTTCTACTAGGAAAGGGGGAATCCTACCCCCGGTGGGAGTAGGACTCCCCTAGGACGCGCCATAGAGAGGGCCGGCCCTCCCCCTCCTCCACTCCTTTATATACGAGGAGGGGGGAACCCCTTGGAGACACAACAATTGATCATTGATCTTTTAGCTGTGTGCGGTGCCCCCCTCCACCATAATCCACCTCGGTCATATCGTAGCAGTGCTTAGGCGAATCCCTGCGTCGGTAGCATCATCATCACTGTCATCACACTATCGTGCTGACGGAACTCTCCCTCGAAGCTCTGCTGGATCGGAGTTCGTGAGACGTCATCGAGCTGAATGTGTGCTGAACTCGGAGGTGCCGTGCGTTCGGTACTTGGATCGGTCGGGTCGTGAAGACGTACGACTACATCAACTGCGTTGTGCTAACGCTTCCTCTTTCGGTCTACGAGGGTACGTGGACACACTCCCCCCTCTCATTGCTATGCATCACCATGATCCTACGTGTGCGTAGGAATTTTTTTGAAATTACTACGTTCCCCAACATGCGGGAGGGTTAATCATAAGTAGGAGGTTTGTTCAAGTAAGAACATCACCTAAGCACCGGTTCACCCACATATCAAATTATCAAAGTAGCGAACACAAATCGAACCAACATGATGAAGGTGACTAGATGAAATTCCCGTGTACCCTCAAGAACACTTTGCTTATCATAAGAGACCGTTTTGGCCAGTCCTTTGCCTCAAAAGGATTGGGCTACCTTGCTGCACTTTTGCTAGTACTATCATTACTTGCTCGTTACAAATTATCTTGCTATCAAACTACTCTGCTACTTACAATTTCAGCACTTGCAGACATTACCTTGCTGAAAACCACTTGTCATTTCCTTCTGCTCCTCGTTGGGTTCGACACTCTTACTGATCGAAAATATCTACAATTGATACCCTATACTTGTGGGTCATCAAACGCCGCCATCTCGAGGCGAAATCTAGTCAGGAGCACTTTTGCTCTCTGGCGGAGCGATTCCGCCGAGGATACTTCCCTCCGGGAGGGGAAAAGCGAAGCCATCGTCATCACAAACAACCCTCTCATCATGGGAGGACCAATCTTCATCAACATCTTCACCAACACCATCTCACCTCAAACCCTAGTTCACCTCCTGTATTCAATCTTTGTCTCAAAACCTCAGATTGGTACCTATGGGTTGCTAGTAGTGTTGATTACATCTTGTACTTGATGCTAGTTGGTTTATTTGGTGGAACATTATATATTCAGATCCATGATGATATTCAATACCCCTCTGATCTTGCACATGAATATGATTTGTGAGTAGTTACTTTTATTCTTGAGGACATGGGAGAAGTCTTGTCATAAGTAATCGTGTGAATTTGGTATTCATTCGATATTTTGATGATATGTATGTTGCTGTTTTCCTTAGTGGTGTTACGTGAACGTCGACTACATGACACTTCACCATATTTGGGCATAAGGGAATGCATTGTGGAGTAGTAATTAGATGATGGGTTGCTAGAGTGACAGAAGCTTGAACCCTAGTTTATGCGCTATTCCGTAAGGGCTGATTTGGATCCATATGTTTCATGCTATGGTTAGATTTATCTTAATTCTTTTTTCGTAGTTCTGGATGCTTGTGAGAGGGGTTAATCATAAGTGGAAGGCTTGTTCAAGTAAGAACATCACTCAAACACCGGTGTACCCACATATCAAATTATCAAAGTAACGAACATGAATCAAACAAACATGATGAAAGTGACTAGATGAAATTCCCATGTGTCCTCAAGAGCGCTTTACTTGATATAAGAGAAAGTTCCGGCCTGTCCTTTGCTACAAAAAGGATTGAGCTACCTTGATGCACCTTTGTTATCGTTACTACTATTTGCTCGTTACAAATTACCTTGCTATCAAACTATCTGTTACCGACAATTTCAGTGCATGCAGATAATACCTTGCTGGAAGCCGTTTGTCATTTCTTTCTACTCCTCATTGGACTCTACACTCTTATCGAAAGAACTAGGATTGATCCCTTATAGTTGTGGGTCATCAGGAGTCTGAGGACCTGGGGTGTCCAGAAGGTTTATGTCCTCTCCAGGGACCCGGTCCTTGGGAACATGTGGGTTCCAACAGAGGCACATTAAGGTCTAGGGTTTTACCCTTGATGAAATTTTCCGTGTTGGGTGGCTTCATAGGAGTGGTAGCATGGTCCCCAACATCCTTGAATACCTCGACCCCTCTTAATAGTGCGGTTGTCCTGTGACTCAAATAAAATAAAATAAATCTTTGAGTCTTCAGAAAACTGGTGCCCTTTTCCCTTTTTGAATTAGGGGGTCAGCCATGTCCGTAGACAACTATTGAGAACGACATTAGACCTCACAAACCCCATTGTCATCAACACCAAAATACCATTGAAGGAACAACACACTTTCAAGTTAAAAATCCAAAAATGTTTTAATTCATGAATCACAAATATGATTTATGATCCATCTTCGCGTAGATTTGTCTCGACAAGAGCTTCGATACCATATCCCATATGTATATGTTTTGACAATAAAATTCACCTTAAAGTTGCCATCCCATGATGTATGAAGTTTGCGGTGTATTGGTACCAAAATTGTTCAACAACCAGCCAACCACATTATTTTCTAGCAAGTTAGAGTAACCTAGCAAGTACCAACGAAAAAAGAGTAGTTGAAGCAAGCTCACATGTGGTCTTTTTTTAAGGTAACCCTATTTAAAATCCAACAATAAAAGCATACTGTCAATCAGGATAATGGCTTGAGAGATAAAAATTAAAATAAAATAAAATTAAAGACTAATGTCATGCATATGGGTCATTGTTGCATGCATGCAACCATGCCGCACCTCTCCCTAGTCCACTCATTTTTTAAACCGTGTTTACGCTTGAACTGGAGTCCTTGAACTGCCAACCAACCGTGCATTTTTTTCCTACAGGTTCTTGGAGCCATTAGTCATCGAGCATGCAGATCTCTAGAAAAAGTCCACTAGACGAGATCTTCTCACTTCCTCGATAGCGAGTGCTCCTAGTTGATATAACTGCCCATCCGTTCTACTACGTGTGATCCACTCGGTTTAGTGCCCGCACCTTCTAAGCCATCGTCTTCTTCCTGTGTGCTAATCCAATGGCTAGGGTTCTACCGTTTCTCGCGCTCTTGTACCTTGTGGCCTCTACGCTGGTTTACGTCAGCGAAGCGAGGAAGATGGTTGGGATATACATGCTCAAGAAAGGGGATTTCTCCGTGAAGGTCACCAATTGGGGCGCCACTATCATGTCGATCATCGTCCCCGACAACAAAGGTATGATGAGCAGATGATGTTCCTTCATTTCAATACAATATAAAATCAAACATTATTCTTTTGTTGGTACCCAGTAATCATGCAGCCTCTTAGGATGACACATGTTGGGTTTTTTCAAGGGTTAAGTGATATCAAAATAAATTTGTGGCGTTGATGTCCATGAATATATCCATAGATGAACAAAAAAACCATTTCCATGCGCAAATTCGATGAATATTCATGCCAATTGGGTTTTATTGGCGTAATAAATTATAGCATTACGAATGAAGAATAAGCAAAATGTTTTTTTTACAAGAACATAGGGGAGTTAGATTTCCCAATTATATATTTCCCATTCATATATAGATGATGTTTTAGGCACTAACACGATCTCTAGTGTGCATTTTTATCATTAATTTCATAGGCTCGTGTTAGGAGAAAAATATCTTGCACCTCTCTTTCATGTGCCCATTATTAGTAAAACTTAATAAAGTTCGAATATGCATATTAAAAAGTTATCTACTTACAAAAGGAAGGGTTGTGTGATAAATCTTTGATGGCCCACATTATATAAAGGTTTTAATTCCCTTTGTAAAGAATTGCATTCCATGCCGACTCATAAATAATCGGATTACCAACCCTGAGTTTTGCCCCATACACAAATTAAAACACCGCACCTATACACATGTGGGTTTGGCTATCCAAACTCCTGAGTATTCCTCAAAAGAAAAAGAACTCATGAGTAAAACTGCCATGTTTAATAGCTTCCTTCATTTTTATTTTTATTTTGCGGGTAGCTTCCTTCATTTGTTGTGAGCTTGTTTTTGTGTGCGAGGCTTGATATGCCGAAATGATTTTGTAGGGAATTTGGCCGATGTTGTGCTGGGTAAAGACACCCTCGCTGAATATGTTGTAAGATCATCGAATTCCATCTTCTCCAACTAATCTACATATGAGCCCAACGTCTTAGGATTATTGTTATCACAATTTCAATTCGTTTCCTCTGAATATTTCCTCTTGCGGACCAGAACGATACGGCCTACTTCGGGCCGCTGAGCGGGCGCGTAGCACAACGAATGGCCAGAGGCCGGTTCGTCCTCGACGGCAAAGTATACCACACGTACATCAACGACGGCAGGAACGCCATCCATGGTATGCATTGTTCGATTCTGTCAAAGAGCTACCCGCGATAACACGCGGTAATTAATTTTCTGTTGTTATAGGTGGCCACAGGGGATTCAGCAAAGTCATATGGACGGTGAAGGAGTACGTCGCCGGCGGCGACTCCCCGTATATCACGCTCTACTACCGCAGCTTCGACGGGGAGCAAGGTCGGAGAAACGATACGACCCATTTTACCAAAGAAAATGTTGCATGTAATGTGATCAATCATGCTTGCAACCAATTATTAACCAGGATTCCCCGGAGACTTGGACGTGTACGCGACGTACCAGGTGTCGAGCCCGTACGTGCTGAGCATCCGCACGAACGCGACGGCGCTGAACAAGGCGACGCCGGTGAACTTCCTGCAGCACGTGTACCTCAACCTGGGCGGGCAGGGCAGCGGCGACGTGCTGGGCCACACGCTTCAGCTCTCCGCGTCCCGGTACACCCCGATGGACGAGGAGCTCCTCCCGTCGTCGGGCCGCGTCGACCCGGTGGCCGGCACCAACTACGACTTCCGGACGCCGACGCCCATCGGCGCGCGCATCCGGCAGGTCATGGGCGGCAAGGGCGTCCGCGGGTACGACATCAACTACGTGATCGACGGGGCCGGCATGCGGAGGGTGGCGGCGGTCCGGGACGGCGCGTCCGGGCGCGCGCTGCAGCTGTGGGCCAACCAGCCGGCCATGCAGCTCTACACCGGCAACGGGCTGAACAACACCAGGGGGAAGGGCGGCATCGTGTACCGGCAGTACGCTGGGTTCTGCCTTGAGACGCAGGCGTACCCGGACGCCGTGAACCACCCCGAGTTCCCGTCCGTGACGGTGAGGCCCGGCCAGGTGTACAAGCACGACATGCTCCTCAAGTTCTCCTTCTAACTTTGTAGTAGTACATTCCCATCGAGAAAATAAAATAAAAATTAGGCGTGTATGATGTGTTGGGTTTGGGCAAGGGCATCGGGTATCTTCTTTGCAAACGGGGCTGGCTGGCCCGTATGCTGCAACCAACAACGGGCCCAACTTGTGTAAGCAAAAAGTTGACTCTGAGGATCACGCCACGCTACACTCCGGTGTCGTGTCGGTGCACCGAGTGCGACGACCAGCATTGCCATCACAAGTTTGGCAGCGCGCAGGCAGTATGCGCAAGCGGCCAAGAACCGAAAGCGCAAGGAAGCCATGGTGACGCGGCACACGCCACAGCCTCTGCCACGGGGCTCACGCGCGCATCAGGTGACACGGCGACCCGCTACGTTTCCGGAGGGTCAGGTGGCAAAGGCGAAACCCTAACACGCATGGCGCGCGACGCCATGGCCACAACATCGGTTTTTCTTTTCTTTTTTTTTTCTTTTTGAGAACGGCTACAACATCGGTTGCGTGCACTGTTTACAACGGAAACGCTTTCCGCTTTTGCGACATATGTGGACATAACGTCGATTGCTTTAACAACTTATGGATTTCTTGTTAATCTCGGTCACCAGTGCACGTTGCTAAGCATGAACCTGAGCAAGAACACGCAAGAGGGTTGTGTGTGTTTTGCATTAAGATATAGTAGTAGATATCGGAGATGGTGCTGCGCTTTCAGTTATGTGCAACATGAGCGAAGTGCTATCGTGATTTCTAGTTCTTTGCTAGAGAGTGTGGCTTGAAGATTGGATTTTTCATACAAGGCTTCCAAATGTGAAATCTTCAACAAATTGCCTAATTTTCTCGTGAAATATTCAGGCATTCGATGAATAGACCGCGCCAACGTCGGAACATGAGACATGCATAGTTTGCTGTTGACACGCATTGGAACGAACAAAGTAAACGCCATAGCATTAAACGAAATGGATGGTTCATTCGGCGGAACATCACGGAGGAGGAATACAGGTCCCCCTTAGGTTCACATACGAGCAAACAAACACACGATTTTTCATGGTTCAACATGACCAGATGGGCAGGACGCTACTACAACGGGGGGCAGTTACTACAACTTCTTGAACCGTCCGGATTGCTCGTGCTCACGCTCACTTCCCTGATGGCGGCACGGTGGTCTGGGGCTGCTCCTTCACATTGGCGGTGGCTGTTGGAGGCGTTGCGGTGGTCGGGGCCTTGTCCTCCTTCTCCGGTGCCAGTGGCAGACCATCAATTTTGTAATAGGAACCCTAGAACATATACTTTCCGAACTTAATTTGTGAACGATTTTTGCTTGCACTTTAGATAGAGTGGTGGTAAAATAACATGAGAGGAATCAAAGGTAAAACAATCAAAGGAATGATGCTACTACCTCGGTGAAAATCTTGAAAGCCTCTTCAGGGGACTTGGTTTTCAGCACGTACAGAGCTTCCTCCTGCATGCAGTGAAACGAGTTAGTCAAACTATGGTAATTGGACCAGGAAATTGAGACCGCTGAGTTAATTCATACAGCTGCGGCGGCGGCAGCAAACTATGCTAGTAATAAGTAAGTTGCTCCCCAAATATGTGAGTAGTAAATCATCTGGCTTTTGCATCTACTCCATATATGATGTATTTCTAATATTTTTGAATTAATGTATCTCCTCTAGTTAGTATTCAATTAATATATTCAGATTGAAGCTTTGGATCACGGATCTAAATTTCTCAAGATCTTACTCACAACTTCTTGTCGATCTATTTTGCCCATACATCAGGCATACTATGTATTAGTGCTAGACTGGATAACACAAACAATATCTATGAGCATACGAGCAAAATACATAAGATCTAGCAAGGGATCCAAGTGTGAATCCATGAAACCAACAGTAATCTGCCTAAAAAAAATGTAACCATCATGATTTCCTATGGCTAGAATTGTATGGATCTATTACTACAATCCTAACACAAAAATGCAGAAAATTACTATAAAAAAGATTCAAAAGGAGAAAAGCGCGCGAAACCGTGATTTCAAAAAAGCGCGCGAAAGGCGATGCGATTCAAGAACCATATGTAAGTGGGTACTGAAATTGAGCATAGGTTCATGTATACCCTGGCGCGCGCCATTTGCTCGCTGGTGAGGGTCGGGGCCTCTAGAAGGTCATCATCGTTCCGGATGTAGAAATCGTCCTCGTTGTCGGCGTCGTAAGCGTACTCCTGCCTCCTGATCGAGCCCATCCTCTTGGGATCACTTGGGAAGTTTGGGAGAAGATGGAAAGGGGATAGCAGCACACAATGCAGGGAGGGTGGGGAGGATGGGGGTCCTTTTGTAGGCGACCGGAGGCGAGTGAGACGGTGGGGAGGGGATCATACGTGCATAGTGAGAAGTGACACGTATCGGGCCAGATCGGCGGCTCTCTCCTCTATCAATTCCAGTTCATTGCAGTTTGTAATCTCCCTGCCGCGTCCGGCCGGACGTCACGCATTAGGGGATGGTTGAATGCCAGGCCGGAGCGCATGCATGATAATTTGGTGAGGCGTAAATGCTAGCTTGCTTTGGAAGTTTGTTTTGACCCGGGTTAAACTTAAACACAAGCTAATGCGTACGTGGAGATTATTTTTTGAGAGGTTCGGTCGGTCCCTTCTGTCTCGGCGCTGTCACGTATACTACGTAGTAGCAGTCCAAAATAAGAAGTTGAGATGTGCAGCAAACATGAGCATAAAATAATGGAGTAGTAGTAGCAACGCAGACGCAGTTAATGGGCATCTGAATGATACATTTTCCAGTTAATCAATGTCACAACTCACAACATACACTTAATCATTTACCAGGGAAAAGAGAACTCCAGAAAAGAACAGAAGGTGATAACGGAGCAGCGAAGGTTTGCTGATCTTGCAAGCATCAGTCATCACACGTTCCGTACACACATTACGTTTACCTCGATCGGTATCTCATGTACAGGGGGCAGGCGTTGCATGCATGCATATGCATGCGCGTTTAGACCTTGAATCCGAGGTAGTTGGGCATGCCGGTGAACTTGAGCCATGTCGCCCCGTCGATGAAGGGCCCTGCGGTGAACTGCTCGGCCTCCTTGTTCCCGATGACGCGGAACCCTGGCCAGGTGACCCTCTTGCTGGTGCCGGCGCCGGGGCCGCGGTTGCCGAACTCGGCGTAGTAGAGCGTCTTGAGCGCGAAGTCGCCGTTCCACGGCATGTACCCCTCGGGCTTGATGAAGTCGGCGATCATGCTCTCCATGATGACCAGCCGCGAGAACTCCTTCCACGGCCTGCCCAGGTAGGACGGGATCTTGAAGCGGTCCGCGAACAGCTTCTGGTCCGGCACCAGGCGGCAGTTCTGGATCACCAGCCCGGACTTCATGTTGGGGTCCGTGCGGCCGTGCGCAGTCACCGAGTTCTGCTGGTTGTCCATGGGCCGGCGCGTGATGATGAGGCAGTTCTGGAACACGGCGGCCGAGTTGCCGAAGATGAAGTCGATGGTGCCGGAGATGACGCAGTTGCGGAAGAACTGGCGCCGGGCGTGCACGTACAGCGTGTCCTGGAACGCGTCGAACCGGCAGTTGAAGAACGCCGAGAGGTCGCCCTGCACCCGCAGCGCCACCGCCTGGTGCTTCTCCGCGCCAGCCGTGTTGTGGAACCCCATGTTCTTGCAGATGAACCCGGCCGCCTCAATGGCTGCAGCATGCAGCAGACAAGATACGTACGAGTTAATTACTACCTGCATTGCCCTGTGCAACCTAACCTTACTCGTGCTGCACCAAATGCTAGCTAGCTATATATAGCTAGGGCTCACAGAAGGTGGCGGTCTTCATGGTGGTGATGCCGTCGGCGAAGCTCTTACTGCCGGTGACGCGGCTTTGCTTGGGGCCGTCGCCATACATGAATATGTTGACCTTGTCCTTGGGGACCATGACCATCTCTTCGTAGACCCCAGCCTTGACGTAGATCACGTACCGGCCAGGGTGATCCTTGGGCATGGAGTTCACGGCGTCCTGGATGGTCTTGAATTTGCCGCTTCCGTCCTTGGCCACAACCGCGTTCGGCGCTGGCAAGCCACCGGAGGCCAGTAGCTTCCTTTCTGGAGCCTTCATCCACGCGGGGTACTTCGACTCCTCCGCAGACAAGAGGCGGCGGCGGGAGTCGGTCTTGAACACGTCGAGGTCGAGCTTCTTGAAGATGGCGCCGAGGCTGTTGGTGATGGCGAGCGCGTTGCTGCTGAGCTCCGTGGCGTTGCGCAGGATGCCCTGCATGTCCGCCTTGAGCTTCTCGTCGGCGAAGCCATCGGCGCAGGTGTCGATAAAGGTCATCACACCGGTGATCCAGTGCTCGAGGTCGTCGGTGCGGCTAAGGAGCACCTTGATGTCGCCGCCGGCCATCTCGACCATGCCCTTGAGGTCGTCCACGGAGTCCTCCAGGAGCTCCTTGCAGTCCTGGCGCGCGCCCTCCGTCAAGGGGTCGCTCGACTTGACCTCCCCGATACTTTTTGACCGCTCCACCGCCGACTTGATCGACTCCATCGCCGACTTGGCAACGGTGGCGAACACCTCTTTGGGGTTCTCGGTGCCATTGGAGGCCGAGGTGAGGGTCTTCTCGCACGACTCCTTGTACAGCGTGGGGGCGCACAGAGACTTGACCGACTTGCCGGAGGTGGCAAGGTTGGCCTCACCTGGGACATTGAAGTTGTCGCCGGCCTTATTGTTACCGGAGCTGGTCACGGTGGCGACTACGCCCACCACGACCGCGACGACAAGGATGGCCCCCAGGCCTCCGAGGAGGAAGTTATTTGCCATTTCGGCCGGCGAGAAAGGTTGCTGAGGGACTGAAGGGAAAACACAATTTATAAGGGACGGATGCACGGCAATGGCAAGGGAATTCTTGATTCGAGCGCTGTTTGCGGCATGTCCTGTCCGCAGGTGGTCGTTAGGTTTTGACGTACAGAAGAGCAGTGTCTATTTAGGGATCGCGTTGGCCCTGGTCAATGGGGTGACATTCTACGGACAGTTCTTATCTGTCTCTTCCCCGCTGACTGGTCATTGTCTGTCTGCTTTCTAAAACCGGTCATGCTTGTCTCTCAAAAGGAAAATGCGACATGCAGTCCATTTAAATAGCGTGCAGTATCATAAATTAGTATCATGCATATGATACTTGTCTATGATACTACCTTCATAATGCGACATGCAGTTCATTTTAGCTGCTGGTCTTTTTCTTATGAATAATCCTACATGCGCTGGGTAACACCCCCCGCCCCCACCCCCAATCAAACTCTGCCACATGTGCCATCTCGTAAACTCTGTAAAAAATTATCCGTGTGGCATCACTGTTTTCTTATTCAAAAAGGCTGAAGCCATGGGCAATGGTACACCTATATAAGGATAACTCTAATCGAACCCTAAAAGTTAGAGGAGTAAACCTTAAGGCATCTCCAATGCAAGAGTGCTTGTTCAGATGCTTAGGCAATAAAAAATAATAATAACTAAAGTAGCATTGATGTAGGAGTCTATCTCCACAGCATCGTTTAATTGAACACTAATCTTTTCTTTAAGAAAAACAACATGACTCTGTTGCGTATTTTATTAATTTTCAAATAAATTATACAAGGTTCCAAAAAGAAAAGAGAAAAACTAAAGGAAAAGAATTATACAGGCAACCAACTACCACAAACTCACTGGGTGAAGACCCAAGAGTGAAATGAATACAAACAATGAGACCAAAAAACTATATAAACAAGAAAAGTAGTATCATCATCTGAACTCCTTCACCCATTGTAGCAGAGCAGCGAAGGATTTGCGCGTTGCTCTATGAACCAGCCATTGGATTTCATTTTTCATTCTTTTCCTGCAGGCATAGAGGCTTGGGGGTATGTTCTTCAAGATAAAGTCATTTCTTGTGTTCCATATTGCCCAAGAAACATGAATGATAATATCCATAGCAAATGGTAAATTGATATGAGCGCGTAGCCTGGAAATGTGTACTTGGATATCCTCATTTGCCGGTGTCCAATTTGGGCATATGTATTTCCAACAGTGTTGTGTAAATCTGCAGCTGAAGAAGAGGTGACCTCTAGATTCTAGAGTAAAGTCCTAGCCGCCCCTCCTCCTCCCTCCCAACCCTAGCCACCCTCCTCCCTAGACGCCCCTCCTCCTCTTCCCTTCCTCGCCGCCGCCTGAGGCAGCCGCCGGGCAAGACCGGGGAGCCAAGGATGGTGGTGGCAGGGCCTCGGTTGCCCTGCCTCTGCGTGGGGAACTCCGGATCTGGAGCGGAGGCTCCATTGGCAAGGCACGGCCGGCTAGCAACCGTGCGAGCGGTGGATCTAGCGTCCCGGCCGCGCGAGCGGCGGGATCCGGTGGTCGTTGACGGCCGGCGGCGGTTTCTGCGGTGGCTGGTGCGCGCGATCTGGTGCCTCCCCTCCCCCCTTTCGTCGTGCGGGCCATCCTTATCGGGCCGCGCTTCCTTGGGTCGCCGATTCTGTACAGGAGGCGCTGCTGGTGGCGGGGATCTAGTGCGGGCGGAATCCCTGGTCGGCCATGGCCGGCCGCGTCAACGGCGACGCCTGAGGGCGTCGTTCCCCTCCTTGGAGGTGTCGGTATAGACTGATCCCCTCACTTATCCTTTCCCTAGGTCTCCTGGGCGAAAGCCCTAACTTTGTTGGGCGGCGACGGCGCTCACGTCGCAGTTCCCTTCTTGAAGGCATCGCTTTGGGAACCTTGTAGCTGGGTGGCGCTTGTGGGTGGTGGGCAACGGTGGTGGTGCGGCCCTATCCTAGCATGGATCTGCGTCTGTTGCTTGGAGATGGACTCGCGTAGGTGGAGGTCGTCGTTTGGCGTCATGGTGGCGTCGATTGAGGAGTTACCTGCCAAGGTTGGCACCTCAATCTGCTCTGAAGATGGACCAGTGGAAGATGGCGGCGACGACACATGTGAGTGCGTCGGACCGGTTTGTAACCCGGACCCGGTATGTGGCTCGGTCGGGGCCTCCGACTTTTAGATGTTAGGCTTAGGTGAGAGGTATGGGTATTTGGCCCAGCTTGCACCCTTCATCATATGGATTGGAGTAGCGGCAGATGTTGCCAAGATGGCGGATTCAGGCATATTGTTGTACTACTTTATAAGATTCTCGAGAATAATCAATAAAATGGCCGCATGCATCTCCTAGATGAAGAGGCCGGGGGTCATCCTCTTTTTCTAAAAAAAATTCTAGAGTAAAGTCATTACACATCACACATGTGTAATCTTCAAGGAAAAAAGTCTTTTGCTGAAGGAGTTCTCTGGTACTTAATCTGTTCAAATACACCGGACGTCGCATCTATGCATGCACTGATTGAGGCTTATGCTGACGGCGGGGAGCAGCAGCAGCATCATCATGCAACGGGGAACAGAAGGAATGAGAGTATCTGCCGCTGTTGCGTCTTCTCTTCACCAGACAGAAGGAATGCAGCGATTCACTACTGACAATATCCGATTTGCGATGGTTAAAGCTAGGATGCCTACATCTACTATGCAAATCAAAATTTGTTGTGTTTCAGTACAAGTCATTTTGAAGGGAAAAAGAAAGGAAGATTGCAGACCATTCATGATCGAGAAGTCACGGCCGTTGTGGTCACTGGGGTCGTCGCTCTGGTCGATGTGTGGCGCCAGTTGTTGGGAAACGTGGTAGAAAACAAAACAAAATTGTCCTACGATCAAACCATGAACACTATGAAGGTGCATTAACGGTTTAGATCAGGCGGCGGCGACGCTGGTGTACACGTGTGCTAGTGTGTATTGTGTGCTGGGTGTGCGCGAGTGCGTCCTTCTGTGCATGCCGCCGCACAGTGGTGAAGTGTGCGCGAGTGCGTTCTTCACGCGAAAGAAGTGTGCCCTCAATTTATTAGCGTGTGGGGTGCTATCCCGAGTGGTTTCAACTTTGTTTACTTATTTTCACCCACTGCCACATGGGCCAGCAGACGAAGATAGAGAACACGAGCTGACAAGGCAGCATCTGACTGGTTGACCGGTCAACTAAACAATATACGGAGCTATACGCTGACACAGTGACCATATAATCCCTCGGTATAGAGAGCTCGAGTGAGAGGGGAGGCCTGTGAGAGACAGTAGAGAGAGAGAAAGAGCTACTCCCTCCGTTCGATAATGTAGTGCCTACTTTTTTTAAGTCAAACTTTTGAAACTTTGACCAAGTTTATAAAGAAATTACTTATATCTACAATACCAAAGATAAATGATAGTATGAAGTAAGTACATGTTGTGATGAATCTAATGATCCTTCTAGATGTAAATGTTTTTCTCCACATATACGTGGTCAAACTTTTCTGAGGTTTGACTTTTCAAAACATCCATATGCTTAAGGACGTGAGAGAGTACCTAACTAGAGAGAGAGGGTGTGTGTGAAATAGAAAGAGTGACTGAAAAAAGTGTGTGTGCGTGTGTGAAAGAGACATGAACAACACACGATAAAAGTAGAGAAAAAGTGTGTGTGTCTTATGCAAACATATCACACATGCATCTTCGACAGCGGAAGTGAGGTGAGGAGATAGTGTGTGGTTGTTTGCAACCGAGAGAGAAAGACCCCTAGCACGTGGCCAAGAGAGGTCTGACAAACAAGGGAGAGATATCGAGAGAGACGTATGGAGAAAATGTAGACATGGGGAGGAGAGAGTGTATGATTGTGATAGAGAGATCCCCTAGAGATCTTGATGGGACTACATGGTGGGAGATCGAGTGACAAGGTGTGTGCGCAATAGAAGATACCCCGAGAGATATTGAGATAGACGTATGGATGGAAGGAGACAATACGTGTGTTCCTGATGGCTAGTGAGAGATAGTCATACTTAGGGGGAGTGCGTGCGCCTATGATGGAGTGAGGGATTATGGTACTTAGGGGGTGCATGTCACATAGAGAGAGAACAAGGGCGGAGAGTGTTAGATGGGTCTATGTAGCGCGAGCGAGATATGTGTATGTGTGAACCAGGGAGATATACCAAAAAAACAAAAAAAATAGGGAGATATAAAGTTTGAGAGAGATAGAGGAGCCCCGATACGGTTGAGTGGTGCGTCAGATAGCAGAGAGGGGGAAAAAGATATTCCATCTGCTCGATAATGTAGTGCATATAAATTTTTTAGAAGTCGAACTTTGGAAACTTTGACCAGGTTTACGCAAATATTATTTATATGTACAATACCAAAGATACATCATACGAAACTACATCTCATGATGAATCTAATGATATATGTTCGCCGTTCTACATGTAAATGTTTTTCTCCACATACATGGTCAAACTTTGTGATGTTTGACTTTTCAATAAATCTATATGTCATGGATCGAAGAGAATGCCTAACTCGAGAGAGATCAAGTGCGTGTGAAGAAGAACGAGTGAGTGTGCAAAAAATTATGTGTGTGAAAAAGAAAGGGACAACAAACGATAAATTAGAGAGAGTGTGTGTGTTCGTTTCTTATACAAAGATATTGAAGGAAATATGCCCTAGAGGCAATAATAAAGTTGTTATTTATATCTCCTTATATCATAATAAATGTTTATTATTCATGCTAGAATTGTATTATCCGGAAACTTAGTACATGTGTGAATACATAGACAAACAGAGTGTCACTAGTATGCCTCTACTTGACTAGCTCGTTAATCAAAGATGGTTAAGTTTCCTAACCATAGACATGAGCTGTCATTTGATAAACGGGATCACATCATTAGAGAATGATGTGATTGACATGACCCATCCGTTAGCTTAGCACTATGATCGTTTAGTTTATTGCTATTGCTTTCTTCATAACTTATACACGTTCCTATGACTATGAGATTATGCAACTCCCGAATATCGGAGGAACACTTTGTGTTCTATCAAACATCACAACGTAACTGGGTGATTATAAAGATGCTCTACACGTGTCTCCGATGGTGTTTGTTGAGTTGGCATAGATCGAGATTAGGATTTGTCACTCCGATTGTCGGAGAGGTATCTCTGGGCCCTCTCGGTAATGCACATCACTATAAGCCTTGCAAGCAATGTGACTAATGAGTTAGTTGCGAGATGTTGCATTACGGAACGAGTAAAGAGACTTGCCAGTAATGAGATTGAACTAGGTATGATAATACCAACGATCCAATCTCGTGTAAGTAACATACCGATGACAAAGGGAACAACGTATGTTGTTATGTGGTTTGACCGATAAAGATCTTCGTAGAATATGTAGGAACTAATATGAGCATCCAGGTTCCGCTATTGGTTATTGACTGGAGATGAGTCTCGGTCATGTCTACATAGTTCTCGAACCCGTAGGGTCCACACGCTTAACGTTTTATGACGACCGGTATTATGAGTTTATGTGTTTTGATGTACCGAAGGAAGTTTGGAGTCCCGGATGAGATCACGGACATGGCGAGCAGTCTCTAAATGGTCGAGAAATAAAGATTGATATATTGGATGACTATATTCGTGATGAAAATATGCCCTAGAGGCAATAATAAAGTTGTTATTTATATTTTCTTATATCATGATAAATGTTTATTATTCATATTAAAATTTTATTAACCGAAAACTTAATACATGTGTGAATACATAGACAAATAGAGTGTCCCTAGTATGCCTCTACTTGACTAGCTCGTTAATCAAAGATGGTTAAGTTTCCTAGCCATAGACATGTGTTGTCATTTGATGAACGAGGTCACATCATTAGAGAATGATGTGATGGACAAGACCCATCCGCTAGCTTAGCACTATGATCATTTAGTTTGTTGCTATTGCTTTCTTCATGACTTATACATGTTCCTATGACTATGATATTATGCAACTCCTGAATACCAGAACAACACTTAGTGTGCTATCAAACATCACAACATAACTGGGTGATTATAAAGATGCTCTACAGGTGTCTCCGATGGTGTTTGTTGAGTTGGCATAGATCGAGATTAGGGTTTGTCACTCCGATTGTCGGAGAGGTATCTATGGGCCCTCTCGGTAATGCTCATCACTATAAGCCTTGCAAGAAATGTGACTAAAGAGTTAGTTACGGGATGATGCATGATGGAACGAGTAAAGAGACTTGCCGGGAACGAGATTGAACTAGGTATGAGGATACCGACGATCGAATCTCGGGCAAGTAACATACCGATGACAAAGGGAATAACATATGTTGTTATGCGGTTTGACCGATAGAGATCTTTGTAGAATATGTAGGAGCCAATATGAGCATCCAGGTTCCGCTATTGGTTATTGACCGGAGATGTGTCTCGGTCATGTCTACATAGTTCTTGAACCCATAGGGTCCACACGCTTAACGTTCGATGACGATTTGTATTATGAGTTATGTGATTTGATGTACCGAAGGTTGTTCGGAGTCCCGGATGAGATCCCGGACATGACGAGGAGTCTCGAAATAATTGAGACGAAAAGATCGATATATTGGAAGGCTATATTCGGACATTGGAACGGTTCCGAGTGATTTGGGTATTTTTCGGAGTACCGGAGAGTTACGGGAATTTCCTGGGGGAAGTAGTGGGCCTTAATGGGCCTTACGGGAAAGGTGATAAGGGCCTCAAGGGGTGGCCCCCCCATGGCAAGTCCGGATTGTACTAGGGAGGGGGAGGCGCCCCCTCTCTTTCCTTCTCCCTCTCCTACTCCTTCCTTCTCTCCCCTCTTGAAAAAGGAAGGGGACTCCAACTAGGATTGGGAATCCTAGTTGGACTCCCCCTATAGGCGCGCCCCTCCTAGGCCAGCCTCCTCTTCCCGCTCCTTTATATACGTGGGCAGGGGGGCACCCCAAAGGCACTCCAAGATTTATCTTAGTCGTGTGTGGTGCCCTCGGAGGGGCGCGCCCATAGGGGGAGTCATATAGTAGATACGATCAACATAGTGGTGTTCACCATGGAAAACTACTCCATGTCACGTGATGATCAGACATGGTTTAGTTGATATGGATCACATGATCATTTAGATGACTAGAGGGATGTCTGTTTAAGTGGGAGTTCTTAAGTAATATGATTAATTAAACTTTAATTTATCATGAACTTAGTCCTGATAGTATTTGCAAATTATGTTGTAGATCAATAGCTCACGTTATAGCTCCCCGTTTATTTTTGATATGTTCCTAGAGAAAAATAAGTTGAAAGATAATAGTAGCAATGATGCGGACTGGATCCGTGATATGAGTATTATCCTCATTGCTGCACAGAAGAATTATGTCCTTGATGCACCGTTAGGTAACGGACCTGTTGCAGGAGCAGATGTAGACGTTATGAACATTTTACAAGCTCGGTATGATGACTACTTGATAGTTTAGTGCGCCATACTTTACGGCTTAGAACCGGGACTTCAAAAACGTTTTGAACGCCACGGAGCATATGAGATGTTCCAAGTGCTGAAATTGGTATTTCAGACTCATGCCCGTGTTAAGAGGTATGAGACCTCTGACAAGTACTTTTCCTACAAGATGGAGGAGAATAGCTCAGCTAGTGAGCACGTGCTCAGAATGTCTGGGTACTACAATCGCTTGAATCAAGTGGGAGTTAATCTTCCAGATAAGATAGTGATTGACAGAATTCTCTAGTTACTATCACCAAGTTACTGGAACTTCATGATGAACTATAATATGCAAAGGATGACGAAAACAATTCCCGAGCTCTTCGCGATGCTAAAATCGGTGAAGGTAGAAATCAAAAAAAGCATCAAGTGTTGATGGTTGACAAGGACACTAGTTTCAAGTAAAAAGGGTAGGGGAAAGAGATGGAACTTCTGTAGCGACCAGACCTCAAACAGTCTGCTCTCTGCGCTTCAATGTCATCCTTGGATCAGTAATGCTGACACGCACAGTACTTGAATGGATTTATAACAGAGTAGCAGTCACAGACACCTTACCCGTCGTCTGAAAAGTCTGCAACATGAACGTTGCATCCCGAAACGGGTCAGCACATGAAATATGCTGGCAAAGTAACACATAGAGAGTAATGAAAGAATAAGGCTATAGTACATGCATATTTGGCTGGTGGAAAGCTCTATGGTTACAGTTTTGCATAAAGCCAATTTTTCCCTACTGCAAAGAAATAAATTTTATTTAACTATCATGGTAGTTGTTAAACATTGAGAGTGTAGACACCCTCTCAATCCCAATTAAGCATCATCATTAAAACCCAACAATATTAATTAGAGTAACATGATGAGATTCACATGAAAATCCAAGTACTAGATACTCAAACTGTCCATAACCGGGGACACGACTAACCATGATTAGTTTATACACTCTGCAGAGGTTTGCGCACTTTTTCCCACAAGACTCGATCTCCTCCGTTGGGATTCTCGCACTACGTGGTGTTTGAGAAACGGATGATCGAGACACAGTCTTTCAGAAGTGCTAGCACCTTACGAACGGGTAGACCGTTACACCTACTTTCCCCTACATCTACTAGTCTACCACTGTAAGAGTTCGCACGACTTAATCAACTATGCTAGAGCCCATAGTAGCTTGTGGCTGCACACGAAAGTTTCTAGTATGAATGATCTCATGATCCCTTTGAGTCTGGGTGGCGGTCCATAAAGAAAAACAGGCAATCGCTGGAATACCCAGGTGCCTCAGTCCACCCAGATGTGTGTTTAAGTTGCCACCTTAAATAAACCATTAATTTAACAACCTCACATCTGTCATGGATACACTCACCCAATCCACGTCTACTAGCATAGAATGGCAATATAAGCAACGTAGAAGTAACTCCAAAGTGTTTGATAATAAAACAGGTAATAGGTACTACCTCATCTACTTCCCAACCCACAATTTAATTAGATCCTACTCATGCAATGTTTGAGGATTGATCTAATGCAATAAAAACTGGGTAGTAGGTGGTATGATCAAAGTGTTACTTGCCTTGCTGATGATCCACGAAACCTAGCGATTCGAAGTAGCAAGCGGCGCACTCTGGGTACTCTATCGCAAACAAACAAGCATACAATAAGTACTCATCTAATACACGGCTAAAACTCAAATAAGAGATCTAACAAGAAAGTTCAACTTAAGAACTCTGGTTTGCAAAAAGAATCAAATCAAACGAAGCAACGAAAGTCAAACGGCGAAAGAAACAAGCTTTGTTTACTAATCTGCACCTAAGGCAAATTTTACAGAGGCAAAAACTTGTTTGAGTTGGTGAAATGGAAAGAGAGTTTCGAGATGAAACTCCAGGCGCTTGAATCGCCTGATTCTGATAAATGAGCGAAACGTTATACTAGAACGAAAATCAGATCAGAAATCGCGATCAGAAATAATCGCGGAAAATTCGAGAAAAAGAAAAACGACGTACAGATTAACGAACGAACGTTTGTTTTTTGTAACTAAACAATGAACGCGTTCGTTAAAACGAACGAACGAGCGAAAGCTCACTAAATAAACTAAACCGGAAAAAACCGATCAATCTAAAAAAACGGATCTAAAAAAACCGACGAAAAATCAAACGGAAAACCGAACGGTTTTTCAGGGAAAACAGGCGGCGGCGGCGGGGTCAACCTCGGCGGCGGCGGGGTCCGGCGGCGGTGGCGGGGTCCGGCGGCGGCGCGACGTGGGGCGGCGGCGGCGCGGCGGCAGGGCGGCGTGGGGCGGTGCGGCGGCGGGCTTCAGCGGCTGCGGCAGCGGCGCGGCAGCGGCGCGGCGCTAGGGTTAGGGTTCCTGGCGGCGCGGCGGCTTGGGCTAAACGGGCTCGGGGTGGCGCTATTTAAAGGCCCGGCCAGAGGAGTCCTGGCCGAACACGGCCCAAAGTCGATTTCATTTTTTTAAATAATTACACGCAGAAAAACAATTAAAAGAAATACTAAATAGACTCCAAAAACCCCAAAATAAATTTTCCCCGGCTTCTAAAATCAAGCCGAACATGATGAACATTTATTTGGGGCCTAAATGCAATTTTGAAAAACACGCATTTTTCTTAAATTCGAATAAAATAGCAAATAACTCCAAAATAAAATCTTATTTGATTTTATTATTAAATCTTCAATATTTCTTTATTTTGGGAAAGTCATTTTATTACCTCTCTCATATTTTTGTTATAGAAATAATTGAAGATAAAATAAATAAAATCAACTGACCCTATTTTCAAAATTTGAGAAAACTCAAATATGAAAATAACGAAATCCCCAACTCACTCTGAGGGTCCTTGAGTTGCGTAGAATTTCTAGGATCAAACCAAAAGCAAATAAAATATGATATGCATCGATGATCTCATGTATAACATTCCAAATTGAAAATTTGGGATGTTACAAACCTACCCCCTTAAGATGAATCTCGCCCTCGAGATTCGGGTTGGCTAGAAAATAGGTGAGGGTGGTCCTTCAGCAAATCTTCCTCTCGTTCCCAGGTGGCTTCATCCTCGGTATGGTGGCTCCACTAAACTTTACAAAACTTGATAACCTTGCTGCGGGTGTCTCGGTTGGCATACTCAAGAATCTTGATTGGTTTCTCTTCATAGGTCAAATCACTGTCCAACTGAGTCGCTTCCAGAGGTATTGTATCTCTCAGCGGTATATCAGCCATCTCTGCGTGGCACTTCTTCAACTGGGAAACGTGGAATACATCATGAACTCCTGACAATCCTTCGGGCAATTCCAACTTGTAGGCTACTTCTCCCATACGCTCCAAAACCTTGTATGGTCCTACAAAGCATGGTGCTAACTTTCCCTTAACTCCAAAACGCTTGACTCCTTGAAGTGGAGATACTCGAAGATAAACTCGGTCTCTGACTTCGTAAACTATCTCCTTGCGTTTAGAATCTGTATAGCTCTTCTGCCTAGACTGGGATACCTTGAGGCTTTCGCGAATCAATTTCACCTTCTGTTCAGACTCCTTAATCAAATCCGGTCCAAACAACTGGCAGTCTCCAACTTCATCCCACGACAATGGGGTCCTGCACCTCCTTCCGTACAAGGATTCGAAAGGGGCCATCTTCAAACTGGATTGATAACGGTTGTTGTAAGAGAACTCTGCATATGGAAAATTGTCGTCCCAACTAGATCCGTAATCTAGCGCGCAAGCTCTCAACATATCCTCCAAAATCTGATTGACTCCCTCGGTCTGTCCATCTGTCTATGGATGAAAAGCTGTACTGAACTCTAGCCTGGTACCCAAAGTTTCGTGCAACTGATTCCAGAACTTTGAGGTAAACTGGGTTCCTCTATCTGATACAATACTCCTTGGAACTCCATGCAGACATACGATCCTGGTCATGTATATCTTTGCCAACTTAGCACTGGTGTAGGTAGTCTTCACTGGGATGAAATGAGCTACCTTTGTCAAACGATCGACTACAACCCAAATCGAGTCATAGCCTGAACGAGTTCTGGGCAATCCCGTAATGAAATCCATGCCTAACTTATCCCACTTCCATTCGGGTATTGGCAATGGCTGTAGGAATCCCGCTGGCTTCTGATGCTCTACTTTTACTCTCTGCATACATCACGAATTGCTACATACTCCGCAACGTCCTTCTTCATTCCGGTCCACCAAAAAGTATCCTTCAAATCCAAATACATCTTGGTATTTTCTGGGTGAATCAAGTATGGTGAGTCATGGGCCTCTTGGAGAATTAACTTCCTGATCTCCGGGTCATTGGGCACATAAACACGGTCTTCAAACCATAGGGTATCGTGCTCATCCTCACAAAATCCTTTAGCTTTTCCTTTGCTCATTTTCTCTTTAATAGAAGCAATCTCCTTGTCAGTCTTCTGAGCTTCTCTGATCTTACCAATCAAAGTGGACTGAATCTCCAATGCTGCTACATAGCCTCTCGGAACTATCTCCAAACATAGCTCATGAAGGTCCTCGGCTAACTCCTTCGGTAAATCTCCCGCCATTAAGGTGTTGACATGGCTTTTATGACTCAACGCATCGGCTACTACGTTAGCCTTTCCGGGATGATAATGTAATCTCATGTCATCATCCTTGATGAGCTCTAACCATCTTTTTTGCCTGAGATTTAGCTCCTTCTGTGTGAAAATGTACTTCAAACTCTTGTGATCCGTGTACACTTCACAATGGTTTCCAATGAGAAAATGTCTCCAAGTCTTTAATGCATGCACTACGGCTGCTAACTCCAAATCATGCGTGGCATAATTCAACTCATGAGGCTTAAGCTGTCGTGAGGCATATGAAACAACTCTTCCCTCCTGCATAAGCACGGCTCCAAGTTCTCGACGTGAAGCGTCGCAATACACCTCATAGTCCTTGTCCTGATCCGGCAAAATCAACACTGGTGATGTAACCAAACGTTTCTTCAACTCCTGGAAACTGGCCTCACATTCCTCAGTCCATTTGAATCTGGTATCCTTCTTCAACAACTCCGTCATAGGTTTTGCAATCTTCGAGAAATTTTCAATGAATCTCCGGTAGTATCCTGCGAGTCCAAGAAAACTCCGGATCTCTCCAACTATTGTTGGGGCTTCCCAATTTGTCACAGTGTTAAACTTGGTGGGATCTACTGCTATACCTTCTCCGGATATAACGTGTCCGAGGAATCCAACTTCCTTCAACCAAAACTCACATTTGCTAAACTTGGCATATAACTGATGTTCTCTGAGCTTCTCGAGTACCAAGCGCAAATGCTCCTTATGCTCCTCTTCATTCTTCGAGTAAACCAAAATATCATCTATGAACACTATGATGAACTTATCCAAAAACTCCATAAACACTTTGTTCATCATGTTCATAAAATAGGCAGGTGCATTAGTTAGACCAAATGACATAACGGTGTACTCGTACAGCCCATACCTGGTGGTAAAAGCCGTCTTAGGTATATCCTATTCTTGAATCTTCAACTGATGGTATCCTGATCGCAGATCGATCTTGGAAAATATGTTGGCTCCTTGCAATCGATCAAACAGATCACTGATCATCGGTAGTGGGTACTTGTTCTTGATTGTTACTTCATTCAATCCTCGATAATTTACAACCATCCTTAATAATCCATCCTTTTTCTCCACTAGAAGTACTGGTGATCCCCAAGGCGAAGAACTTGGGCGAATATAGCCTTTATCCAGTAACTCCTTAATCTGCTTCTTAATCTCCTCCAAATCCTTTGCGGGCCTCCTGTATGGTCTTTTAGATATTGGCCCTGTGCCTGGCAAAAGCTCAATCAAGAACTCAATGTCTCTATCCGGTGGCATGCCTGGCAACTCCTCTGGAAATACATCAGGAAAATCCTTTACCAGCGGTACTTCCTCCTGTACAACTCCTATTAGGGAATTTACTTGAGTCCTATTAGGCACATGTCGGGATACATACTTGATCCTTCTTCTTCTGGGGTGGTAAGCAAAATCGACTTACTGGCGCAATCGATGTTTCCTCCATACATCGACAGCCAATCCATACCCAGAATTACATGCAAACCTTGTGATTCCAAAAATGATCAAATCCGAGGGAAACACATGCCTACCTATACTCAATGGCACTTGAAAACACCCTCGGCTGGCCATATACTCCACTCCTGGTGAGCTTACTAGCATAGGTGTTCTAAGAACCTTGGTGGGCAGGTTATACTTATCCACAAATCCCCATGAGATGTATGAATGCGATGCACCAGTATCAAAAAGAACGATTGCAGTAAAAGACTTAACCAAAAACTTACCGATTACTACATCCGGCTAGTCTTCAACCTCCTCCACGTTTATGTGGTTCACTTGTCCCCTATTGAAAGGGTTTGGCTTCTTCCCAGATCTTCCATTGCCATTTCCATTCTGGGATTCGGGACATTCATTGGCATAATGTCCGGTCTTCTGACACTTAAAGCAAGTGACTTGGCTCAGGTCTCTCTTGGCTGGGGTTGATGGGTTGGTATGGTTCTGGCCGTTGCTTCCTCCATTCGCATTACCATTCTTGGGGCCATTATGATTATGCGAACTTCCTCCTCCCTGAGTGTGCTGAAAAGGTCCTCCCAGTTTAGGGGTAAAACATGGCTTCTGCTGAGCTCCAGAATTGTACTTCCCTTGTCCATACTTCCTCTTGCGGTTCTCAATCTGCTGTTGCTTCCCTTCAATCATAAGAGCACGATCTACCAACTCCTGGTAGTTGTTGAAGCTTGCTACCATCAACTGCATGCTCAACTCATCATTTAGTCCTTCCAGAAACTTCTCCTGCTTAGCTGCATCCGTAGCAACGTCATCTGGGGCATAACATGCTAGCTTACTAAAGTCATCCACATACTGGCCAACTGTCCGTCCTCTTTGGTGTAAGTTGCGAAACTCATGCTTCTTCATGGCCATAGCTCCTGCTGAAACATGGGCAGTACTGAAAGCCTGCTGAAACTGGTCCCACATGACAGTGTCGATAGGGTAAGTGGCGGTGAAATTCTCCCACCATGATGCTGCGGGTCCATCCAACTGATGTGCGGCAAATTTCACCTTTTTCGCATCTGTGCATCCTTCCGTGGTCAACTCCCTTGCTATCTTGCGGAGCCAATCATCTGCTACTATAGGCTCGGTGCTACTAGAGAACACCGGCGGATTCAGCCTAAGAAAACAGGTTAAGTGATCAACAGGTGGTGGTGGTGGTGGTGGGTTGTTGTTGTTGTTCCCCTGATTCTGATTCTGGACTAGCAACTCCATCAACGTATTCTGCTGCTGGATCAATTGAGTGAGCTCCGGTGGGAAGGTAAATCCAGGGTCATGTCTCGGAGGCATCTGATGGGTTTAGAAAAGATGAGATTTAAGAATAGAGAGGGTCTAGAGAGAAAACACTACCCATATGCACATGAGGCAAAGGCAAACAATTCACTTCATTCAATCAAACAAGGGCATACAATCGGTCTAACTATCGCAAAAGTGCTCGGACTACTCTATTTACATGGGGGAATACTACTACTGATGGGGTGGTCTACTAGAAATATTCTTCGGTTGCAGACTCCATGATATCTGCTCCAGCTTCATCAACATAGTCATCATCGCTATCGTCTGGGTCCGAGTCAGTGTCGTCGATGATGATGTAGTCTTCCGGGTGAATCTCCTTGGGTTCTTCGTCTTCTTCTACTGGTGTAGGGTCTCCCATGAATATTCCGATCTTCTTGATCAGGTCATCATTCTTCTCCACTAATACTTTGATTTCCTCCATGTAATCTTCACGTGTGGCCTTGAGTTCTTCCTCCAGTTCCGTGATTCTTGTCCTTGCCTTCTTCAGATCTATCATGTCTGCGCACATCTGGTTCTCCTGACGTCGAATGTGCTGGTTTAACTCCTGGATGAAAGCTGCGATTGATCTATCCTGCTTGGTGCTGATCATCTCCCAGTGCTCATCTCGGCGCCCACAAATCTGGTAGATAGTATCCTTGAGATCATTGTGGTAAACTTCTCCAATACGTCCCATGGTGATGTGAGCTGCCATGCTCTTTCCTAGACTCCAGGTTGGTGCATCAAAGGAAAACTCTATGGGCTTAGTGACTGGCATGAACGTCCTTCCTGGAACTTGAACTTGAATCATCCAGCACTCCTCTTCAGGTAAAGTGGCGTTGTAGGTTCCGGTGAAGCTTGGTACTCCGATGTTCAGATATCTAGTGACTTCCTTCAAGTGACGTCCAAAGGGTGTATCTTCATCCGGTTGCATGAACTTGTTCCTTGCATCCGCCATCCTAAAAGAGTAGAGAAGATGAGAAGTCAGAAATGAGAAAAGTGAGTAGTGATCTAGGGCTTTAGCTTAGTGGTCGTGTCCTACAGTCAGCGTGTGCTCTGATACCATCTTGTAGCGACCAGACCTCAAACAGTCTGATCTCTGCGCTTCAGTGTCATCCCTGGATCAGTAATGCTGACACGCACAGTACTTGAATGGATTTATAACAGAGTAGCAATCACACACTTAGTACATCGAATGTCTCAAAAGAGAACTTATTATAATAAATATGGCTTAAGGCCATCTAATGACGATAACAGCGGAAGCCTTGGAAGATAAGTGAGTCCATCAACTCCAACGGCATCACTAAGTATAGAACCACGACCTAAAGGCACCTTACTCGTCGTCTGAAAAGTCTGCAACATGAACGTTGCAGCCCAAAACGGGTCAGCACATGGAATATGCTGGCAAAGTAACACATAGAGAGTAATGAAAGAATAAGGCTATACTACATGCATATTTGGATGGTGAAAAGCTCTATGGTTACAGTTTTGCGTAAAGCCAATTTTCCCCTACTGCAAAGGAATAAATTTTATTTAACTATCATGGTAGTTGGTAAACATTGAGAGTATAGACACCCTCTCAATCCCAATTAGGCATCATCATTAAAACCCAACAATATTAATTAGAGTAACATGATGAGATTCACATGAAAATCCAAGTACTAGATACTCAAGCCGTCCATAACCGGGGACACGGCTAACCATGATTAGTTTATACACTCTGCAGAGGTTTGCGCACTTTCCCCACAAGACTCGATCTCCCCCGTTGGGATTCTCGCACTACATGGTGTTTGAGAAACGGATGATCGAGACACAGTCTTTCAGAAGTGCTAGCACCTTACGAACGGGTAGACCGTTACACCTACTTTCCCCTACATCTGCTAGTCTACCACTGTAAGAGTTTGCACGACTTAATCAAATATGCTAGAGCCCATAGTAGCTTGTGGCTGCACACAGAAGTTTCTAGTATGAATGATCTCATGATCCCTTTGAGTCTGGGTGGCGGTCCATAAAGAAAAACAGGCAATCGCTGGAATACCCAGGTGCCTCAATCCACCCAGATGTGTGTTTAAGTTGCCACCTTAAATAAACCATTAATTTAACAACCTCACATCTGTCATGGATACACTCACCCAATCCACATCTACTAGCATAGCATGGCAATATAAGCAACGTAGAAGTAACTCCCAAGGGTTTGATAATAAAACAGGTAATAGGTACTACCTCATCTACTTCCCAACCCACAATTTAATTAGATCCTAATCATGCAATGTTTGAGGATTGATCTAATGCAATAAAAACTGGGTAGTAGGTGGTATGATCAAAGTGTTACTTGCCTTGCCGATGATCCGCGGAACCTAGCGATTCGAAGTAGCAAGCGGCGCACTCCGGATACTCTATCGCAAACAAACAAGCATACAATAAGTACTCATCTAATGCATGGGTAAAACTCAAATAAGATATCTAACCAGAAAGTTCAACTTAAGAGCTCCGGTTTGCAAAAAGAATCAAATCGAACGAAGCAACGAAAGTCAAACGGCGAAAGAAACAAGCTTCATTTACTAATCTGGATCTAAGGCAAATTTTACAGAGGCAAAAACTTCTTTGAGTTGGTTAAACGGAAAGAGGGTTTCGAGACAAAACTCCACACGCTTGAATCGCCCGATTCCGATAAACGAGCGAAAAGTTATACTAGAACGAAAATCGGACCAGAAATCACGATCAGAAATAATCGTGGAAAATCTGAGAAAAAGAAAAACGACGAACAGATTAACGAACGAATGTTCGTTTTCTGTAACTAAACGATGAACGCGTACATTAAAACGAACGAACGAGCGAACGCTCGCTAAATAAACTAAACCGGAAAAAACCGATCTATCTAAAAAACAGATCTAAAAAAACCGACGAAAAACCGAACTGTTTTCCGGGGAAAACCAGCGGCGGCGGCGGGGTCAACCTCGGTGGCGGCGGCGGCGCGACGTGGGGCGGCGTGGCGATGCGGCGGCGGCGGGGGGGGGGGGGGGGGGGCGCTAGGGTTAGGGTTCCTGGTGGCGCGACAGCTTGGGCTAAACGGGCTTGGGGCGACGCTATTTAAAGGCCCGGCCGGAGGAGTCCTGGCCGAACACGGCCCAAAGTCGGTTTCATTTTTTTTAAATAATTACGCGCAGAAAAACAAATAAATGAAACACTAAACGGACTCCAAAAATCCTGAAATAAATTTTCCCCGGCTTCTAAAATCAAGCCGAACAGGATGAACATTTATTTGGGGCCTAAATGAAATTTTCAAAAAAACGCATTTTTCCTAAATTCGAATAAAATAGCAAATAACTCCAAAATAAAATCTTATTTGATTTTATTATTAAATCCTCAATATTTCTTTATTTTCGGAAAGTCATTTTATTCCCTTTCTCATATTTTTGTAATAGAAATAATTGAAGATAAAATAAATAAAATCAACTGACCCTATTTTCAAAATTTGAGAAAACTCAAATATGAAAATAACGGAATCCCCAACTCTCTCCGAGGGTCCTTGTGTTGCGTAGGATTTCTAGGATCAAACCAAAAGCAAATAAAATATGATATGCATTGATGATCTAATGTATAACATTCCAAATTGAAAATTTGGGATGTTACAACTTCAAGAAGAATGGCAAGCAAGTTCCCACTCCCGTGAAGAAGCCCAAAGCTAGACCTAAGCCTGAAACTGAGTGCTTCTACTACAAAGGAAATGGTCACTAGAAGCGGAACTCCCCCAAATACTTGGCAGATAAGAAGGATGGCAAAGTGAACAAAGGTATACTTGATATACAGATTATTGATGTGTACTTTACTATTGTTCATAATAGCCCCTGGATATATGATACTGGTTCAGTTGCTATGATTAGTAACTTGGAACAGGAGTTACAAAATGAACAGAAACTAGTTGAGGGCAAGGTGACGATGTGTGTTGGAAGTGATTCCAAGGTTGATAAGATCATCATCACACACTCCCTTTACCTTCGGGATTAGTGTTGAACCTAAAATAAATGTTATTTGGTGTTTGTGTTGAGCATAAATATGATTGGATCATGTTTATTGCAATATGGTTATTCATTTAAGTCAAAGAATAATTATTGTTCTATTTACATGAATAAAACTTTCTATGGTCATACACTCAATATAAATGGTTTATTGAATCTTGATCGTAGTGATACACATATTCATAATATTGAAGCCAAAAGATGCAAAGTTAATAATGATAGTGCAACTTATATATGGCATTGCCGTTTAGGTCATGTTGGTGTAAAGCGCATGAAGAAACTCCATGCTGATGGGCTTTTGGAATCACTTGATTATGAATCATTTGATGCTTGCGAACCATGCCTCATGGGCAAGATGACTAAGACTCCGTTCTCCGGAACAATGGAGCAATCAACTGACTTATTGGAAATAATACATACTGATGTAAGCGATCCGATGAGTGTTGAGGCTCGCGGCGGGTATCGTTATTTTCTGACCTTCATAGATGATTTGAGCAGATATGGGTATATATACTTGATGAAACATAAGTTTGAAACATTTGAAAAGTTCAAAGAATTTCAGAGTGAAGTGGAAAATCATCGTAACAAGAAAATAAAGTTTCTACGATCTGATCGCGGAGACGAATATTTGAGTTACGAGTTTGGTATTCATTTGAAACGATGTGGAATAGTTTCACAACTCACGCCACCTGGAACACCACAACGTAATGGTGTGTTCGAACGTCATAACCATACTTTATTAGATATGGTGCGATCTATGATGTCTCTTACCGATTTATCACTATCGTTTTGGGGTTATGCATTAGAGACAGCTGCATTCACGTTAAATAGGGCACCGTCTAAATCCGCTGAGACGACACCATATGAATTGTGGTTTAGCAAGAAACCTAAGATGTCGTTTCTTAAAGTTTGGGGCTATGATGCTTATGTGAAAAGGTTTCAACCTAATAAGCTCAAACCCAAATCGGAGAAATGGGCCTTCATAGGATACCCAAAGGAAACTATTGGGTACACCTTCTATCACATATCCGAAGGCAAGATATTCGTTGCTAAGAATGGATCCTTTCTAGAGAAGAATTTTCTCTCGAAAGAAGTGAGTGGGAGGAATGTAGAACTTGATGAGGTAATTGTACCTTCTCCCGAATTGGAAAGTAGTTCATCACAGAAATTAATTCTAGTGATTCCTACGCCAATTAGTGAGGAAGCTAATGATGATGATCATGAAACTTCAAATCAAGTTACTACCGAACCTCGTAGGTCAACCAGAGTACGGTCCGTACTAGAGTGGTATGGTAATCCTTTATGGAAGTCATGTTACTAAACCATGACGAACCTACGAACTATGAGGAAGCAATGATGAGCCCAGATTCTGCAAAATGGCTTGAAGGCCATGAATTCTGAGATGGTATCCTTGTATGAGAACAAAGTGTGAACTTTGGTTGACTTGCCCAATGACCGGCAAGCCATTGAGAATAAATGGATCTTCAAGAGGAAGACATACCTGATAGTAGTATTACTATATACAAAGCTTGAATTGCCGCAAAAGGTTTTCAACAAGTTCAAGATGTTGACTACGATGAGATTTTCTCACTCGTAGCGATGCTTAAGTCTGCCCAAATCATGTTAGCAATTGCCACATTTTATTAAATATGGAAAATGGATGTCAAAACTGCATTCCTTAATGGATTTCTTAAAGAAAAGTTGTATATGATGCAACAAGAAGGTTTTGACAATCCTAAAGGTGCGAACAAAGTGTGCAAGCTCCAGCAATCCATCTATGGACTGGTGCAACCATCTCGGAGTTGGAATATATTGATACGTCTCCAACGTATCTATAATTTATGAAGTACTCATGCCATGTTTACAATAGTTTTATATGATTTTGGTATGATTTGATTAGAACTAACCTGGACTGACGCTGTTTTCAGCAGGACTACCGTGGTGTTGTTTTTGTGCAGAAATAAAAGTTCTCGGAATGCGATGAAAATCATCGGAGAATTTTTTGGAAAATATAAAAAATACTGGAACGAAGAGTTACCGGAAGGGAGGCCCATGGGCCCCATGAGGGTGGAGGGTGCGCCCATGTGCCTCGTGGACTTCCTATGGGGCCCCCTGACTTGTTCTCGACGCCAACCTCTCCTATAAATACCCAAACCCCCAGAAAATAACCTAGATCGGAAGTTCCGCCGCCGCAAGCCTCTATAGCCATGAGAAATAAATCTAGGCCCTCTATGGCACCCTGCTGGAGGGGGCCATCATCACCGGAGGCTATGGAGGAGGATCCCGGAGGGGCCATCATCGCCATGAAGGCCAAGATCCAAAGGGAGAACCTCTCCCCATCCAGGGGAAGGCCATGGAGGTGGAAGCACAAGGGGGAGAACCTCTCCTCCTGTCTCTCGGTGGCGCCAGAGTGCCATCGGGAGGGGAATCATCGCCACGGTGATCGTCTTCATCAACATCACCATCCTCATCTCTTTTACATGGTCCACTCTCCCGCACCCCGCTGTAATCCCTACTTGAACATGGTGCTTTATGCCTCATATTATGATCGAAAGATGTGTGCCATCCAATGATGTTTTGAGTAGATATCCTTTGTCTTTGGGTTGATTGATGATCTAGATTGGTATGAGTTGTATGTTTTATTTTGGTGCTGTCCTATTACGCCCTCCGTGTCGCGCAAGCATGAGGGATTCCCGCTGTAGGGTGTTGCAATACATTCATGATTCGCTTATATTGGGTTGCTTGAGTGACAGAAGCATAAACCCGAGTAAGGGGGGTGTTGCGTATGGGATAAAGGGGACTTGATGCTTTAATGCTATGGCTGAGTTTTACCTTAATGATCTTTAGTAGTTGCGGATGCTTGCTAGAGTTCCAATCATAAGTGCATATGATCCAAGAAGAGAAATTATGTTATCTTATGCCTCTCCCTCATATGAAATTGCAATGACGACTACCGATCTTGTTAACGATTACCTAGGATAATTCCGCACACCGACCCATCATTATTCCACACTTGCTATTTATAATAATTATTAATATATTCTAACTTTATGATAATAGCCCCTACTTCTATATTTTATCTCTCCGATACCATGCAAAGTTATCCTCTTCATACCCACAATGTAGTTTTATTTATCGTTTCTAGTTGGAAGAAAACATTCGGTGTACATAGAGTCGTATCAGTGGCAGATAGGACTTGAGAGAATATTGATCTTACCTTTAGCTCCTTGTGGGTTCGACACTCCATACTTATCACTTCCACCATTGGGAATTGCTACGATGATTCCTTGCACTTGGGGATTATCATATATGCTTTGATAAAGTGATCAAAGCATATGGTTTTATACAGACTTGAGGTGAAGCCTGTATTTACAAGAAAGTGAGTGGGAGCACTACAACCTTTCTGATAAGTATATGTGAATGACATATTGTTGATCGGAAATGATGTAGAATTTTCTGGAAAGCATAAAGGAGTGTTTGAAAGGAGTTTTTCAAAGAAAGACCTCGGTGAAGCTACTTACATATTGAGCATCAAGATCTATAGAGATAGATCAAGACGCTTGATATATTTTTCAATGAGTACATACCTTGACAAGATTTTGAAGTAGTTCAAAATGTAATAGTCAAATAAGGAGTTCTTGCTTGTGTTGCAATGTGGGAAGTTGAGTAAAGACGCAAAACCCAACCACGGCAGAAAATAGAGAGAGAATGAAAAGTCATTCCCTATGCCTCAGCCATAGGTTCTATAAAGTATGCTATGCTGTGTACCAGACCTATTGTGTACCTCACCCAGATTTTGGCAAGAGGGTACAATAGTGATCCATGAGTGGATCACTGGACATCGGTCAAAATTATCCTTAGTGGAATAAGGATATGTTTCTTGGTTATGGAGGTGACAAAAAGTTCGTCGTAAAGAGTTACGTCGATGCAAGTTTTGACACCGATCTGGATGAATCTGAGCCTCAATCTGGATACATATTGAAAGTGGGAGCAATTAGCTAGAGTAGCTCCGTGCAGAGCATTGTAGACATAAATTTTTTGCAAAATACATACGGCTCTGAATGTGGCAGACCCATTGACTAAATTTCTCTCACAAGCAAAACATGATCACTCTTTGGGTGTTAATCACATAGCGATGTGAACTAGATTATTGACTCTAGTAAACCCTTTGGGTATTAGTCACATGGAGATGTGAACTAATCACATAAAGATGTGAACTATTGGTGTTAAATCACATGACGATGTGAACTAGATTATTGACTCTAGTGCAAGTGGGAGACTGAACGAAATATGCCCTAGAGGCAATAATAAAGTTGTTATTTATATTTTCTTATATCATGATAAATGTTTATTATTCATGCTAGAATTGTATTAACCAGAACCTTGATACATGTGTGAATACATAGACAAACAGAGTGTCCCTAGTATGCCTCTACTTGACTAGCTCATTAATCAAAGATGGTTAAGTTTCCTAGCCATAGACATGTGTTGTCATTTGATGAACGGGATCACCTCATTGGAGAATGATGTGATGGACAAGACCCATCCGTTAGCTTAGCACTATGATCGTTTAGTTTGTTGCTATTGCTTTCTTCATGACTTATACATGTTCCTATGACTATGAGATTATGCAACTCCCGAATACCGGAGGAACACTTAGTGTGCAATCAAACGTCACAACGTAACTGGGTGATTATAAAGATGCTATACAGGTGTCTCTGATGGTGTTTGTTGAGTTAGCATAGATCGAGATTAGGATTTGCCACTCCGATTGTCGGAGAGGTATCTATGGGCCCTCCCGGTAGTGCTCATCACTATAAGCCTTGCAAGCAATGTGACTAAAGAGTTAGTTACGGGATGATGCATTACGAAACGAGTAAAGAGACTTCCGGTAATGAGATTGAACTAGGTATGAGGATATCGATGATTGAATCTCGGGCAAGTAACATACCGATGACAAAGGGAACAATGTATGTTGTTATGCGGTTTGACCGGTAAAGATCTTTGTCGGTCTTAAAACTGGTGGATCTCGGGTAGGGGGTCCCGAATTGTGCGTCTAGGCGGATGGTAACAGGAGGCAGGGGACACGATGTTTTACCCAGGTTCGGGCCCTCTTGATGGAGGTAAAACCCTACGTCCTGCTCGATTTATTCTTGATGATATGGGTATTACAAGAGTTGATCTACCATGAGATCGGAGAGGCTAAACCCTAGAAGCTAGCCTATGGTATGATTGTATGTTGTCCTATGGACTAAAACCCTCCGGTTTATATAGACCGGAGAGGGTTAGGGTTACACAGAGTCGGTTACAAGGAAGGAGATCTACATATCCGTATTGCCAAGCTTGCCTTCCACGCCATGGAGAGTCCCATCCGGACACAGGACGAAGTCTTCAATCTTGTATCTTCATAGTCTAACAGTCCAGCCAAAGGTTATAGTCCAGCTGTCCGGATACCCCCTAATCCAGGACTCCCTCGGTAGCCCCTGAACCAGGCTTCAATGACGATGAGTCCGGCGCGCAGTGTTGTCTTCGGCATTGTAAGGCGGGTTCCTCCTCCGAATATACCACGGAAGAATTTGAATACAAGGATAGTGTCCGACCCTGCAAAATAAGTTCCACATACCACCGTAGAGAGAATAATATTTCGACAAATCTAATCTGCTGACACGTTTCGGCAACATGATGTTATGTCATGGCCCAGTGATTATTCGAACCGTTTTCTTTAACTAGCCCCGCACATAACGCGAGGCAGTTTCTTGACACGTCTTGTCAAAGCAGAGATCGTGTTCCCCTTATTACGGGATTCTCATCAATACGGGCGTGGGTAACCCAACCGCGCCATCGATTACGTCGCTTGGGGGATAAGCGAGTTTTACTAGGCTAGTGGGGGCACATAGTTTCGGCCACCCTTATAAAGGGACAAGGTTTAACCTTTTTCTACCCATGCCTTCTTCCTCCTTGCTCATCCATTCTTGCGCACCCGAGCTCCAACGCCCAAGTCCACATCCTTCCCCTCAACCTTCTCCAATCATGTCCGGAGCGGGAGGCAAATGGATGGCTTCCTCCGTTACAGAGGGACACATCAAGAAGCTGCGCGGAGCCGGATACTTAGCCGCGAATATCGCGCATCGGCTGCCCGCTGCGGGGAAGATCGTTCCTACCCCTGAACCTCATGAGAGGGTTGTTTTCCTCCACCACTTCCTCCGCGGACTGGGGTTTCCCTCCATCCATTCGTCCGTGGTCTCATGTTCTACTACGGGCTGGACTTCCATGATCTGGCCCCGAACTTTGTCCTCAACATTTCGGCATTCATCATCGTGTGTGAGGCTTTCCTCCGCATCCGGCCCCACTTTGGCCTGTGGTTAAAGACCTTCAATATCAAGCCGAAGGTGGTGGGCAGCCAACAAGAAGAATGCGGCGGAGCCATGGTGGGCAAGATGCCCAACGTTATATGGCTTGAAGGCTCCTTCGTGGATACCATAAAGGGGTGGCAAACGGCGTGGTTCTACATCACCGAGCCGCGCGATGCCAAATGGGTGGCTGCCCCCAAGTTTCGATCCGGAATCCCCACGCGGCTCACCTCCTGGAAAGAGAAGGGCCTGTCCTGGGGTTCATCGGTAGAGCTGGACGGACTCCAGAAATGTATCCGAAATATGGCCGGCAAGAAGCTCAAGCTTGTCAATATAGTCCAGGTCATGCTCATCCGCCGGATCCACCCGTGCCAACAACGGGACTTCAACTTGTGGGAGTTCGACCCGGCCCAGCACCAGACTCTGAGCGAGCTCTTCGACACGACGCACAAGGATGTCTGGAAGGTGCTGTTCAAGGGCGCCGAGGTCCCTCCCTCCCTCCCTCATCGAGGACCGCGGGCTAAGCGCGAAGCGCCAAGCGCATTCGGTGAGTTCTATACATCCGGTAGGATATTTATTTCCCCTAGCTTAACCATGTGCGGGGTCTGAGCTCCATGCCTTTGACAGGACTGGGTGGAGACGTCGGGGCAGATTAACTGTCCGGCCCCTCTGCCCGAAGACACTTCGGACGCTCTCCTGACGGAGATGCTGACTCCGGCTCCTTAGAAGGTGCCAGAGAAGACCAAGAAGGCCAAGGGAACCCGAAAGAGTTCCCGACGCTAGGCGTTATCAGACTTATCGTCCGATAACTCCGCGACGCACTCCTCCCCCGAAGACGAGGAGGAAGATGAAGATGCTCCCCCTCCAGTCAGGGGAGACAAGAAAAGGAAGGCCGCCCCAACCGGGGGGGGGGGGAAGGGTCCAAGAAGGGAAGGACTCTCCTTCCGGACTTCTCCACCACCACCGTCGAAGGAGAAGACGAGTGGCTGCTCAGGGCCAAGCCCCTAGCGAAGTCGTAAGTATTCAGATGCCAGAGTAACTCATAGCATACCTTTGTCGCACTGCCTCTCCTAACGCCGAATTGTGACTATGCAGACCGCCACGAGTCCGTATTGACTTATCGTCAGACGGCTCCCTGGGCTCGTCGGATATGGATAGAGATCCACTTCCGCCTGCCACGTCCCCTTGCCCTACGGACAACGCCGAGGTATTGTCTCAAGAGGCACTGGGTCGAGGGGTGACAGTCTCGGAGGCGCCTCATGGCGACCTTCCGGACTCCGGGAGCAGAGGGAACAAGGCCCCCGAGGGCTCCGAGTTCGGCCCTCAGCCGAACACCGTGCCGGAACCTCCAGTGGTTCCGGACTCGGGCAGGCAGCCTCCTTCCAAGAGGGGCAAGACGCCTCTGCCGGTGACCTCTGTCCATCCAGAGGCACCGGACAATCTGCTGGGAGCGCTTCGCAGTGCTTCCATCGACGAGGAGCACCGCACTATTATGAGTGTGGTGGTCCAGAAGGTTCAGTCCGCCAAGTGCGGACTGACTGAAGCATGTGCCAGCCTTCTAACAGGCTTTGAGGTAAGTTTTTGAAATATGGGAAAAATATAACCGCATAGACAGTAGCCCCCGATGCTCTGTTCGGTGTTCACAAAGAAAAGCCGAACAGAGGATCAAACAATGTCGCAGGAGTCTAACATAAGTATGCCAATATGCGTATGCAGGCTTCGCTGCTGGCATCTGCCGCACTGACTGCGAGGTCGCCGCACTAAAGCAGGACCTTAAAGGGTCCAAGGACGAGCTTGGCCTTGCCAAGAGGCAGCTCGAGGAGAACAAAGGTAAGTAGTACCTAATGCGATTGCAAAATGACAGGATCATCGTAAATTTGCCAGGGCCACAACCGTGGTGGCGACCCTGAAGCAAGCGCTATCCGAGGCCGAAAACAAAGTGGCCAAGGAGCGCACCGAGTGGGAAAGGCATGAGGCACGGGTGAGCGAGGTGCAGCAAGAGCTCCACGCTCTTATGACGAAGCACGAGGTGTTGGAGCTTGACTGGAAGACGCGAGAGTCCAAGCTTGCTGCGGCCCTCGAGAGCGCAAAGAATGCCAAGACCGAAACCCAAAAGGCCCTCCAGGAGATTGATGCGACGAACAAGATAGCGGCGGGTAAGGCATTCTATTTGCAAAGCAAGCATGTGAAAGTAAATTACTTGTTACTTACCCGAATCCGGAGCTCTCTAGGAGCATTCGCGGATTTGCCCCGCAGCGTGTCGGATGCCGCAACATTTTACCAGGCCGAGGAGGGAAGCTCAACGGAGAAGTTGTTCTGGGCCCAATATACTGGGACCGAACACCCGGTGCCTATGAGCGACCAGCTAAAGCAGCTGGTCGAGCTACACAAGGAGGCCGAACAGGCCATGAAGGGCTTTATAGTCCGGCTGTGGCCTAGCGACGCCCTTCCAAACAGCTACTTCAGCCTGGTGAGGCGGCTTGTGGATGCCTACCCATGGCTGGAAGTCGTCCAACGGTCCGTCTGCATCGAAGGTGCACGCCGGGCTTTCGCCCGTGTGAAGGTGCAATGGGCCAAGCTAGACGCCGTAAAGCTGATCAAGGAAGGGCCGCCGGAGGGCAAGGAGCATCGCCACCCCGAGATGTACTATGAGGGTGTCCTGAAGGGTGCCCGTCTCGTAGCGGACGAGTGTACCAAAGATACAATATTTGAGTAAACTCGCTCGTGTAATCCTGTATTCACGAAAACTTGTTCATATGCGCTATGCAACGCTTGTTTGAATTTAAAATATTACCTTCTGTTCGGCTGTTTATCAAATCTGAGAGATGGCTAGTCGTCGGCTTCTGCCCCCATGCCATGAGTGCTAGGGTGTTCGGGATAAACCTGAGCACTCTTGTTCCCATTTTTGGGTCCTTCGAGGGAGGTGCTCAGCACAACGAACAAGGCAATCAGACTATAATGCGTTATCACTCTCACTTAGCCATAGAATTCTATAATTTTAAATTTTGGCGAAGCCCCTAGTGTTCGGAAGGCCGAACTCGGGGCGCGATACACGCCTTAAGCCGGACAAGGCCGACTCCCCTCTCTAAGCGGCATAAGTCTTTAAGGACTCGAAAACCTCTCGAACAGCGACCAGTCTCTCGCCTTATCATGACAGTCAGTTTTAGCTTTCTCTACCGAGGTGCTTAGCCCAGCAGAACCGGGGCACAATCGCAGTAGTTCTCCCAGTTCTACCTTAGCCGATATAGCAGAACGTAAGGTACCAAAACATGGGAGCCGGGCAAACCCAACTATTGACCCAAGACATGATTCGGACCTGATGCATATAATGCTATAAGTTCGGGGTGCCGCACCGTTGAAAGTGTCCGGACTTCTCATGCCGTATTGTGGGGTATGCTTAAGCCCCTAGCGTATTAGCCGTACCAGAGTGTACGAGTGCTGGATGTCATGAATGAACATATGTATAAAAAAAGAAGAATGCAATAATAGTCTTCATGCTATGCATTGTTTATTCAAAAAGGTGCGTTAAAGCAGAATGATACATGCAGTGCAATAAGCAGAAAGTAGGACTATGTCCCCTCCAAGGGCGAGCTGAAGAATAGTATTAAGGCAAGTATTACACTCGTTATCGTAATCCACCTGGGAGTTCCGTGGTGTGACGTAGCTTTCTGCCTCCTTGGTTGCTGCATCATGTGTTCGGCAATCATACTGCCGGACAGGGTTTCCAGAGATTAAAGTCTTGAAAGAAAAAAAATAAAGTGGGAAGCCCCTAGTGCGGTTTAAGCCGCGGCTTGGAGCGTGCCGCAGTCATGCCCCCCTCCCCGCCTGTGCCCATGGTATTTTTAATGCGTAATTATGTACGCGTGGCACGGATTTCACCGTTTGGCTGGGACCGGGGTGGGGGCCGCATTGCTATGCGAGCTCGGAACGTGCCAGGAGGTCCTGTTACCGATTACTCCGGGCGCGCTTGAAGGTGTCCGGGTCCTTAATCGCCGAACTAGTGGATTGCCTTAAGAGGCTGCTTTGTGCTTCTGCTGCGAGGGCCGTAGTGTGCTCCTCCGTGCGGAGAGAGCGCTCTGTGTTTCCATTGACTGTGATGACCCCCCGAGGTCCTGGCATCTTGAGCTTGAGGTATGCATAATGCGGTACCGCATTGAATCTCGCAAATGCGGTTCGCCCGAGCAGTGCATGATAACCACTTCGGAACGTGACTATATCGAAGATTAACTCTTTGTTTCGGAAGTTATCCGGGGATCCGAAGAACACTTCCAGTGTGACTGAGCCTGTGCAATGGGCCTCTACACCTGGTATGACGCCTTTAAAGGTCGTTTTTGTGGGTTTGATCCTTGAGGGGTCTATACCCATTTTGCGCACTGTGTCCTGGTAAAGCAGGTTCAGGCTGCTGTCGCCATCCATAAGGACACGAGTGAGGTGAAATCCGTCAATGATTGGGTCTAGGACCAGTGCGGCGAATCCGCCATGACAGATACTAGTGGGGTGGTCCCTGCGATCGAAGGTGATCGGATAGGAGGACCATGGGTTGAACTTTGGGGCGACTGGCTCAAACGCATATACGTCCCTGAGCGCACGCTTCCACTCCCTCTTGGGGATGTGGGTTGCGTATATCATGTTCATCGTCCACACTTGTGGAGGGAACCTCTTCTGTCCTCCGATGTTCTGCTGCCGGGGCTCTTCCTCGGCATCGCTATGTGGCCCCTTATCTTTGGTTTCGGCATTTAACTTGCCGGCATGCTTGAATACCCGACAATACCTATTGGTGTGGTTGGTTGGCTTGTCGGGGGTGCCGTGTATTTGACACGAGCGATCGAGTATGCGGTCCAAACTGGACGGGCCCGGAGTGCTTTTTTTAAATGCCTTTTTCTGCTGACCAGGTTTAGAGCCTTTGAATCCGGCATTGACTGTCGTATCCTCGGTATTGTCGGTGTTAATGTGGCGTTTTGTTTGTTGCGACGTGACCTGCCATTGCCGTCCTTGGTATCCGAAGTACCATGGTTCTTTGATATGTTATTACTGCGAGCCAGCCAGCTGTCTTCTCCCGCACAAAAGAGGGTCATGAGTGTCGTGAGGGCTGCCATAGATTTCGGCTTTTCCTGACCTAGGTGCCGGGCTAGCCACTCGTCGCGGATGTTGTGTTTAAAAGCTGCTAGGGCCTCTGCATCCGGATAGTCGACGATTTGATTTTTCTTTGTTAGGAACCGTGTCCAGAATTGCCTGGCCGATTCCTCTGGCTGCTGAATTATATGGCTCAGGTCATCGGCATCTGGTGGTCGCACATAAGTGCCCTCAAAGTTGTCGAGGAATGCGGCTTCCAGATCTTCCCAACAGCCAATGGACTCTGCTGGCAAGCTGTTGAGCCAATGCCGAGCTGGTCCTTTAAGTTTGAGTGGGAGGTATTTGATTGCGTGTAGGTCATCACCGCGGGCCATGTGGATGTGCAGGAGGAAATCCTCGATCCATACCGCAGGATCTGTCGTGCCGTCGTATGATTCTATGTTTACGGGTTTGAAACCCTCTGGGATTTGATGATCCATTACTTCATCTGTGAAGCATAAGGGGTGTGCGGCACCTCTGTACTTGGATATATCGCGACGCAACTCCAATGAGTCTTGCCCGCTGTGTTCGGCCCGGCCGGATTTACTTTTACTGTATCCGGCGTGACGTTTATCATCTCGTATAGTGGTGCGCCCTCGTGATCCGTAGATCGATCTTGCATGTTTTGCTTTGTTCTCCAATACGTCTCGCAGGTCTGGCGTATTTCCCCATGCCTGTTTATTTGAACGGCGTCGGGGTGCAGGCTGAGCTTTTGGCTGAAATGCCTCTCTATCGCGGCCATGAGGTGGCCGATCGGCCACGTCATACGCTTCTTCCTCCAGTCGGGGTAGCAACCTGCATTTTGGGTAACTCTTGGAGGGGCGTTCGAGTTTATATTCCTCGGCCGCGAGGACTTCAATCCATCTGTCAGCTAGTAGATCTTGATCAGCTTGAAGCTGCTGCTGCTTTTTCTTAAGTCTATTTGCCATGGCTATAAGCCGGCGCTTGAAGCGCTCTTGTTCGACGGGATCCTCTGGCACGACGAATTCGTCATCGTCGAGGCTTGCCTCGTCTTCGGAGGGGGCATGTAATTATCATCCTCCGCCAGTCCATCTACCGCTCTCTCTGGAGGGCTGGCCTCTCCATCCTCCTATCCTAGATCATGCTGGAGGGGATTGTTGCCATCTTCGGCATTATCCAGAGTGTTATTATCTCCTGTGTCGGTATCACCACTTTTGCTTTGGCGGGATTTAGAGCGGCGCCGCTGACGTCGGCGCTTGGGTTGCTTCTTGGAGGGGTCATCCTCCGCTGTCTCGTCGCCATTGCCTTCTTTGGTTGTGTCCACCATGTATATATCGTATGATGACGTGGCTGTCCAGTGCCCTGTGGGCAGTGGTTCCTCTTCGTCTCCCGCATCGTCATCCATACCGTCGATGTCTTCGGAGTCGAAGTCGAGCATGTCGGTTAAGTCGTCGACAGTGGCTACTAAGTGGGTGGTGGGTGGGCAGCGAATTTCTTCGTCATCCGCATCCCAATCCTGCCGGACATAGTTCGGCCAGGATCCTCCTGACAAGGAGAGAGACCTTAATGAGTTCAATATGTCGCCAAAGGGCGAGTGCTGAAAAATATCCGCGGAGGTAAACTCCATGATCGGCGCCCAATCGGATTCGCTAGGAACGGGCGCAGGCGGTTCAGAGTCCGTGGCCGGAGAAGGATCCGGCAGTCGGACAACATGGCTCTCGTATAGGGTAAGGTCGATGTTTGGCTCGATCGCCGCTGAGGGTAAGACCTTCGTGGCGGGGTCCATCCACCTGTCCATGGACGGCGCAACTGGCTCCGAATTGAGGGTCGGAGCGGCTGCCGGTGCGATCTCCTGAATACGGTCCGATGGTATAGCTAAATCGTACTCATCATGACCGTGTGGCGCACAAGGCAGGGGCTCGAATCCGTCGAAGATCAAGTCTCCGCGGATATCGGCCATGTCATTTAAGCTTCCAAACATGACCTGATGGCCAGGGGCATAGCTTTCGATCTGCTCCAGATGGCCAAGCGAGTTGGCCCGCACTGTGAAGCCGCCGAACACAAAGATCTGTCCGGGGAGAAAAGTCTCACCCTGGACTGCATCACTATCGATGATAGAAGCCATCAAGCCTAACGGCGATGACACAGAGGAACTCTCAATGAAAGCACCAATGTCGGTGTCAAAACCGGCGGATCTCGGGTAGGGGGTCCCGAACTGTGCGTCTAGGCGGATGGTAACAGGAGGCAGGGGACACGATGTTTTACCCAGGTTCGGGCCCTCTTGATGGAGGTAAAATCCTACGTCCTGCTCGATTTATTCTTGATGATATGGGTATTACAAGAGTTGATCTACAACGAGATTGGAGAGGCTAAACCCTTGAAGCTAGCCTATGGTATGATTGTATGTTGTCCTACGGACTAAAACCCTCCGGTTTATATAGACACCGGAGAGGGTTAGGGTTACACAGAGTCGGTTACAAGGAAGAAGATCTACATATCCGTATTACCAAGCTTGCCTTCCACGCCAAGGAGAGTCCCATCCGGACACGGGACGAAGTCTTCAATCTTGTATCTTCATAGTCTAACAGTCCGGCCAAAGGTTATAGTCCGGCTGTCCAGATACCCCTAATCCAGGACTCCCTCAATCTTCGTAGAATATGTAGGAGCCAATATGATCATCCAGGTTCCACTATTAGTTATTGACCGGAGATGTGTCCCGGTGATGTCTACATAGTTCTCCAACCCGTAGGGGCTGCACGCTTAACGTTCGATGATGATTTGTATTATGAGTTACGTGATTTGATGTACCGAAGGTTGTTAGGAGTCCCGGATGAGACCGCGGACATGACAAGGAGTCTCGAAATGGTCAAGACGTAAAGATCGATATATTGGAAGGCTATATTCGGACATTAGAAAGATTTTGAGTGATTCGGGTATTTTTCGGAGTACTGAAGAGTTACGGGAATTCGCCGGGGGAAGTAGTGGGCCTTAATGGGCCATACGGGAAAGGAGAGAAGAGCCTCAAGGGGTGCCCCCCATGGCAAGTCCGAATTGGACTAGGGAGGGGGCGGCGCCCCTCTCTTTCCTTCTCCCTCTCCTACTCCTTCCCTCTCTCCCCTCTTGGAAAAGGAAGGGGACTCCAACTAGGATTGGGAATCCTAGTTGGACTCTCCCTATAGGCGCGCCCCTCCTAGGCCGGCCTCCTCTTTCCCCCTCCTTTATATACATGGGAAGGAGGGTACCCCAAAGGCACTCCAAGATTTTTCTTAGCCGTGTGCGGTGCCCCCCTCCATAGTTTTCCACCTCGGTCATATTGTCGTATTGCTTAGGCGAAGCCCTGCGTTGGTAACTTCATCATCATCGTCACCACACCGTCATGCTGATGAAACTCTCCCTTGGCCTCAACTGGATCAAGAGTTTGAGGGACGTCACTGAGCTGAACGTGTGCAGATCGCGGAGGTGTCGTGCGTTCGGTACTTGGATCGGTTGGATCGCGAAGACGTTCGACTACATCAACCGCGTTACTAAACACTTCCGCTTTCGGTCTACGAGGGTACGTGGACACACTCTCCCCGCTCGTTGCTATGCTTCTCCTAGATAGATCTTGCATGATCGTAGGAATTTTTTTGAAATACTACATTCCCCAACAATTCGGACACCGGAATGGTTCCGAGGTGTATCGGGTATTTATCGGAGTGCCGGAAGGGTTATCGGAGCCACCGGGGAAGTTACGGGCCTTATTGGGCCTTAAGGGAGAGAGAGGGAGCAGCCAAGGGCTGGCCGCGCTCCCCCCATGGGCCTAGTCCGAATTGGACTAGGGGGAGGGGCGGCTCCCTATAACGCCCTCGATGCAGCTATATCTCCCACGTGTCGAAGCACGACTTAGAGGCATAACTGCATTGAAAGCAATGTCGCAAGTGAGGTAATCTTCACACAACCCATGTAATACATAAAGGAAAGAGGTACATAGTTGGCTTGCAATCGCCACTTCACACAATTACAAGAATAAAGCATTACATCATCCAGATACACACAAGGTCCAACTACAGAACCCAAAATAAAAGAAGACTACCCCAAAAGCTACACAGATCCCCGATCGTCCCAACTGGGCTCCACTATTGATCAACTGGAAACGGAATAACATAACGAACACGATCTTCATCGAGCTCCTCCTTGAGCTCGGTTGCATCACCTGCATGGTATCATCGGCACCTGCAAACTGGGTTTGGAAGTATCTGTGAGTCACGGGGACTCAGCAATCTCACACCCTTGTGATCAAGACTATTTAAGCTTATAGGAATGGTAAAAGGTATGAGGTGGAGCTGCAGTAAGCGACTAGCATATATGGTGGCTAACATACGCAAATGTGAGCGAGAAGAGAAGGCAAAGCACGGTCGAGAAATCTATGATCAAGAAGTGATCCTAGAACAACCTACGTCAAGCATTACTCCAACACCGTGTTCACTTCCCGGACTCCGCCGAGAAGAGACCATCACGGTTACACATGCGGTTGGTGCATTTTAATTAAGGTCAACTTCAGGATTTATACAACCAGACATTAACAAATTCCCATCTGCCCATAATCGCGGGCACGGCTTTCGAAAGTTCAAATCCCTGCAGGGGTGTCCCAACTTAGCCCATCACAAGCTCTCACGGTCAATGAAGGATATTCCTTCTCCCAAGACAATCTGATCAGGCTCGGCATCCCGGTTACAAGACATCCTCGACAATGGTAAAAGAAGTCCAGCAAGACCGCCCGATGCGCCGACATCCTGATGGGAGTTGCACATATCTCGTTCTCAGGGCAACACCGGATGAACACTACGTACAGCTAAAACCATCCCTCAAGTTTCCTCGAGGTGGCACCGCAAGTGGCTCTGTTTCGGACCAACACTTAGACAAGCACTGGCCCGGGGGGGGGGTTAAAATAAAGATGACCCTTGGGCTGGCCTAACCCAAGGGAAAAAGAGGCTAGGTGGCGAATGGCAAAACCAAGGTTGGGCCTTGCTGGAGGAGTTTTATTCAAAGCGAACTGTCAAGGGGTTCCCATTATAACCCAACCTTGTAAGGAACGCAAAATCCGGAAACATAACACCGATATGACGGAAACTAGGGAGGCAAGAGTGGAACAAAACACCAGGAAAAAGGCCAAGCCTTCCACCCTTTACCAAGTATATAGATGCATTAATTAAATAGGAGATATTATGATATCCCAACAAAATATCCATGTTCCAACATGGAACAAACTCCAATCTTCACCTGCAACTAACAACGCTATAAGAGGGGCTGAGCAAAGCGGTAACATAGCCAAACAACGGTTGCTAGGACAAGGTGGGTCAGAGGCTTGGCTTAATAATATGGGAGGCATGATAAGCAAGTGATAGATATCGCAGCATAGGCATAGCAAAAGAGCGAGCAACTAGCAAGCAAAGATAGAAGTGATTTCGAGGGTATGGTCATCTTGCCTGAAATCCCGCAAGGAAGAAGAACGAGTCCATGAAGAAGAAAAACGGACGTAGTTGAACGGGTCCTCACAAACGCGACGTTATCGGAACCAACCCGAAGAAGCAACACCGGAAAGAAGCACACAACATAGTAAACAACCAACACATGAACATGGCATGATATGCGGGATGCGGTATGCGGTGCATATGCATGATTTGGAAAGAAATGATTGAACCTGGCCTCAACTTGGAAAACCAAGAGTGGCATTGGAAAGAGGAGTTGATTTCGGTCGAAATCGATATAAAGATCACCGGAATCGGATGCACGGTTTGGAAATGGCAAGCAAAACAAATATGGCACCAGTCTGCGATAATCAGCAAGTGACCATCTAAATGCATCAAGATAAATATGCTACATCACTCAAACATGGAAACAAAATACATGGCAGGGATCCACTCATGATGTTTGACAAAATATGAGCACTGAGCTACGGCTAATTCACTCATTAACAGGTTCAAACAAGGATGGCAAAATTGCAAATGATAACAGGTTACAGACTTAGTGAAATTATCAACAAGTCAGGAATTATCATCAGGAAGCAATGTTTAAAGCATGATATCTACATGCTACAGGAATATATCATGGCAAAGAAAGGCATGGCATGAAGCTAATCAAAGCATATAACAAAAGTCCCTTAGTGACTATGAGCCAAAAGGGATCAGAAAATACAATTGCAAGCATGTGAACATAGCAAAAACATAAACATATTCAGACTTAGTGAAAAACTGGAGCATGTAAACAGATTAACAAGTAGGCATGTTTACGAGCTCGATGCACTCACTAAGAGGCATTGCATGACAAATTAAATATACACCCAGCAAATAGACATGGCATAGAAGCTAGACATGGCAAGAACAACAACATAGCATGCACGGATCAACAACAATAAGCTTGGCAAAATCGCTAAACATGTTAACAATCTGCCAGGAACATTTTTTAGCAAAAGTAGAGCTTGATTGACTCAAGCTAGGGTGCTCCATAATGCAAAAAAATACATGGATGGATAGAGAACCACAATATCTACAAAACATCCTTATTGATCATCCTCAAAAAAGGCACGGATCACTAGGAAACAACATTAACATATGGCATAAAAATAATGACCGGACAGAGACTTGGTGAAAATCTAAGTCCCTGAAATCAGCATCATTGAGTAAGCTACTTTGCATGCTTGTGCTAGTCACCACAAAGATCACAAAAAATACATGGCAAACACCTCTGTAAAGATAACATGGCATACATCAAAACACATGTAGAGCTCAGGATCATAGCATGCACACATTAATCATGGCACAAATGACAAAAGGCCATTTGCTGAAACAGATCTGACATAATCATCACATAGCCCTCTTCCAACGACATTTCGGGCATCAAGATGAGCTCAAATGAAAATGACGCCATGAGATGAAATGATGTAATCGTCGGGACAAACATTTTGATATGCTACACGCACGAATCAGAGCCACGATGAGGAAGTTAGGATGCGTTGAAAAGAGCAAAAATATTAGGGTTTGATGTTGAAGAGACCCGAAAATATCGGGAGGAGGCCTATTTATAGAGGTAGAGGGAGCTAGAAAGCTCCAAATGAGGTGTGGTTTGCGGCCACGCGATCGTGATCGAACGGTCTAGATGATGGAGAGGTCTTAGGTTGGTTTTGGGCCACTTTGGAGGGGTGTTGGGCTGCAACACACACGAGGCCTTTACGGTCCCTCGGTTAACCATTGGAGTACCAAACAAAGTCCAAATGGCACGAAACTTGACAGGCGGTCTACCGGTAGTAAACCAAGGCCGCATGGCAAGTCTCGGTCCAATCCGAAAATGTTTAACACTCGCACACAAAAAGAGGTAGAAAGAGACACCGGATGACATAGGAGCGCCGGATTGCAAAACGGACAACGGGGAAAATGCTCGCATGCATGAGACGAACATGTATGCAAATGAAATGCACATGATGACATGATATGCAATGCATGACACGCAAGCAATGACAATGCAACAACAGCGAGTAACTGGAGGACACCTGGCAAATCGGTCTCGGGGCGCTACACGCCCCCTCCTTCCTTCTCCTCCCCCTCTCCTTCCTTCTTCTCCTAGTAGGACTACGAAGGGGGGGTCCAACTCCTACTAGGAGTAGGATTGCCCCCTTGGGCGCGCCCTATAGGGTCGGCCGACCTCCCCCCTTGCTCCTTTATATACGGGGGCAGGGGGCACCCTAGAAGACACAAGTTGACAATTGTTTTAGACGTTTGCGGTGCCCCCCTCCACGGAAACACACCCCGGTCATATTGTCGTAGTGCTTAGGCAAAGGCCTGCATTGGTAACTTCATCATCACCGTCACCACGCCGTTGTGCTGGCGAAACTCTCCCTCGACCTCAGCTGGATCTAGAGTTTGAGGGACATCACCAAGCTGAACGTGTGCAGATCGTGGAGGTGCCGTGCGTTCGGTACTTGATTGGTTGGATCGCGAAGACGTTCGACTACATCAACCGCCTTACTTAAACGCTTCTGCTTTCGGTCGACGAGGGCACGTTGACACACTCTCCCCGCACGTTTCTATGCTTCTCCTAGATAGATCTTGCGTGATCGTAGGCAAAATTTTGAAATACTGCGTTCCCCAACACATATCATACATGCATCTCCGAGATAGAAAAGCGAGGTGAGGAGATACACGAAGATAGCTAGTGCGTGATTATTTGCAACGGAGAGAGACACCCCTATAGCACATGTCCAATAGAGGTCTGGTCAACAAGGAACAAAGGTCGAGAGGGACGCATGGAGAAGATGCACACATGGGGATGGAGAGAGGGTGTGTTTGTGATAGAGAGATCCCCTCGAGATTGTGAGGGGACTATATGGGTGGGAGATCGAGGGACGAGGTGCGTGTGTGATAGAAAGATGCCCCAAGAGAAATCAAGATAGACCATGCACATGTTTGTGATGGAGACTAAGAATGAGCTAGTCATATACATATAGGGGGAACTGCGTGTGCCTACAATTGAGTGAGAGACCATCATACTTGGCTAGGCGTGATATTGTGTGTGTGTGTGCGTGTGTGATGGAGAGAGAACGAGGGAGAGAGATAGAGTTTTAGATGGGTCTATCGAGTGCAAGTGAGATATGCATGTGTATGTGTGACCCAGAGAGATGGGAGTTTGAGAGAGAAAGGGAAGAGCTTCGAGACGACAGAGTGGTGCGTGAGAGAGTTATGGGCAACAAGCCAGGGAATTTGTGTGCGTACGATGAGTGCACTCAAGATATTTAGCTTGGTCTAGAGAATCATACATAGTGTGCGAGAGAGACCTATACATGGAGTGTGCATGCGAACTAGAAAGACATGGCATACTTAGTGAAATTAACACAAGTCTGGAATTTATCATCAGGAAGCAATCTTTAGAGCATGAAAACTACATGCTACAGGAACATATCATCACAAAGCAAAGCATGTCATGAAGCTACTCTAAGCACATAACAAAATTCCCTTAGTGACCTTGAGCCAAAAGGGAACAAAAAATACAATTGCAAGCATGCGAACATGGCAAAAACATAAAAAGATTGAGACTTAGTGAAAAACTGGAGCTTGCAAAACAGATTAACAAGTAGGCATGTTTACGAGCTCGATGCACTCACTACAGAGCATGGCATGACAAACTAAGCATACACCCAGTAAATAGACATGGCATAGAAGCTAGACATGGCAAGAACAATAACGTAGCATGCACGGATCAATAGCAACATCCTCGGCAAAATCGCTAAACATGTCAACAATCTACCAGGATCATTTTATAGCAAAAGTAGAGCTTGATTGACTCAAGCTAGGGTGCTCCATAATTGCAAACAAAGACATGGATGGATAGAGCACCACAATATTAACAAAACATCCTTACTGATCATCCTCAAAAGAGGCATGGATCACTAGGAAACAACATGAACATATGGCATACAAACAAAAACAGGACAAGGACTTAGTGAAATTCTAAGTCCCTGAAATCAACATCAACGATTACGCTACTTTGCATGCTTGTGCTAGTCACCACAAGGATCACAAAAATACATGGCATACACCCTTATAAAGATGGCATGGCATTCATCAAAACACATGTAGAGCTCAGGATCATAGCATGCACACATTAATCATGGCAAAAATGACAAAAGGCCATTTGCTGAAATAGATCTGACATATTCCTCACATAGCCCTCTTCCAATAGCATTTCGGGCATCAAGATGAGCTCAAATGAAAATGATGCAATGAGATGAAATGATGTACTCATCGAGGCGAACATTTTGTTATGCTACACGCACGAATCGGAGCAACGGTGATGAAGTTATGATGTGATGAAAAGAGGCACATGAAACTGGAATCTCAGGACTTAGCAGAATTTTAGTGAGCGTCAAACAATAAAATGACGCACGGGCGGGATATAGTGGGCGCTCACCACTGGGCCGTGCCCATCTGTGGAGGAGGGAGATGGGCCGACTTGTGAGGCCGGCCAGCTGGGCCGGATGGACGCCGGCGCGGATGGGCCCATGAGTGGGGGTCGTGGCCATCTCCGTCAACCTCCCGATCCCGCACGGGCACGATCCCTTGGCGGCGGCGGTGCAGAACAGAAGCTCCAGCGAGGCCATGCGAAGGTCGGGGTCGCGGGGAGGCACCGAGAACGGACATATCCGGGTGTGGGCCCCCTGGATCCGGCCTCGGAGGTGGTCGGCGGAGAAGAACGGCGGGCTGGGGAGGTCCGGTGGCAAGGGTTTTGAGGTGGCGGCGCGGCATGAAACTCTGGCGAACTTCCCTGCAGGGTAACAGAGAGAGAGCTCATGAGGGAGAGAGAGTAGAGAGGAAACGGGCAGGGCGGCAGCGCTGAAGACCTCTCGAGGCGGCGGGGCGAAACTCCGGTGGCGGGCACTCCGGCGATGGCCAGTCTCCGGCAAGGCGCGCGGACGCGCGAGGAGGCGACGAGCGGCCAGGCGGCGGCGCGGGATCTGGGCCCGCACGGGCCCGCGATGGGCTCCACGGGCCAGCGGCGCGGGGACGGCGGCAGAGGACAGGTGGCGCGCCGTGGTTGGACGCGGACGACGGAGCGGACATGTCTGGGCGCGGTGGGAGATTTTGTCCGGTGGCGCGAGGTAGGAGGAGCTAGGGTTTCATCCCGAGATTTTCGAGGGAGATGACAAGTATATAGGTAGAGGGAGCTAGGAGTGTCCAAATGAGGTGCGGTTTTGGGCCACGCGATCATGATTGAACGCTCTAGATGATGGAGGGGGTTTAGGTGGGTTTTGGGCCACTTTTGAAGGGTGTTGGGATGCAACACACACGAGGCCTTTTCGGTCCCTCGGTTAACTGTTGGAGTATCAAACGAAGTCTAAATGACACGAAACTTGACAGGCGGTCTACCGGTAGTGAACCAAGGCCGCATGACAAGTCTCGGTCCACTCTTAAAACGTTTAACACCCGCACACGAAAAGAGGTAGAAAGGGAAACCGGAGGACATAGGAGCGCCGGATTGCAAAACTGACAACGGGAAAAATGCTCGGATGCATGAGACGAACATGTAAGCAAATGAAATGCACATGATGACATGATATGCAATGCATGACATGCAAGCAAAGACAAGCCAAACAACAGCGAATAACTGGAGGACACCTGACACATCGGTCTCGGGGCGCTACAACACTCCACCACTACAAGAGGATCTCGTCCCGAGATCTAGAATGGCACCGGAGTGAAACGGAGGAGGAAGAGAAGAGGTAAAACTTAGTTGCTTCTTCGACAAACGAGTGAAACCAAAGAACCTCGAGAGGTTGATAAATTGAACGGAAGAAAACAATGAAGATGCACAAAGTTTAAAACACTCCGTTAGACAAGAGGAACAAGGAACATTACTAGAACCTTTGTAGGTTGAAGACATAAGAAAAAAGGTTGCAATGAACAAGAATTACATGCAAGCACTCCGGTTGAAACGAGAAGCACACAGAACAATAAAGATCAATTACGACAATACTCCAGTTGGAAATGGAAGGAATTGAACATGATCTTGACAAGATGAGAGGACACTTGAAAAGAGGACATGACACTCTGGTTAAAAGGATGAGCATGAAAAGAACATGGTCCTGACAATCTGTAACGCCCACGATGCAGCTATATCTCCTACTTGTCGAAGCACGACTTAGAGGCATAAACGCATTGAAAGCAATGTCGCAAGTAAGGTAATCTTCACAACAACCCATGTAAATAGATAATAAGGGGAAAGGTACATAGTTGGCTTACACTCGCCACGTCAAACAAAGTAGATAAATAGCATTACATCATCCAATCACTCATGGTCCGACTACGGCACCAAAATAAAAGATCAACCCAACAAGCGACATGGTCCTGATCGCCCCAACTGGGCACCACTACTGATCATCAGGGAAAGACACATAGTAACGGCGTGAGTCTTCGTCGAACTCCCACTTGAGCTCAAGCGCATCATCTGGAACGGAGTCATCAGGCCCTGCATCTGGTTTGGAAGTAATCTGTGAGCCACAGGGACACAACAATCTCGCACCCTCGTGATCAAGACTATTTAAGCTTATAGGTAAGGCAAGGTAATATCTGGAGCTGCAGCAAGCGACTAGCATATATGGTGGCTAACATGTTCGCAAAAGAGAGCGAGAAGAGAAGGCAAAGCACGAACGAAGAACTAGAGAACCAACTACGGCAAACATTACTCCAACACCGTGTTCACTTCCCGGACTCCGCCGAGAAGAGACCATCATGGCAACACACAAAGTTGATTCATTTTAATTAAGTTAAGGTTCAAGTTATCTACAACCGGACATTAACAAATTCCCATCTGCCCATAACCGCGGGCACGACTTTCAAAAGTTCAAATCCCTGCAGGCGAGTCCCAACTTAGCCCATGACAAGCTCTCACGGTCAACGAAGGATATACCTTCTCCCGAGACATTCCGATCAGACTCGGCATCCCGGTTCTACAAGACACTTCGACAAAGACAAAACAAGTCCAACAACACCGCCCAAATGTGCCGACAAATCCCGATAGGAGCTGCACATATCTCATTCTCAGGGCACACTCAGATGAGCCAGACGTCAGGTAGGCCAGCCCAGAGTTGCCCCTGGTAGCCCCGGACATCGCTCGGTTGGACCAACACTCAGAGGAGCACTGGCCCGGGGGGGTTTAAATAAGATGACCCTCGGGCTCCGGAAACCCAAGGGAAAAAGAGGCTAGGTGGCAAATGGTAAAACCAAGGTTGGGCATTGCTGGAAGAGTTTTATTCAAGGCGAATTGTCAAGGGGTTCCCATTATTACCCAACCGCGTAAGGAACGCAAAATCCGGGAACATAACACCGATATGACGGAAACTAGGGCGGCAAGAGTGGAACGAAACACTAGGCAAAAGGCTGAGCCTTCCACCCTTTACCAAGTATATAGATGCATTAAGATAAAAAGGTAATACAATGATATCCCAACAAGAAAATAATGTTCCAACAAGGAACGATCTCCAATCTTCACCTGCAACTAGCAACGCTATAAGAGGGGCTGAGCAAAGCGGTAACATAGCCAATCAACGGTTTGCTAGGACATGGTGGGTTAGAGGTTTGACATGGTAATTTGGGAGGCATGATAAGCAAGTGGTAGGCATCATAGCATAGGCATAGCAAAAGAGCGAGCATCTAGCAAAGCAAAGATAGAAGTGATTTCGAGGGTATGATCATCTTGCGTGCAAAGTTGTCAGAGTTGACTGGATCCTCGAAAGCAAACTCAATGGGCTCCTCGTTAGCGAACTCGTCTCCCAGATCTACCCAAACAAGACAAACAAGCAAGAGGAACACAATCAACCACGTGCAAAGCTCAAACAACATGATGCAAACATGGTATGCTATGCGGGATGCGATATGTGATGCATATGCAAGATTTGACAAGGAATGAAAGAACCTGGCCTCAACTTGGAAATCCAAGAGTGCCACTGGAAATGTGAGGTGATTTCGGTTGAAATCGATATAAAGATCGCCGGAATCAGATGCACGGTTTGGAAATGGCAAGCAAAACAAATATGGCACAGGTCTGCGATAAACAATAAGTAGCCATCTAAATGCAACAAGATAAATATGCTACAGCACTCAAACATGGAAACAAAATACATGGCAGGGATCCACTCATCATTCTTAAAAAAAGATGAACACTGAGCTACGGCCAATTCGTCCATTAACAGGTTCAAACAAGCATGGCAAAAGTGCAATTGATAAACAGGTTTCAGACTTAGTGAAATTAACACTAGTCTGGAATTTCAGATCAGGTGGCACACTTTGAAGCAAGAAAACTATATGCTACAGGAACTTAACATGGCAAAGAAAGGCATGACATGGAGCTACTCATAGAGGTTAAAAAAAGTCCCTTAGTGATCTTGAGCCAAAAGGGATCAGAAAATACAATTGCAAGCATGTGAACATGGCAAAAAACATAATCAGATTACAGACTTAGAGAAAAACTGGAGCATGCAAATCTGTTAACGAGTAGGCATGTTTACGATCTCGATGCACTCACTACAGAGCAAGGCATGACAATCTAAGCATACACCCATCAAGAATACACATTATATAAGCTAGACATGGCAAGAACAACAACATAGCATGCACGGATCAACTACAACATCCTCGGCAAAATCGCTAACAAGTAGACAATCTGCCCAGATTCACGAAATAGCAAAAGTAGAGCTCGATTGACTCAAGCTAGGTTGCTCCATAATTGCAACCAAAGACATGGATGGATAGAGCATCACAATATTAACAACTCATCCTTACTGATCATCCCCAAAAGAGGCACGGATCACTAGGAAACAACATGAACATATGGGATATTGATAAAAATAGATCAAGGACTTGGTGGAATTGCTAAGTCCCTGAAATCAGCATTAACGAATGCACCACTTTGCAATCTTGTGCTAGTCACCACACACATCAAAAAAATACATGGATGGCACCTCTGTAAAGATGGCAAAGCATATAACAAAACACATGTAGAGGTCAGGGGCATATCATGCACACATTAATCATGGCAAAAATGACAAATAGCTATTTGGCGCAGTAGATCTGACAATTAACTCAAATAGCTCTCTTCCAACAGCATTTCGGGAATCAAGATGAGCTCAAATGAAAATGATGCAGTGAGATGAAATGATGTACTCTCTGAGACGAACATTTCGATATGCTACACGCACAAAACAGAGCTACGGATGCGGAGATATAGCATGATGAACATTGCAAAATAATTAGGGTTTTGGGAGGAAGTCAACCGAGGCAAAATATCCCAGATCTAGATCGGGCGCAAATTTCGAGGATCGCCGGGGTACTGTAGCACGAGCTCGCCGGAGAGGACTTGCCGTGGAGGAGGGGCCGGTCGGTGAGGGAGGTCGGCGCCGGAGTTGTGCGGTCGCCGGACTTGGGTCGGCGTAGTGGCGGGGGTTGGAGAGACGGCGGCCGGTAGGACAGGGCGGCGCGGCAGAGCGATGAGGCCGCGGGGCGGTGCCAGAGTCCGCCGGAGACGGCGCTGAGCGGCGAAGCAGCGGGCCGGGCGCGGGAAGAAGGGCGAGGGGCACGCGCGGTCGGCGCGCGGGGCGACCGGGCCGGCGAAGTGGGCACCGCGGGCTGACGTGGCGTGCCCTTATTGGGCGAGAGCGGCGGCGGTGAGATGTCCGGCGAAACGGACATTGTTCGGTTGCGGAGAGAGTGGATTTTTTAGGGTTTCGGGGGAGAAGAACCATGAATTTCGGAGGGGGGCTATTTATAGACATAGGAGGAGCTAGGAGAGTCCAAATGAGGTGCGGTTTTCGGCCACGCGATCGTGTTCGAACGCTCTAGATGATGGAGAGAGTTTTGGTGGGTTTTGGGCCAAATTGGAGGGGTGTTGGGCTGCAACACACACGAGGCCTTCTCGGTCCCTCGGTTAACCGTTGGAGTATCAAACGAAGTCCAAATGGTACGAAACCTGACAGGCGGTCTACCGGTAGTAAACCAAGGCCGCTTGGAAAGTCTCGGTCCAATCCGGAAATGTTTAATCCCCACGCATGAAAAGAAGGTAGAAAGGACCACCGGAGGAGATAGAAGCGCCGGAATGCAAAACGGACAACGGGAAAAATGCTCGGATGCATGAGATGAACACGTATGCAAATGCAATGCACATGATGACATGATATGAGATGCATGACAACGACAACAACACACGGAGACAAAAACCTGAACCCAAGAAAATAAAATAACTTAATGCTGGAAACGGCAAGAGTTGGAGTACATATTAGGTAAATTACATCTGGGGTGGTACAACACTCCGCCACTACGAAAGGATCTCGTCCCGAGATCTAGGACTGGAAGAACGCCGGGTACTCAGAACGGAGGTGATCCTCGGGTTCCCAGGTGGCTTCACGGTCGGAATGGTGTGACCACTTGACTTTGAGGAATTTGATTGACTTATTGCGAGTCTTGCGTTCAGTCTCTTCAAGAATAGCAACTGGGTGCTCACGATAAGAGAGATCTTCTTGGAGATCAATGTCTTCGAAGTTGACGGTGCGGTCAGGAGTCTTGAAGCACTTGCGGAGCTGAGAGACATGGAACACGTCGTGCACATTTGCAAAGTTTGAAGGAAGCTCGAGTTGATAGGCGAGATCGCCTCTCTTGCTGACGATCTTGAAAAGACCCACGTATCTAGGGGCAAGCTTCCCTTTGATACCAAAGCGACGAGTACCTTTCATTGGAGAGATGCGGAGGTAAACATGATCTCCGATCTCGAAAGCCAAATCACGGTGCTTACTATCATAGTAGCTCTTCTGGCGCGATTGCGCTGCTTTGAGGTTATCTCGAATGACTTTGCACATTTCCTCTGCCTCTGTGATTAAGTCATTTCCCAGAAGTTGACGTTCACCGGATTCAGACCAGTTGAGTGGAGTACAGCACTTCCTGCCATACAGAATTTCGAATGGGGCCTTGCCCGAACTGGCTTGAAAATTGTTGTTGTAGGAGAATTCGGCATATGGAAGAGAATCTTCCCACTTCATACCGAAGGAGATAACGCAAGCCCTGAGCATATCTTCAAGAATCTGATTGACACGCTCGACTTGACCGCTAGTTTGAGGATGGAAAGCTGTGCTGAAGCGGATGTTGGTGCCCATGGCCTTCTGAAAAGAATCCCAAAACTTGAGGTAAAGATGCTGCCACGGTCTGAAGAGATCACCTGTGGAATACCGTGCAGAGAGACAATCCGAGAGGTATACAGCTCCGCCAATTGAGCTGTAGTGATTGACTCTTTGATAGGCAGAAAGTGAGCCACTTTAGTGAGTTTGTCGATGACAACGAATATAGCATCACTGCCACACTTGGACTTTCGAAACCCAGTCACAAAGTACATCTCAATGTGGTCAAACTTCCATTCTGGAATGGCAAGAGGTTGGAGGAGACCAGCTGGCCTTTGGTGTTCTGCCTTCACTCTTCTGCAGACATCACACTCATTCACGAACTGAGCAATCTCGCGCTTCATTCGAGTCCACCAATAAGCCTGCTTGAGGTCCTGATACATCTTCGTACTCCCAGGGTGGATGGAGAGGAGTGAATTGTGAGCCTCGTTCATGATAACTTTACGAAGCTCACATTTGGGCACAACAATACGATCCTCGAAGAAGAGAGTATCCTTGTCATCAAGGCGGTAGCACTTGTACTTGGGTTGACTCTTGGCAATCCCAATCTTCACCTTCTTCACCATAGCATCAAGAAGTTGAGCCTCGCGAATCTGGTCTTCCAAGGTAGGAGAGACTTGAAGGTTGGCGAGGAAACCTTAAAGAACAACTTGCAGATTAAGTTTGCGGAAAGCTTCACAAAGCTCGGGTTGGTAAGGCTTGAGAATCAGACTGTTGCTGTAAGCCTTCCTGCTCAAAGCATCAGCAATCACATTGGCCTTGCCTGGAGTATACTCGATACTCGGATTATACTCTTGAATCATTTCGACCCAACGAGTCTGCCTGAGGTTGAGATTAGGCTGAGTGAAGATGTACTTGAGACTCTTGTGGTCAGTGAAGATGTCCACTTTTCTTCCCAATAAGAGATGTCTCCAAGTCAAAAGAGCATGCACAACTGCCGCCAACTCGAGGTCATGAGTGGGGTAGTTCTTCTCGTTGGGCTTCAACTTGCGAGAGATATAAGCCACAACTTTCTTCTCTTGCATCAACACTACACCAAGACCTTGGAGAGAGGCATCGCAGAATACCTCGAACGGTTTGGATTCATCAGGAGGAGTTAGAACTGGAGCAGTGACCAATTTCTCTTTCAAAGTGTTGAAAGCGATGTCACATTCCGGAGACCAAACGTACTTGACGTGCTTCTGGAGAAGGTTTGAAAGAGGCTTCACGATATTTGAAAAGTTCTCAACGAACCTTTGATAGTAGCTTGCGAGACCGAGGAAGCTACGGAGTTGCTTCACGTTCTGAGGTGGTTCCCAATTCACAATTGCAGACACCTTCTCAGGATTCACCGCAATGCCCTTGGCAGAGATGATATGCCCAAGATAAAGAACCTCATCGAGCCAAAACTCGCACTTTGAGAACTTGGCGTAGAATTGATGTTCCCTGAGCTTATCGAGCACCAAACACAAGTGCTCGGCATGATCTTCCTTGTTCTTCGAAAAGACCAGAATGTCGTCGAGATAGACCAAAACAAAGTCATTTGTGTAGGCGTTGAAGATGAAATTCATCATGCGAGAGAAAGTCGGAGGAGCGTTGACGAGGCCAAAAGACATGACAGTGTATTCATATGAACCATAGCTTGTCCTGACAGCCGTCTTGGGAATATCTTGCTCACGGGTTCGAATCTGGTGATAACCCATACGGAGATCAAGCTTGGAGAATACTTGGGCACCTTTGAGTTGTTCGAACAGGCCGTTGATGTTGGGAAGTGGGTATTTGTTCTTGATAGTCTTCTTGTTCAATGGACGGTAGTCAACACAAAGTCGGTCCATTCCATCCTTCTTCTTCACAAAAAGTACTCCACAACCCCACGGAGAGGAACTAGGTCGGATGAGACCCATTCTCTCTTGAATATCGAGTTGCTTCTTCAGCTCCTTCAACTCTTCAGGTCCGAGCTTGTAAGGACGCTTGCAAACCGGTTCCGTGCCAGGCTCAAGATCGATGACGAATTCAACTGGCCGGTGCGGAGGCATTCCTGGAAGCTCTTCTGGAAAGACGTCTTGATATTCGCAAACGACTAGAATTTGCGAGATGGCATCTAGTTCACCCTTCTCAGTGAGAGAAAACAGACAGATGGTATCATCACGAGTGGAAAAGACAATTACATCCTCAGACGAATGAGTCAATTGAATCTGCCTGGCAGCACAATCAAGATGCGCCTTGTGCTTAGAAAGCCAATCCATTCCGAGAATAAGATCAATATCCGAGTTACCAAGAACCACCGGAGAAGAAAGAAACTTGTAGTCGCCCAACGTGATAGTAACATCCGGGGCCATAGCGCTTGCATTCATGAATTTACCCGGAGAAACAACGGATAACTGACTAGGAAAATCTTGTAAAGGCAACTCAAGCTTAGAAACAAATGGTCTCGAGATGAAACAATGCGATGCACCAGTGTCAAAAAGAACTTCTGCAGGAATATCATTAACAGGAAGGTTACCCATGATGACATCTGACGAGTCCTCTGCCTGAGCTGCATTCATCAAGTTGACCTTGGCGGACTTGGGGTTATGCTTGACCACAAATGTACTTGCCGATCTCACAGGAGGAGGAGGAGGAGGGAGACGCCTCTGATTGAAGAATTTGTTGGCATGGTGACCCTTCTGTTGGCACTTGTTGCACATGGCCTCTGAAAGCGGACGGCGATATGGAGCACTCGATCTTGAAGCTTGAGACAAAGTCTTGTTCTGAAAGCCAGGGTTGGGTGGGTGGGAAGATCCACTGCCACCTTTGCTCTTCTGCTGATACGGCTGACGGAACGAAGGAGGAGGAAGCCAATACTTCTGCTGCTTAGCCACTTGAGTAGAGGAAGAAGGAGTAGCATCTCTGACTCGCTTCTTGGAAGCATCACACTTCAGTTGAGCAGCCTCTTGCTTCAATGCCACGTTGTAGAACTCATCGTACCTCAAGGGCTCAAAGAGAACAAGAGCTAGCTGGATTTCTTCTCTGAGACCACCCCTGAACTGATATATCATGCTCTTCTCATCAGGGACGTCCTGCTTAGCAAAGCGGGTGAGCTTCTGAAACAACTTGTTGTAGTCATAGACAGACAAAGAGCCTTGCTGCAGGTTGCGGAATTCCTCACGCTTGCTTTCAACCATGCTCTGAGGAATATGATGAGCTTTGAAGTCTTGACGGAATTCATCCCAGGTAATCACACGGCCTCCTCTGGAATCCTTGTACTGCTGGAACCATTCTGCAGCTTGGTCTTTGAGTTGGAATGAAGCGAACTTGACAAAGTCCTCAGGCCTGACGTTACTGCACTCGAAATGCTTGCACAACTCCACAAGCCAATCGTCAGCATAACTTAGAGGCTCTGATACCAACTTGTAACACCCTCGATGCGGCTATATCTCCCATGTGTCGAAGCACGACTTAGAGGCATAACCGCATTGAAAGCAATGTCGCAAGTAAGGCAATCTTCACAACATCCCATGTAAAAAGATAATAAAAGGGAAGGTACATAGTCGGCTTACACTCGCCATGTCAATCAAAGTACATAAATAGCATTACATCATCCAATCACTCATGGTTCAACTACGGTACCAAAATAAAAGATCAACCCAACATGCGACACGGTCCCGATCGCCCCAACTGGGTACCACTACTGATCATCAGGGAAAGACACATAGTAACGATGGGAAGCTTCATCGAACTCCCACTTGAGCTCAAGCGCATCATCTAGAACGGAGTCATTAGGCCCTGCATCTGGTTTGGAAGTAATCTGTGAGCCACAGGGACTCAGCAATCTCGCACCCTCGTGATCAAGACTATTTAAGCTTATAGGTAAGGCAAGGTAATGTGTGGAGCTGCAGCAAGCGACTAGCATATGTGGTGGCTAACCTGTTCGCAAAAGAGAGCGAGAAGAGAAGGCAAAGCACGAACGAAGAACTAGAGAACACCCTACAGCAAACATTACTCCAACACCGTGTTCACTTCCCGAACTCCGCCGAGAAGAGACCATCACGGTAACACACACCGTTGATTCATTTTAATTAAGTTAAAGTTCAAGTTATCTACAACCGGACATTAACAAATTCCCATCTGCCCATAACCATGGGCATGGCTTTCGAAAGTTCAAATCCCTGCAGGGGAGTCCCAACTTAGCCCATCACAAGCTCTCACGGTCAACGAAGGATAAACTTTCTCCCGAGACATTCCGATCAGACTCGGTATCCCGGTTCTACAAGACAACTTCGACAAGTTAAAAACAAATCCGGCAACACCACCCAGATGTGCCGACAAATCCCGATAGGAGGTGCACATATCTTGTTCTCAGGGCACACCGAATGAGCAAGACGTTGGGTAGGCCAGCCCAGAGTTGCCCCTGGTAGCCCCGGACATCGCCCGATTGGACCAACACTCAGAGGAGCACTGGCCCGGGGGGGGGGGGTTAAAATAAAGATGACCCTTGAGTCCGGGAAACCCAAGGGAAAAAAGGCTAGGTGGCAAATGGTAAAACCAATGTTGGGCATTGCTGGAAGAGTTTTATTCAAGACGAACTGTCAAGGGGTTCCCATTATTACCCAACCGCGTAAGGAACGCAAAATCCGGGAACATAACATCGATATGACGGAAACTAGGGCGGCAAGAGTGGAACAAAACACTAGGTAAAAGGCCGAGCCTTCCACCCTTTACCAAGTATATAGATGCATTAAGATAACAAGATAATATAATGATATCTCAACAAGTAAACAATGTTCCAACAAGGAACGGTCTCCAATCTTCAGCTACAACTAGCAACGCTATAAGAGGGGCTGAGCAAAGCGGTAACACAGCCAATCAACGGTTTGCTAGGACATGGTGGGTTAGAGGTTTGCCATGGAAATTTTGGAGTCGTGATAAGCAAGTGGTAGGCATCGTAGCATCGGCATAGCAAAAGAGCGAGCATCTAGCAAAGCAAAGATAGAAGTGATTTCGAGGGTATGATCATCTTGCCTCCAAAGTTGTCAGAGTTGACTGGATCCTCGAAAGCAAACTCAACGGGCTCCTCGTTAGCGAACTCGTCTCCCGGCTCTACCCAAACAAGACAAACAAGCAAAAGGAGGACAATCAACCACGTGCAAAGCTCAAACAACATGATGCAAACATGGTATGCTATGCGGGATGTGATATGTGATGCATATGTAAGATTTAACAAGGAATGAATGAACCTGGCCTCAACTTGGAAATCCAAGAGTGCCACTGGAAAGGTGAGGTGATTTCGGTTGAAATCGATATAAAGATCGCCGGAATCGGATGCACGGTTTGGAAATGGCAAGCAAAACTAATATGGCACCGGTCTGCGATAAACAACAAGTAGCCATCTAAATGCAACAAGTTAAACATGCTACAGCACTCAAACATGGCAACAAAATACATGGCAGGGATCCATTCATAATGCTTAACAAAAGATGAACACTGAGCTATGGCCAATTCATCCATTAACAGGTTCAAACAAGCATGGCAAAAGTGCAATTGGTAAACAGGTTTCAGACTTAGTGAAATTAACACTTGTCTGGAATTTCAGATCAGGTAGCACACTTTGGAGCAAGAAAACTATATGTTACAAGAACTTAGCATGGCAAAGCAAAGCAGGGCATGGAGCTACTCAATGAGCTTAACAAAAGTCCCTTAGTGACCTTGAGCCAAAAGGGATCAAAAAATACAATTGCAAGCATGTGAACATGACAAAAACATAATCAGATATCAGACTTAGTGAAAAACAGGAGCATGCAAATCTGTTAACGAGGAGGCATGTTTACGAGCTCGATGCACTCACTACAGAGCAAGGCATGATAATCTAAGCATACACCCATCAATAATACATATTGTATAAGCTATACATGGCAAGAACAACAACATAGCATGCACGGATCAACAACAACATCCTCGGCAAAATCGCTAACAAGTAGACAATCTGCCCAGATTCACGAAATAGCAAAAGTAGAGCTCGATTGACTCAAGCTAGGTTGCTCCCTAATTGCAAACAAAGACATGGATGGATAAAGCACTACAAGATTAACAAATCATCCTTACTGATCATCCTCAAAAGAGGCACGGATCACTAGTAAACAACATGAACATATGGCATATTGATAAAACAGATCAAGGACTTAGTGGAATTGCTAAGTCCCTGAAATTAGCATTAACGAATGCACCACTTTGCAAGCTTGTGCTAGTCACCACACATATCACAAAAATACATGGATAGCACCTCTGAAAGATGGAAAAGCATATAAAAAACACATGTAGAGCTCAGGAGCATATCATGCACACAATAATCATGGCAAAAATGACAAATAGCTATTTGGTGCAGCAGATCTGACAATTAACTCAAATAACACTCTTCCAACAGCATTTCGGGCATCAAGATGAGCTCAAATGAAAATGATGCAATGAGATGAAATGATGTAGTCTCTGAGACAAACATTTTGATATGCTACGCGCCCAAAACGGAACTACGGATGCGGAGATATAGTATGATGAACATTGCAAAATAATTAGGGTTCCGGGAGAAAGTCAACCGAGGCAAAGTTCCAGATCTGGATCTAGCACGGTTCCAGATGCACCTCGCCGGAGTTACTGTAGCAAGAGCTCGCCGGAGTTGGAAGGGGCCAGCCGGGGCGGTTCGGGGCGTGGAGGAGGCGGCGGTTGGCGGCGCCGGAGTTGGTGCAGAACGGCGGCGAGATCCGGCCGGCGTCGGGCGGTGGCCGGCGCGGTGCGGCATGGCGGGGCTCCGCTGGCGGAGAGGCGGCGCGCGGGCGGCGGCGGCCGGCTCCGAGGAAGACGGCGGCGGGGCAGTCGGGCGCGGCGGTCCGGATCGGCGCGGGGAGAGGGCCCGCCTTGGGCCCGGGCGGGCCGGCGGCGCTGGGCGGCGAAGTGGGGCTCAAGGGGCCACGTGGCGCTCCCTGATAGGTCGGCGGCGGCGGGCGGACAACGTCCGGCCAGACCGGACGTGTCCGGTGCGGCGAGGAGCGGGGAATTAGGGTTTCGGGGGAGAAGAAGATCCGGGATTTCGGGGAGAGACCTATAAATAGGCATAGAGGGACCTAGGGGAGTCCAAATGAGGTGCGGTTTTTGGCCACGCGATCGTGATCGAACGCTCTAGATGATGGAGAGGGTGTTGGTGGGTTTTGGGCCAAATTGGAAGGGTGTTGGGCTGCAACACACACGAGGCCTTCTCGGTCCCTCGGTTAACCGTTGGAGCATCAAACGAAGTCCAAATGGTACAAAACTTGACAGGCGGTCTACCGGTAGTAAACCAAGGCTGCTTGGCAAGTATCGGTCCAATCCGGAAATGTTTAACCCCCACACACGAAAGAAAGGTAGAAAGGACCACCGGAGGAGATAGGAGCGCCGGAATGCAAAACTGACAACGGGGAAAATGCTCGGATGCATGAGACGAACACGTATGCAAATGCAAATGCACATGATGACATGATATGAGATGCATGACAATGACAACAACACACGGAGACGAAAACCCGAACCCGAGGAAATAAAATAACTTAGCGCCGGAAACGGCAAGAGTTGGAGTACATATTAGGTAAATTACATCCGGGGTGTTACAATACTCCACCACTATGAAAGGATCTCGTCCCAAGATCTAGGACTGGAAGAACGCCGGGTACTCAGAACGGAGGTGATCCTCGCGTTCCCAGGTGGCTTCACGGTCGGAATGGTGTGACCACTTGACTTTGGAATTTGATTGACTTATTGCGAGTCTTGCGTTTAGTCTCTTCAAGAATAGCAACGGGGTGCTCACGATAAGAGAGATCTTCTTGGAGATCAATGTCTTCGAAGTTGACGGTGCGGTCAGGAGTCTTGAAGCACTTGCGGAGCTGAGAGACATGGAACACGTCGTGCACATTTGCAAAGTTTGAAGGAAGCTCGAGTTGATAGGCGAGATCGCCTCTCTTGCTGACGATCTTGAAAGGACCCACGTATCTAGGGGAAAGCTTCCCTTTGATACCGAAGCGACGAGTACCTTTCATTGGAGAGACGCGGAGGTAAACATGATCTCTGATCTCGAAAGCCAAATCGCGGTGCTTACTATCATTGTAGCTCTTCTGTCGCGATTGCGCTGCTTTGAGGTTATCACGAATGACTTTACACATTTCCTCTGCCTCTGTGATTATGTCATTTCCCAGAAGTTGACACTCACCTATTTTAGACCAGTTGACTGGAGTACGACACTTCCTGCCATATAGAATTTCGAATGGGGCCTTGCCCGAACTTGCTTGAAAACTATTGTTGTAGGAGAATTCGGCGTATGGAAGACAATCTTCCCACTTCATGCCGAAGGAGATCACACAAGCCCTGAGCATATCTTCAAGAACCTGGTTGACACGCTCGACTTGACCGCTAGTTTGAGGATGGAAAGCTGTTCTGAAGCGGATGTTGGTGCCGATGGCCTTTTGAAAAGACTCCCAAAACTTGGAGGTAAAGATGCTTCCACGGTCTGAAGAGATCACCCGTGGAATGCCGTGCAGCGAGACAATTCGAGAGGTATAGAGCTCCGCCAATTGAGCTGCTGTGATAGACTCTTTGATAGGCAGAAAGTGAGCCACCTTAGTGAGTTTGTCGATGACAACGAATATAACATCATTGCCACGCTTGGACTTTGGAAACCCAGTCACGAAGTCCATCTCAATGTGGTCAAACTTCCATTCTGGAATGGCAAGAGGTTGCAGGAGACCAGCTGGCCTTTGGTGTTCTGCCTTCACTCTTCTGCAAACATCACACTCATTCATGAACTGAGCAATCTCGCGCTTCATTCGAGTCCACCAATAAGCCTGCTTGAGGTCCTGATACATCTTTGTACTCCCAGGGTGGATGGAGAGGACTGAATTGTGAGCCTCGTTCATGATCACTTTACGAAGGTCACCTTTGGGCACAACAATATGATCCTCGAAGAAGAGAGTATCCTTGTCATCAAGGCAGTAGCACTTGTACTTGGGTTGGCTCTTAGCAATCCCAATCTTCACCTTCTTCACCATAGCATCAAGAAGTTGAGCCTGACGAATCTGCTCTTCCAAGGTAGGAGAGACTTGAAGGTTGGCGAGGAAACCTTGAGGAACAACTTGCAGATTAAGTTTGTGGAAAGCTTCACAAAGCTCGGGTTGGTAAGGCTTGAGAATCAGACTGTTGCAATAAGCCTTCCTGCTCAAAGTGTCAGCAATCACATTGGCCTTGCCTGGAGTATACTCGATACTTGGATTGTACTCTTGAATCATTTCGACCCACCAAGTCTGCCTGAGGTTGAGATTAGGCTGAGTGAAGATGTACTTGAGATTCTTGTGGTCAGTGAAGATGTCCACTTTTCTTCCCAATAAGAGATGTCTCCAAGTCAGAAGAGCATGCACAACTGCCGCCAACTTGAGGTGATGAGTGGGGTAGTTCTTCTCGTTGGGCTTCAACTGGCGAGAGGTATAAGCCACAACTTTCTTCTCTTGCATCAACACTGCACCAAGACCTTGAAGAGAGGCATCGTAGAAGACCTCGAACAATTTGGATTCATCAGGAGGGGTCAGAACTGGAGCAGTGACCTATTTCTCTTTCAAAGTGTTGAAAGCGATGTCACATTCCGAGACCAAACATACTTGACGTGCTTCTGGAGAAGGTTTGAAAGAGGCTTCGCGATCTTTGAAAAGTTATCAACGAACCTTCGACAGTAGCTTGTGAGACCGAGGAAGCTATGGAGTTGATTCACGTTCTGAGGTGGTTCCCAATTCACAATTGCAGACACCTTCTCAGGATTCACCGCAATGCCCTTGGCAGAGATGATATGCCCAAGATATAGAACCTCATCGAGCCAAAACTCGCACTTTGAGAACTTGGCATAGAACTGATGTTCCCTGAGCTTATTGAGCACCAAACGCAAGTGCTTGGCATGATCTTCCTTGTTCTTCGAAAAGACCAGAATGTCGTCGAGATAGACCAAAACAAAGTCATTTGTGTAGGCGTTGAAGATGAAGTTCATCATGCGAGAGAAAGTCGAAGGAGCGCTGACGAGGCCAAAAGACATGGCGGTGTATTCATATGAACCATAGATGGTTCTGAAAGCCGTCTTGGGAATATCTTGCTCATGGATTCGAATCTGGTGATAACCCATATGGAGATCAAGCTTGGAGAATACTTGGGAACCTTTGAGTTGTTCGAACAGCTCGTTGATGTTGGGAAGTGGGTATTTGTTCTTGATAGTCTTTTTGTTCAATGGACGGTAGTCAACACAAAGTCGGTCCGTTCCATCCTTCTTCTTCACAAAAAGTACTCCACAACCCCACGAAGAGGAACTAGGTCGGACGAGACCCATTCGCTCTTGAATATCGAGTTGCTTCTTCAGCTCCTTCAACTCTTCAGGTCTGAGCTTGTAAGGAAGCTTGCAAACCGGTTCCGTGCCAGGCTCAAGATCGATGACGAATTCAACTGGCCGGTGCGGAGGCATTCCTGGAAGCTCTTCTGGAAAGACGTCTTGATATTCACAAACGACTGGAATTTGCGAGATGGCATCCAACCTATATCTCTTATTTATCAACCGAAATCACCTCACCTTTCTAGTGGCACTCTTGGATTTCCATGTTGAGGCCAGGTTCATTCATTCCTTGTCAAATCTTGCATATGCATCACATATCGCATCCCGCATAGCATACCATGTTTGCATCATGTTGTTTGAGCTTTGCACGTGGTTGATTGTGCTTCTTTTGCTTGTTTGTCTTGTTTGGGTAGAGCCGGGAGGCGAGTTCGCTAATGAGGAGCCCGTTGAGTTTGCTTTCGATGATCCAGTCAACTCTGACAACTTTGCAGGCAAGATGATCATACCCTCGAAATCACTTCTATCTTTGCTTTGCTAGATGCTCGCTCTTTTGCTATGCCTATGCTACGATGCCTACCACTTGCTTATCATGCCTCCCAAATTGCCATGTCAAACCTCTAACCCACCATGTCCTAGCAAACCATTGATTGGCTGTGGTACCGCTTTGCTCAGCCCCTCTTATAGCGTTGCTAGTTGTAGCTGAAGATTGGAGACCGTTCCTTGTTGGAACATTGTTTACTTGTTAGGATATCATTATATTATCTTGTTATCTTAATGCATCTATATACTTGGTAAAGGGTGGAAGGCTCGGCCTTTTTCCTAGTGTTTTGTTCCACTCTTGCCGCCCTAGTTTCCGTCATATCGGTGTTATGTTCCCGGATTTTGCGTTCCTTACGCGGTTGGGTAATAATGGGAACCCCTTGACAGTTCATCTTGAATAAAACTCTTCCAGCAATGCCCAACACTGGTTTTACCATTTGCCACCTAGCCTTTTTTTCCCTTGGGTTTTGCGGACTCAAGGGTCATCTTTATTTTAACCCCCCCCCTCGGGCCAGTGCTCCTCTGAGTGTTGGTCCAATCGAGCGATGTCCGGGGCTACCAGGGGCAACTCTGTTCTGGCCTACCCGACGTCTTGCTCATCCGGTGTGCCCTGAGAACGAGATATGTGCAGCTCCTATCGGGATTTGTCGGCACATCTGGGTGGTGTTGCTGGATTTGTTTTTAACTTGTCGAAGTTGTCTTGTAGAACCGGGATACCGAGTCTGATCGGAATGTCTCGGGAGAAGGTTTATGTTGACGAGGCCAAAAGACATGACAGTGTAATCATATGAACCATAGCTTGTTCTGAAAGCCGTCTTGGTAATATCTTGCTCACGGATTTGAATCTGGTGATAACCCATACAGAGATCAAACTTGGAGAATACTTGGGCACCTTTGAGTTTTTCGAACAGCTCGTTGATGTTGGGAAGTGGGTATTTGTTCTTGATAGTGTTTTTGTTCAATGGACGGTAGTCAACACAAAGTCGGTCCATTCCATCCTTCTTCTTCACAAAAAGTACTCCACAACCCCACGGAGAGGAACTAGGTCGGATGAGACCCATTCGCTCTTGAATATCGAGTTGCTTCTTCAGCTCCTTCAACTCTTTAGGTCCGAGCTTGTATGGACGCTTGCAAACCGGTTCCGTGCCAGGCTCAAGATCGATGACGAATTCAACTGGCCGGTGCGGAGGCATTCCTGGAAGCTCTTCTGGAAAGACGTCTTGATATTCGCAAACGACTGGAATTTGCGAGATGGCATCCAGTTCACCCTTCTCAGTGAGAGAAAACAGACAGATGGTATCATCACGAGCGGCAAAGATAATTACATCCTCAAACGAATGAGTCAATTGAATCTGCCTGGCAGCACAATCAAGATGCGCCTTGTGCTTAGAAAGCCAATCCATTCCGAGAATAAGATCAATATCCGAGTTACCAAGAACCACCGGAGAAGAAAGAAACTTGTAGTCGCCCAACGTGATAGTAACATCCGGAGCCAACATTTTGGTGTTCATGAACAAACCCGGAGAAGAAACCGCTATCGGCTTAGGCAAATCAATAGTGTGCACATCATGCATGGATGCAAAAGGCTTCGATAAAAATGATAAAGATGCACCAGTATCAAAAAGAACTCTTGCGGGAATGTCATTAACAGGAAGGTTACCCATAATCACATCTGGCGAGTCCTCTGCCTGAGCTGCGTTCAGCAAGTTGACCTTAGCAGACTTGGGGTTATGCTTGACCATAGCCGTGCTTGCCGATCTCACAGGAGGAGGAGGAGGGAGACGCCTCTGATTGAAGCATTTGTTGGCATAGTGACCCTTCTGTTGGCACTTGTTGCACGTGACCTTTGAAAGCGGACGGTGATACGGAGCACTTGATCTTGGAGCTTGAGACGAAGTCTTGTTCTGAAAGCCAGGGTTGGGTGGGTGGGAAGATCCACTGCCACCTTTGCTCTTCTGCTAATACGGCTGACGGAACGGAGGAGGAGGAAGCCAATACTTCTGCTGCTTAGCCACTTGAGTAGAGGAAGAAGGAGTAGCATCTCTGACTCGCTTCTTGGAAGCATCACACTTCAGCTGAGCAGCCTCTTGCTTCAATGCCATGTTGTAGAACTCATCGTACCTCAAGGGCTCAAAGAGAACAAGAGCTAGCTGGATTTCTTCTCTGAGACCACCCCTGAACTGGTATATCATGCTCTTCTCGTCAGGGACGTCCTGCTTAGCAAAACGGGCGAGCTTCTGAAACCACTTGTTGTAGTCATAGACAGACAAGGAGCCTTGCTTCAGGTTGCGGAATTCCTCACGCTTGCTTTCAACCACGCTCTGAGGAATATGATGAGCTTTGAAGTCTTGACGGAATTCATCCCAGGTAATCACACGGCCTCCTCTGGAATCTTTGTACTGCTGGAACCATTCTGCAGCTTGGTCTTTGAGTTGGAAGGAAGCGAACTTGACAAAGTCCTCAGGCCTGACGTTACTGCACTCGAAATGCTTGCACAAGTCCACAAGCCAATCGTCAGCATCAGTTGCCTCAACACAGTTGCTGAAGGTCTTTGACAAGTTAGCAAGGAACTGGTTGAGTGTAGCGAAGTGATTCTGATTGTTGCCCTGGTTGCCTTGGTTGCCTTGGTTCGCTTGATTGCGCTCTTGAAGAATTTGCATGATCAACTGCGTGTTTGCATTGGTAGCGGCCATCAGAGCTTGCCACGCCTCCGGAGGTGGAGGTGGTGGTGGCGGATCAGGATTCCGAGTCGTGCACGTTGGAGGAGCCATCCTGAAAAGGTTGACATCCATTAGCACATTGATTGACAAATATTGAAGCTGATTCCAACGGGTAGAAATTGCAACATATAGTCTTCACATCCGAACAAAATGAACGAATGCATTCCAATTGAAATGGTCACATATCCATAAATTGAGAAGCCACTTATAATTTAGGTAGAGAAATAAAATCAACAAGGTACGGAGCAAGAAGGAATACTCGGTAAGGATCACCCAATCACAAACCAAATATTCGTGGAAGAAGAACTAGAGCTACAAGAATTCCCACCTATGAAACTCCCGAACCTTTCTGGTTATGCAATCAGGTGTTGGGGATACAGGGGAAGCATAATATCTCACCCAATCTAGCAAATCATACATCCAGCTGTCTCCATCCTTCAACACATAACCGAGAAAAACTTCGGAAACCATCTACCTCAACCTTCGAAAAGCATCCGTTATACAAGTTATGGCAATACTCCCGAACTCCCGCCCCAGTACTGGGTGGCGTCGAGGTTATCTCACCAACAACTGCATAAAAGAGATTTTCGATGTCGGCGAACTAAACTCAGGTATTCCAAAACTGCAACGATAAAATTGTGACGACAACACCTCGGAGCTCAACTCCCCGGGACACTGCCACAACCCCTAAATGACAGGAGGCACCAAGAACAATGTTCTCGTCACAAATCGATCGGAACGATTCCAAGATACCCGCGTGATCCTAAAAAAATTTAGTGAAATTTGAGAAGAGAAGAGTCAAAACTCTACGTCAGGATGCCTTACCAGAGCGATGAAGGGACTGGGGAGTAAAAAGAATTCCTAAACTCTCTTATATATAAATTCCTAGATGCTCAAAACATTTTTCTAGACTCAACAACGGCTGCTAAAAAGATCAAGCAGTGGGGGATCCTAAGGTCGGGGAAGGCTCTGATACCAACTTGTAACGCCCTCGATGCGGCTATATCTCCCACGTGTCGAAGCATGACTTAGAGGCATAACCGCATTGAAAGCAATGTCGCAAGTAAGGCAATCTTCACAACATCCCATGTAAAAAGATAATAAAAGGGAAGGTACATAGCCGGCTTACACTCGCCACGTTAATCAAAGTACATAAATAACACTACACACTCATGGTCTGACTACGGTACCAAAATAAAAGATCAACCCAACATGCGACACAGTCCCGATCGCCCCAACTGTGCACCACTACTGGTCATCAGGGAAAGACACATAGTAACGACGGGAAGCTTCATCGAACTCCCACTTGAGCTCAAGCGCATCATCTGGAACGGAGTCATCAGGCCCTGCATCTAGTTTGGAAGTAATCTATGAGCCACAGGTACTCAGCAATCTCGCACCCTCGCGATCAAGACTATTTAAGCTTATAGGTAAGGCAAGGTAATATGTGGAGCTGCAGCAAGCGACTAGCATATGTGGTGGCTAACCTGTTCGCAAAAGAGAGCGAGAAGAGAAGGCAAAGAGCGAACGAAGAACTAGAGAACACCCTACGGCAAACATTATTCCAACACTGTGTTCACTTCCCGGACTCCGCCGAGAAGAGACCATCACGGTAACACACACCATTGATTCATTTTAATTAAGTTAAAGTTCAAGTTATCTACAACCGGACGTTAACAAATTCTCATCTGCCCATAACCGCGGGCACGGCTTTCGAAAGTTCAAATCCCTGCAGGGGAGTCCCAACTTAGCCCAGCACAAGCTCTCATGGTCAACGAAGGATAAACCTTCTCCCGAGACATTCCGATCAGACTCGGTATCCCGGTTCTACAAGACAACTTCGACAAGTTAAAAAAATCCAGCAACACCACCCAGATGTGCCGACAAATCCCGATAGGAGCTGCACATATTTCGCTCTCAGGGCACACCGGATGAGCCAGACGTCGGGTAGGCCAGCCCAGAGTTACCCCTGGTAGCCCGGGACATCGCTCGATTGGACCAACACTCAGAGGAGCACTGGCCCGGGGGGTTAAAATAAAGATGACCCTTGAGTCCGCGAAACCCAAGGGAAAAAAGGCTAGGTGGAAAATGGTAAAACCAATGTTGGGCATTGCTGGAAGAGTTTTATTCAAGACGAACTGTCAAGGGGTTCCCATTATTACCCAACCGCGTAAGGAACGCAAAATCCGGGAACATAACACCGATATGACGGAAACTAGGGCGGCAAGAGTGGAACAAAACACTAGGAAAAAGGCCGAGCCTTCCACCCTTTACCAAGTATATAGATGCATTAAGATAACAAGATAATATAATGATATCCCAACAAGTAAACAATGTTCCAACAAGGAACGGTCTCCAATCTTCACCTGCAACTAGCAACGCTATAAGAGGGGCTGAGCAAAGCGGTAACACAGCCAATCAACGGTTTGCTAGGACATGGTGGGTTAGAGGTTTGACATGGCAATTTGGGAGGCATGATAATCAAGTGGTAGGCATTGTAGCATAGGCATAGCAAAAGAGCGAGCATCTAGCAAAGCAAAGATAGAAGTGATTTCGAGGGTATGATCATCTTGCCTACAGAGTTGTCAGAGTTGACTGGATCCTCGAAAGCAAACTCAACGGGCTCCTCGTTAGCGAACTCGTCTCCCGGCTCTACCCAAACAAGACAAACAAGCAAAAGGAGCGCAATCAACCACGTGCAAAGCTCAAACAACATGATGCAAACATGGTATGCTATGCGGGATGCGATATGTGATGCATATGCAAGATTTGACAAGGAATGAAAGAACCTAGCCTCAACTTGGAAATCCAATAGTTCCACTCGAAAGGTGAGGTGATTTCGGTTGAAATCGATATAAAGATCGCTGGAATTGGATGCACGGTTTGGAAATGGCAAGCAAAACAAATATGGCACCTGTCTGCGATAAACAGCAAGTAGCCATCTAAATGCAACAATATAATTATGCTACATCACTCAAACATGGCAAAAAAAAATACATGGCAGGGATCCACTCATCATGCTTAACAAAATATGAACACTGAGCTATGGCCAATTCGTCCATTAAGAGGTTCAAACAAGAATGGCAAAAGTGCAATTGATAAACAGGTTTCAGACTTAGTGAAATTAACACTAGTGTGGAATTTCAGATCAGGTGGCACACTTTCAAGCAAGAAAACTATATGCTACAGGAACTTAACATGGCAAAGCAAGGCATGACATGGAGCTACTCAAAGATCTTAACAAAAGTCCCTTAGTGACCTTGAGCCAAAAGGGATCAGAAAATACTATTGCAAGCATGTGAACATGGCAAAAAACATAATCAGATTACAGACTTAGAGAAAAACTGGAGCATGCAAATCTGTTAACGAGTAGGCATGTTTACGAGCTCGATCCACTCACTAAAAAGCAAGGTATGACAATCTAAGCATACACCCATCAAGAATACACCTTATATAAGCTAGACATGGCAAGAACAACAACATAGCATGCACGGATCAACTACAACATCCTCGGCAAAATCGCTAACAAGTAGACAATCTGCCCAGATTCACGAAATAGCAAAAGTAGAGCTCGATTGACTCAAACTAGGTTGCTCCATAATTGCAACCAAAGACATGGATGGATAGAGAATCACAGTATTAACAAATCATCCTTACCGATCATCCCCAAAAGAGGCATGGATCACTATGAAACAACATGAACATATGGCATATTGATAAAAACAGATCAAGGACTTAGTGGAATTGCTAAGTCCCTGAAATCAGCATTAACGAATGCACCACTTTGCAAGCTTGTGCTAGTCACCACACACATCAAAAAAATACATGGATGCCACCTCTGTAAAGATGGCAAAGCATATAACAAAACACATGTAGAGGTCAGGGGCATATCATGCACACATTAATCATGGCAAAAATGACAAATAGCTATTTGGTGCAGCAGATCTGACAATTAACTCAAATAGCTCTCTTCCAACAGCATTTTGGGCATCAAGATGAGCTCAAATGAAAATGATGCAGTGAGATGAAATGATGTACTCTCTGAGACGAACATTTTGATATGCTACACGCCCAAAACGGAGCTACGGATGCGGAGATATAGCATGATGAACATTGCAGAATAATTAGGGTTTCAGGAGGAAGTCAACCGAGGCAAAATATCCCAGATCTAGATCCGGTGCGGATTTCGAAGATCGCCGGGGTACTGTAGCACGAGCTCGCCGGAGAGGACTTGCCGCGGAGGAGAGGCCGGTCGGTGAGGGAGGTCGGCGCCGGAGTTGCGCGGTCGCCGGACTTGGGTCGGCGCGGCGGGGGGGTTGGAGAGGCGGCGGCCGGCGGGACAGGGCGGCGCGGCGGAGCTATGAGGCGGCGGGGCGGCGCCGGAGTCCGCCAGAGACAGCGTCGGGCGGCGGAGCGGTGTGCCGGGCGCGGGGAAGAAGCGCGCGGGGCGCGCGTAGGGCGACCGGGCCGGTAGGGCCCCGCCTGGGCCCGGGCGGGCCGGCGGCGCGGGGGCGGCGAAGTGGGCACCGCGGGCTGACGTGGCGTTCCCTTATTGGGCGAGAGCGGCGGCAGGAGATGTCCGGACGAAACAGACATTGTCCGGTTGCGGAGAGAGGGGATTTTTTAGGGTTTAGGCGGAGAGGAACCGTAAATTTCGGAGGGGGGCTATTTATAGACATAGGAGGAGCTAGGAGAGTCCAAATGAGGTGCAGTTTTCGGCCACGCGATCGTGATCGAATGCTCTAGATGATGGAGAGGTTTTTGGTGGGTTTTGGGCCAAATTCGAGGGGTGTTGGGCTGGAACACACACGAGGCCTTCTCGGTCCCTCGGTTAACCGTTGGAGTATCAAACGAAGTCCAAATGGTACGAAACTTGACAGGCGGTCTACCGGTAGTAAACCAAGGCCGCTTGGAAAGTCTCGGTCCAATCCGGAAATGTTTAATCTCCACGCACGAAAAGAAGGTAGAAAGGACCACCGGAGGAGATAGAAGCGCTGGAATGCAAAACGGACAACGGGGAAAATGCTCGGATGCATGAGACGAACATGTATGCAAATGCAATGCACATGATGACATGATATGAGATGCATGACAACGACAACAACACACGGAGACAAAAACCCGAACCCGAGAAAATAAAATAACTTAACGCCGGAAACGGCAAGAGTTGGAGTACATATTAGGTAAATTACATCCGGGTGTTACACAATCCGAGATGAAGAGTGAGGAGAGCAACACCACAATGACTCCGGAAGAGATAAAATAATGGAATCAAAAGAATGGAGGAGAAAACAACATCTTCTACCTCAAATGAGCTTGAAAAAAGTATATTTTAGGAGAAGGGTCGAACGGAGTTGTTGGAAAACCAACAACGAAAGGATAAGCTTGAAGCGGGCTTATGGAAAACATCCCAAAACTGAGGTGAAATTCTACCACTAACGAAAAACAATAGATTGGATTGATACGAACAAGGAGATGAGAAGCTCTCTCACCGGAGAATAAAAGAAGAACTTGGGTCATTTAAGAGCACCATAAATAGCAACAGTCCTTAGGGAAGGCTTTAGGTGAAACATGACACAAGATAACTCCAACGAATATGTTGATGGATTGAGAAGAGCTCATGCTCGAAGAAATTTATGGGTTTAACCATATCATTCCTGACAACTTACGAATCATGAAACACAAAAGAAATTGTCAAAATGACATAACACCACCTGAAAAGATAACGTGGAAGAAATTGCACTCCGGATTGCACGATGAAGAATGCTTGAGCTCCTTTGAAAAGAATCTCAAAGAACACTTCGAGAAGGAATTAAATCCTTGATGAACCATCCTGTAGAACCTCCATGAAGACTCTGGTAAACAAAAGGATAGCGAAAATAAAGAGAAGTTGAGAATATAAGGTGAAAACCTTGGAATGATTAAATAGATCTCCGTGGTGATATAGTTGCAAGAGCTTGGAACTCTTGGAAAAGAAAAGATAAGCCTCTCGAACCGAGAATGTGATATGATGAACCTCCGGAATAAAGAACTTAATCACTTGGATGAAACAAGAATAAGAATTATGTTATGCGTATCCATCACCAATTTAAATTGATGACAAGCAACGGATTTGGCATATTACTTAATCTCGTAGAAAAGATTAAGAGAGATATAACATAAACTTGAGAATGTCTTCAATGAACCACCGGTAGGATTGGAACATCGAATAAAATGATAAATAAGAGAACTCTTGACCGAACCACTGTTAGAATTAAAATAAATGAAGTAAAGGGATGAATCACCGGTACGAATTAGAGAATGAATCAGGATACTTGAGGGAATTTAGATACATAAGAACGAAGAGATCGTGAATTGATTAGAGAAAACTTGAATGAAGCACCGATAAGATTTGGAGAACGAGAGTTGAAAGCTGAGAATGAATAAATTTGAAAATATGGCCTTCGGAGGAAAGAAATGGAAACAACTCATGAAATGCTCCGGATGGTTGAAAAGAATATCTCCCAATCGAATACAATTATGAGAGGATGACAACAAGCTAGAATCACGAATCTTGAAGAGAATAGAACAAGATATGGAGGAAAAATTCTTCTTCGGTCTTCAAAAATTGAGAATGACAAAGAGAAACACCACCATGAATTGTTGAAGGCACTCCGGGATGACGAATAGCAAGATTGGGCCAACGATGAAAAGAATTTGACAGATCCTGGAGAAATACGTATGAATGATGATAATTCATACTTACGTCAAACGTTAGAAGATTTAAGAATAGCTCCGGGAGAATAAGAAGAGTCAGGTAAGATCCTGGAAAAAGACCTATGGGTTAGGGCCCACTGAAAAGATACACTGTTGAACGATTTAAAAGAGCGATTAGCGCCGGTTGAAATAAATGGCTTGAATGAGGTAACATCCTCGAAAGAGCTTGAACGAATGTAGAGTGGAAACACGAATCCTTGAGATATCTTGAGCACTCCGAAACAATTGAATAGCGAGAAAAGAATGAATATGAGGTGCACCGGCATAAGAAGGTATTAGAAAGGAGGAAAAAAAGGATATGATCAACAACAAAACTCGAATCTAATTCACCGTTGAGAAAAACAAGGGTGGGAGGGTGGGAAAAAACACCGTTGAGAATGAAACAAACACCGTTGAGAAAGCTTGAGTTGATCTTGCGGATGTTGAAATGATCGGATCCGCTTGAAGAGAAACACGTCGGTTGAAAAGGATTTACATGACAAACTCGATTATCATGAAGGATTGGTATTCACATCGGAGTATGAGAACACCGTTTAGGAAAGGTATTGAATCAACACTTGACTTCGAAGCAACTCGAATACCACAACTCAAAACAAAACAAAGGATTGGCTTGCAGAATAAGCCGGAACAAACATATGATAGAGATTTCGTCCGAAGTTTTCGTGGTGGGGCCTACACGGGCTCGATCGTATAGCACCATCATGTACAAGGCAGTGCACATGACATACGAAGCTTCCCCGAGTCGGCATAGCCAAGGACTCTTTAAGACACAACGTGACCACTGTAAAACCAACCGTGGATAGGCGGACCACTAGACGTCGAACCCCAATTTCATCATACATCTCTCGGAAAGATATCCTAAGAGCTACTTGAATTCCCACTTATAAACTCCCAAAATTTTCCGGTTATGCAATCAAGTGTTGGGGATAAAGGGGAAGCATAATATCTCACCCAAAACTAGCAAATCCTACATCCAGCTGTATCCATCCTTCAACACATAACCAAGAAACCTTCGGAAATCGTTTACCTCAACCTTCGAAAAAAGATCCGTTATACGAGTTATGGCAATACTCACGAACTCCCGCCCCAGTACTGGGTGGCGTCGAGGTTATCTCACCAACAACTGCATAAAAGAGATTTTCGATGTCGGCGAACTCAGGTATTCCAGAACTGCAACGATAAAATTGTGACAACAACACCTCGGAGCTCAACTCCCCGGGACACTGCCACAACCCCTAAATGTTAGGAGGCACCAAGAACAATGTTCTCGTCGCAAAACCATCAGAACGATTCCAAGATACCCGTGTGATCCTAAATTTTTTTTAGTGAAATTTGAGAAGAGAAGAGTCAAAACTCTACGTCAGGATGCCTCAACAGAGCAACGAAGGGACTGAGGAGTAAAAAGAATCCTAGTCTCTGATATATATAATCCTAAATGACTCAAAATATTTTTCTAGACTCAACAACACCAGCGATTCGACCAAGAAGGGGGCTCCTAAGGTCGGGGAAGGCTCTGATTACCAACTTGTAACGCCCTCGATGCGGCTATATCTCCCACGTGTCGAAGCACGACTTAGAGGCATAACCGCATTGAAAGCATGTCGCAAGTGAGGTAATCTTCACACAACCCATGTAATACATAAAGGGAAAGAGATACATAGTTGGCTTACAGTCACCACCTCACACAATTACATGAATAAAGCATTACATCATCCAGATACAATCAAGGTCCGACTACGGTACCAAAATAAAAGAAGACTACCCCAAATGCTACACAGATCCCCGATCGTCCCAACTGGGCTCCACTACTGATCAACTGGAAACGTAACAAGAAAACGAACACGGCCTTCATCGAGCTCCTCCTTGAGCTCGATTGCGTCACCTGCACGGTATCATCGGCACCTGCAAGCTGGTTTTGGAAGTATCTGTGAGTCACGGGGACTCAGCACTCTCACACCCTCGCGATCAAGACTATTTAAGCTTATGGGTAAGGTAAAAGGTATGAGGTGGAGCTGCAGCAAGCGACTAGCATATTGGTGGCTAACATACGCAAATGAGAGTGAGAAGAGAGGGCAAAGCACGTTCGAGAAAACTATGATCAAGAAGTGATCCTAGAACAACCTACGTCAAGCATAACTCCAACACCGTGTTCACTTCCCGGACTCCACCGAGAAGAGACCATCATGGTTACACACGCGGTTAATGCATTTTAATTAAGATAATCTTCAGGTTTTCTACAATCGGACATTAACAAATTCCCATCTGCCCATAACCGCGGGCACGGCTTTCAAAAGTTCAAATCCCTGCAGGGGTGTCCCAACTTAGCCCATCACAAGCTCTCACGGTCAACGAAGGATATTCCTTCTCCCAAGACAGTCCGATCAGACTCGGCATCCCGGTTACAAGACATCCTCGACGATGGTAAAACAAGTCCAGCAACACCGTCCGAATGTGCCGACAAATCCCGATAGGAGCTGCACATATCTCGTTCTCAGGGCACACTCAGATGAGACATCCTACGAGTAAAACCAACCCTCAAGTTGCCCTGAGGTGGCCCCGCAGTCTACTCGGTCGGACCAACACTCAGAGGAGCACTGGCCCAGGGGGGTTAAAATAAAGATGACCCTTGGGCTGGCCAACCCAAGGGAAAGAAAAGGCTAGCTGGCGAATGGTAAAACCAATGTTGGGCATTGCTGGAGGAGTTTTATTCAAGGCGAACTGTCAAGGGGTTCCCATTATAACCCAACCGTGTAAGGAACGCAAAATCCGGGAACATAACACCAATATGAAGGAAACTAGGGCGGCAAGAGTGGAACAAAACACCAGGCATAAGGCCGAGCCTTCCACCCTTTACCAAGTGTATAGATGCATTAATTAAATAAGAGATATTGTGATATCCCAACAAAATAACCATGTTCCAAACATGGAACAAACTCCAATCTTCACCTGCAACTAACAACGCTATAAGAGGGGCTGAGCAAAGCGGTAACATAGCCAAACAACGGTTTGCTAGGACAAGGTGGGTTAGAGGCTTGGCTTAACAATATGGGAGGCATGATAAGCAAGTGGTAGGTATCACAGCATAGGCCTAGCAAAAGAGCGAGCAACTAGCAAGCAAAGATAGAAGTGATTACGAGGGTATAGTCATCTTGCCTGAAATCCCGCAAGGAAGAAGAACGAGTCCATGAAGAAGACAAACGGACGTAGTCGAACGGGTCCTCACAAATGCGACGTTATGGGAACCAACCTGAAGAAGCAACACCAGAAAGAAGCACACAACAATAGTAAACAACCAACACATGAACATGGCATGATATGCGGGATGCGGTATGTGATGCATATGCATGATTTGGAAAGGAATGATTGAAATTGGCCTCAACATGGAAATACAAGAGTGCCACTGGAAAGGTGAGTTGATTTTGTTTGAAATCGATATAAAGATCACCGGAATCGGATGCACGGTTCGGAAATGGCAAGAAAAACAAATATGGCACCGGTCTGCGATAATCAGCAAGTGACCAACTAAAAGCATCAAGGTAAATATGCTACATCACTCAAACATGACAACAAAATATATGGCAGGGATCCACTCATGATGCTCGACAAAAGATGAACACTGAGCTACGGCTAATTCATCCATTAACAGGTTCAAACAAGCATGTCAAAAGTGCAAATGATAACAGGTTTCAGACTTTGTGAAATTAACACGAGTCTGGAATTTATCATCAGGAAACAATCTTTAGAGCATGAAAACTACATGCTACAGGAACATATCATGTCAAAGAAAGGCATGGCATGAAGCTACTCTAAGCACATAACAAAAGTTCCTTAGTGACCTTGAGCCAAAAGGGATCAGAAAATACAATTGCAAGCATGCGAACATGGCAAAAACATAAACAGATTCAGACTTAGTGAAAAACTGGAGCTTGCAAAACAGATTAACAAGTAGGCATGTTTACGAGCTCGATGCACTCACTATAGAGCATGGCATGACAAACTAAGCATACACCCAGCAAATAGACATGTCACAGAAGCTAGACATGGCAAGAACAATAACATAGCATGCACGGATCAATAGCAACATCCTCGGCAAAATCGCTAAACATGTCATCAATCTGCCAGGATCATTTTATAGCAAAAGTAGAGCTCGATTGACTCAAGCTAGGGTGCTCCATAATTGCAAACAAAGACATGGATGGATAGAGCACCACAATATTAACAAAACATCCTTACTGATCATCCTCAAAAGAGGCACGGATCACTAGAAAATAACATGAACATATGGCATAAAAACAAAAACAGGACAAGGACTTAGTGAAATTCTAAGTCCCTGAAATCAACATCAACGATTACGCTACTTTGCATTCTTGTGCTAGTCACCACAAGGATCACAAAAATACATGGAATACACCCCTGTAAAGATGGCATGTCATTCATCAAAACACATGTAGAGCTCAGGATCATAGCATGCACACATTAATCATGGCAAAAATGACAAAAGGCTATTTGCTGAAACAGATCTGACATATTCCTCACATAGCCCTCTTCCAACAGCATTTCGGGCATCAAGATGAGCTCAAATGAAAATGATGCAATGAGACGAAATGATGTACTCGTCGAGACGAACATTTTTTTATGCTACACATATGAATCCGAGCAACGATGATGAAGTTATGATGTGATGAAAAGAGGCACATGAAACTGGAATCTCAGGACTTAGCAGAATTTCAGTGAGCGTCATACAATAAAACGACGCACGGGCGGGATATAGAGGGCGCTCACCACTGGGCTGAGCCCATCTGTGGAGGAGGGAGATGGGCCGACTTGCGAGGCAGGCCAGTTGGGCCGGATGGAGGCCGGCGCGGATGGGCCCATGAGCGAGGGTCGTGGCCATCTCCGTCAACCTCCCAATCCCGCACGGGCACGATCCCATGGCGGCGGCGGCGCGGAACAGAAGCTCCGGCGAGGCCATGCGAAGGTCGGTGTCGCGGGGAGGCACCGGGAACGGACAGATCCGGGTGTGGGGCCCCCGGATCCGGCCTTGGAGGTGGTCGGTGGCGAAGAACGGCGAGCCAGGGAGGTCCGGCGGCAAGGGTTTTGAGGTGGCGGCGCGGCATGCAACTCCGGCGAACTTCCCTGCAGGGTAACAGAGAGAGAGAGCTCATGAGGGAGAGAGAGCAGAGAGGAAACAGGCAGGGCGGCAGCGCTGAAGACCTCTCGAGGCGGCGGGGCGAAACTCCGGTGGCGGGCAATCCGGCGATGGCCGGTCTCCAGCGAGGCGCGCGGACACGTGAGGAGGAGACGAGTGGCAAGGCGTGGTGCGGGATCTGGGCCCGCACGGGCCCGCGATGGGCGCCGCGGGTCGGCGACGCGGGGACGACGGCGGAGGACAGGTGGCGCACCGCGGTTGGACGCGGACGACGGAGCGGACATGTCCGGGCGTGGTGGGAGATTTTGTCCGGTGGCATGAGGTAGGAGGAGCTAGGGTTTCATCCGCAAGATTTTCAAGGGAGATGACAAATATATAGGTAGAGGGAGCTAGGAGTGTCCCAATGAGGTGCGGTTTTGGGCCACGCGATCGTGATCGAACGCTCTAGATGATGGAGGGGGTTTAGGTCGGTTTTGGACCACTTTGGAAGGGTGTTGGGCTGCAACACACACGAGGCCTTTTCGGTCCCTCGGTTAACCGTTGGAGTATCAAACGAAGTCTAAATGACACGAAACTTGACAGGCGGTCTACCGGTAGTGGACCAAGGCCGCATGACAAGTCTCGGTTCAATCCGTAAACGTTTAACACCCGCACACGAAAAGAGGTAGAAAGGGACACCGGAGGACATAGGAGCGCCGGATTGCAAAACGGACAACGGGAAAAATGCTCGGATGCATGATACGAACATGTATGCAAATGAAATGCACATGATGACATGATATGCAATGCATGACACGCAAGCAAAGACAAGGCAAACAACAGCGAATAACTGGAAGACACCTGGCACATCGGTCTCGGGGCGCTACACCTATACATGGAGTGTGCATGCGAACTAGAAAGACCCCCCCCCACACACACAAAGAGAGGGAGAGAGAGAGAGAGGGAGGGAGGGAGGGAGAGGGACCAACAAGGTTTGTGTTTGGATGCATGCGATTGAATTGAAAATTATCGGCGAGAGAGAGAGAGAGAGAGAAGGAGTCCAGGAGAGGGGGAGGTCGCGTTTTATGCATCAAAGACTGATATAAACCATGTTTAGATATAAACTTGCATTCAAATATTTAAATTGGAGAACATGTTGTCTGCAATCCACACATGAACGGAGATATGCGTATCAAACAAGTTCATTAATTTGACTTTCAACATGTTCATGGAATACTATAATACTGTACAACATGCTATTCGATTAAGCTGTTCAATTTTGGATTTCACTATTTTGACCTAGTGAACGAGCTATTTCATTGAATCGAGATATTTCATTTTGGGTTTGATTCCGTATTTGAGTGGGTCAACTATTTGTCATATAGTAAATCGTTAGCAACGAGCATGTAAAAACACATTAGTCCTAAGCATCATCTCTCCATCTAAAAAAGAAGTGGCAAGCTAATATTTCAAAATTTGATTCGAATCGACTTGGTAAGGTAGACGTGGATGCTCGTTCTCCCAAAATTTGAACAAACCGCTAAACACCCTCTGCTTGGTGGAATTCGCTCGAGCAAATAAATGGGGGATGCGAAATTACCGGCCTTTGTGGGACACGCATCAATTGGCCCATTGTACATCGAGGGTAGGTTCATAACTTCATCCAAGCATGCCTTATCCTCGGCCGAAATGACATGTGCCGAATAATTCATAAACCATGGGAGGCAAAACACCCTCTCCTTGTCCAAAATCGATCACGCCGACTATTTCAAAACACGCCATCCTCGCGTGAAATCGCTCGCGCCCACTATTTCAAAACACGCCCTCCTCGCCCGAAATAGCTCGCGCCCACTATTTCAAAACACGCCCTCCTCGCACGAAATCGCTCGCGACCACTATTTCAAAACATGCCCTCCTCATCCGAAATCGCTCGCGCCCACTATTTGGAAGAAGAAAAGTTACTCTACTATCCCAGACCCTTAGTACACAGACCCAAGCCCAGAAGCCTAAAGGCAGGGGTAGAACTGTAACTCCCCCGACATTTCTGACAAATGCGTCCGTAAGACATGGTTCCCCCTCCCAATTCCCATTCTATATCTCGTGGGTGCCAAATCACCTTCTCCCTGGAAGCTCCCTTCTCCCTAGTCGTGAAACCTCAGCCCCTCCTTCATCCCCCCACCGCACCAAATTCACCGCCGCCCTCCTCCCCAATGCTGGAGACGCTGTCCGTTTGCCGTCGTGCACTGGGCCATGTGCCTCTTACTCTGTGCTGCCGGAGCTGCCTCGACGGCCACTACTAGGGAAAAGGCTAGCAGCAGCGCGGGTTCTAGGTATATCAGTAGCGCGGGGACCGGCACTACTAATAAGGCGCTACAGCTAACCCGTAGCAGTAGCGCGTGCACACCCGCGCTACTGCTATACAAGTGTAGCAGCAGCGCACTTCGTGGAAGCTCATTACTACTAATATCTCTAGCGCGCTTTGCCTGGACGCGCTACTGATACTATGGCGCTGCTGCTAACTTTTCTCCACTCGCTACTGCTAATTTTAGTAGTTTTTGTTTTTTATTTCTGCATATATGTTTTGTATTTGAATAGGCTTTATACAATAATCTTTAGCATATGATACACATACAAATGTAATCATAGCATATACATACAAATAGTCTCATCAAATCATGTCATCATCATCCAACACAAAGTGGTCTCTTGTCATCATCTCAAAAATAGCGATACAAATCTGCAACTACATCATCATCCATCTAAACAATGATATACGCGAGAAGAGTTATCACTTTGCGTGAACCTAAACTAACTATTGGCTGTCTCTCAGAAACCGGAAACTGGTACACCTGGGCCTGACATTCCGGCCACTCGTCGTATACTCCTGGCATAGCACTTCTTCGCCATCGATGATCTATACACCTGCATCGTCACATGAGTCAATGATATGCAACATATATAGTTGAGCAACAGAAAGAGACAGACTTGGCAAAAATAGAAGCAACATATCATAAGCATAAATAACAAAGTTCATCGTACCCAAAATGCCCTAACTAGAGTGATCTTCGCTAGCCGAGGAGGATGGTTTAATTACATCACAAATAAAGTTTCGTCGTGCATAATTCAAAGTTTCATCATACATATAGTATTGACTAAACGGACACATTATCACATATCGACAATCACTCCATGTCGTGCCATCCATCCAAGTCAGGGAGATAGTCCTCGAGCTTAGTGAAAGGCTTCAGGTCTAGACGTTGAGCGGCTACCCGTGTTCGGACGTCTTCCCACAACATTTGTCCTTCTTCGTAGAACATCCCTGTTTTTCCGACTACCTCCTTCATGATGATTTCGGCAAGTTCGCGTTGGATGTGATAGAACTCAGCTCGAAGTCGATGATCCTCGATATCTCCTAAGTTCTTTGCCCAGTGCAGAATATGGGCATCGCCGGATGTAGGTGACATGCGAAGGTTCTGGTGATCCCGTTTGTAATCCAGCATCTGGTGTAGGACATAGAATCCATCATTAAGAGAATCACTCGGTTGCTAGATGCAGCAGAAGTCGGTCTTATGGCCGAAGGCGGGCCTGCCGTCCTTTCTCTTCTTTTCCTTGACCTCTCCACCCTGTGCGCCGTAGTAAAACATAGCACTGTCGACAACAAACTTGATGTGGGTGTAATCCTTTTTGTTAATGTTCTTTGACGAGTCTAAGTAAAGAGCGTGGGAGTATCGGGGGTAGAGGATGATGAGGACGGCGCACCCGCCATTGCGCAAAATAAGTACACCTCAAATTAATTAGCCTCTACCGTGCAAATGAATGATTGAAATCAAAGGAAGGATATCCGCGCGGATGCCTTACATGGGATGATAAGGCACAAGAATCGCCTCCTTGTCCTTATTGGCGAGCATGAAATTGACGATGTATTCCCTCGCGTATTCACAGTGCTTTGCGCAGACTCCCAAGAAGGCCTCGTGCATGAAGTACGGGTCAGCAACACAGATATGAGGTATCTTCTCAACCCCGATGAGGTAGTTCATGTGCAAAGCATAAAGGCGGACAAACGCAAAATCCAGCTTCTTCAAGTGAAACATGTCGGAAATGTAATCGAATCAAAGGAAGAACTTCTCCACGGGGAATGTGTCGAAGTACGACAATCCCCGCGGCACGTTAACCACATAGAATGGGTATCCTGGAATTTTTGAGGCGATGAGGCCTTTCTCTATCCGCAACACATCGTCATGAAGTCCCCTTAAATCGCCGAATCTGCCCCCTAGCGCTGCTTCAGGTAGGATTGGTTGACTGGGGATATGCCATTTTTCCGTACCGGGAATATCTATACGGTCTTGAACCCGAGGCTGCTGAGGCGGCTGGATCATAGAATCAGCTTTTTTGCCTTTCCTTGGTCTCTTCCTAGACTTCTTTACTACCGGAAGGTTGTCCATAATACGTTCAGACTCCGGAGGCGGCAATTCAGGCACCGACTCATGAGGCTCAAACCCTAAGTAGGCACCAGTATTGACATACGGTTGAGTGTCATCCTCATCCTCATCTATGGCGACGTCACCAGCAACTAATGGAGGAGGCGAGGTGTTGATGTTCATACCTAACTGTGTGCTCGTGGTTGTGCTCCCGGCCGCCTCCAGACGAAGCAGATTCTGTGGCCACAACAGGACCCACCCATTGCAACAATCACCAAGCCGTCGCGGGGTCTCGTCGTCATCCCCCACTAGTACCGGAGGAGCCAAATTCTCCTGGCCCGGTTTAACACTGGCCGTGGAAACCTTGAAGACTTCCGGGGGGATCGGCTGGCTGTGGAACAATGGTTCCTTCGGCTCCATTATCGTTGCCTTCCCCACGTCCACCTTCTGGTCGCCAATGGTGTACAATATGGTGCACGGGGTTTCGTGGGCCTGCAAGGAAAAGTGTGTGACGTGAGATATCCGAAAGGCAACGAAAATGGGAGATTATACATTTATTGAAGGGGGCCGGTGTGACAGATACCGTGAGGGCGTCGAGCTCAGCCAAAGACAAAGCACCACCGAGCATGTCCGATGCCGGAGCCAGTGCCGGAGCAGGTGCGGAAGCCGGTGCGGGAGCAGGTGCAGGAGCCGGTGCGGGAGCAGGTGTAGCTGCAGGTGCTAGTGCAACGCTACTCGAGCTGCTCCTGAGGAAGTCAGCAAGGGGAAAGTCCGCTGCATTTTTTAATGGATTTTGCCTGCTCCAATTGAAAACGGCTGGAACCAAGGTAGTAGACATATCTACAAGCACCTGTTTCACGGCAGCTACCGCTGTTCCGACTATCTTAGATGATTTCTTTTCAACCGCAATCTCAACCTTCTTGTCGATGTTTTCTTCAGTTAACCTCCGTCTTTCCTTTCTCTCCTCCGTGGTCTCACGGTAGTACTTATTCCACGTGGCGCCGTCTCCGACACCGTGCACGCATCCATACGACGGTCGAGTCTGCACCGGGAGTCCTTTCAATATGTTCAACGCCCGGTTGAATGGAGTGTCCCACTTATTCCTCGCCAATACCTCAGACGGCGAGTCGCTTTCAGCCACAGTCCTGTGCTGCTCTCTCTGCAAAAGGCACAAGGATCGTTTACAAATATGACTAACATGCAGTTGAATTGATCAGAAACTAAAATTACCAGCAGTCTCATGAACTCCGTCGTGACCGCGTTCGTCTCGAAAACCTTCTTCACTGTGTGCCAACGGTGTCGGGCCCTGAGGACGTCATGCTCCTGCGGGACGGTGAACTCCGCCAAGGGGTCTGGGATGCCCATACTGGCGTCTTCCGCGTCCTCCTTGGCCCATATGGACCTCTTCCCGCCGTAACCACGGCTTCCGAGGTGGTGGCACCCAATGTTCTTCTGTTGAAGCCCCTTCATGTACTCCGACTTTTTTTGGCAGCTTCAGCCTCGTAAGCCGCCTTGAATATTTCAAAGTGCTCTGCCGTGATTGTCGGATTATCCTTTACAATCTCGGAGTAGGGTTCCTTTTCGTTGACGATCCGATATTTCACCCTTGCTTTCCGGGCGGCCAATGCGTCGCTAAACTTGCTCATGGCATGTTTGTTTATCTTCTTCATTGTCGGGTCCTTATCTGGATCTTTATAATCCTTTTCATTCCAGCCCGGGAATAAGAATATATGGTGCAGCTTCTTTAGGAGGGAGGGCCTCATATTATCTATCTTGTTTAGTTTCTCATCGTTGATGGTGGCGGTTGTCTGTATCATGCAGCCTATTTGATTGTCGTAGCACGCGCGCGCTTCCTCGGGCGCGTTTGGCTCAAAATTGCCGTCGTCCACCTCCGTGACCACCAGTCTAGTAGTCCTGAACTTGTTAGGAAGCCGTCGCCTCTTTGCTTTTGGTTCTATACCGGCTCCGCTCCTCGAGGCAGCGCCGGTCTCAATCTCAGCGCCGGTCTCGATGCTGGTCTCAGTCTCAGCGCCGGTCTCAGTCTCAGCACCAGTCTGCGTGTTGGTCTCAATCCCCGATGCGACCGGTGGGCCCAGCAACAACATCGGTTGATTGTCGGCAAGGCTCAAAAATTCGTCTGCCGCTAGGTAGACGTTGTCGCAATCACGAGAACCCTGTCCTTCATCGTTGCTAGCCATGTTTCCTATGATAAAATCTAGTCAATTAATTCTAGAACTAATAAAATGAATAATGACATAAAAAAGGCCTATGTTTTGCAGGAACGTTCACTCCTTCCCGGTGCGACAAATCCCGGGCACTTGATATGTCCTAGTTTGTAGCACAAGTCATGCCGAAATTCACGGAAAATTTCAGCATGACTTTTGCTAAAAAGTGGACAAATCGGGAACCTGAAATTTGCCGGAACGAAAATGAATCAACATTCCGGCAAAACATAGGCCACTCAGCTTCATTCCTTGGAAACAACAAAGCCACTTGGGAACAATCGAACCACTTCAATGAAAAGATATAACATGAGAAAACACTATTGAGGAATTTGCATATAACATGGCCACTTTAATGAAAAGATATAATCAACAATAATGGAATATGCAAATGAACATCAATGACACATATCATATAACAATAATCTTTTTTTTTGTTTACGTAGCAAAAATTAGTTTAACCAAGTTTTTGAAAAGAAAAACAATTCTGTTTTTTGTTTATAGCCAAATGCCATAGCTACTGTTTTTTATTTATAGCTAAATACTTTTGTTTTTTGTCTAAAGCTAAAAGTCTAGGAACTCCATTTTCTCTAACCCTTCTGACCTCACCGAAATTTCCACAGCAATACCTTAGTGCCTACACCCAATTTCTTCAACAATATTCAGGTCCATAGTCCAAATAATTCAAATTTCATTTGAATGAAATTTGGAACAGATTCAGGTCCATAGTACAAATAATTTTTTATAGCTAAGTGTTTTTTGTTTATAGCCTCTGTTATTTTAAATCTAAATGCTACTATTATTTACATACCCTCTATTAATTTAAAGCTAAATGGAATTACTATTTAGGCTTTTTCATAAAAATTTGCCCTAGCTAATTTCCTAAAAAAATTGCTAATCATTTTTCCTAAATGCTAAAAAAATGCCTACTGCCCTAAACAAATCTAGGGTTCATATGAACACCTAGGGTTCATATGAACATCAACACAGCATCAACATATATATGAATTGCCCTAGCAGAGAGAGAGAGGAGGGTAGGGGAGAGGAGAGGCAGAGCCTTATGGTAGGCAGCGAGGGCAGGCTCTGGCTCGGGCGACGGAGGTCCTGGGCGGGCTCGGTCGGCGGCAGTGAGGTCGAGGGCGGCGGTGGTGAGCTCGAGGGAGGCGACGGTGAGGTCGACGATGGCCTCGGGTGGCGGCTGTGAGGTCGAGAGCAGCCTCGGGCGGCGGCGGTGTGGTCGAAGGCGGCCTCGGGCGGCGGCGGTGTGGTCAAAGGCGGCAGAGCAACAACGGCGATGGAGTACTTGGGGAGAGGGGGGAGTGGAGGGGGAAGGATTGAGCGAAATTTTGAGCCCGCGCGGCCGGGGTTAAGTCAAACTAGCAGTAGCGTGTTTTGCCGAAACGCGCTATAGCTAAGTTAGCTATAGCGTTTTCCAGTGAAACGCGCTACAGCTATTCCTTGATGTTTTATTTTGTTTTCTTTACATTTTCTTTTTTTCATTTCTCCTTTTTCTATTTATTTCATTTTCATTTACTTTTCTACTTATTTTCTATTTATTTTATTTTTCATAGCAGTAGCACTCTACAGCATAAACGCGCTGCTACAAAGTTTTTAGCAGTAGCGTGCTTCTGGAAGAACCGCTACTACTATTCCTAGCATACCGGCGCCAGCGAGGGAATTATAGTAGTAGCGCTTTTCCGCGCAGACGCACTACTGCTACAACAATGGTTGTAGCGTGCTTTTGTAACAAGCGCTACTAATAAGTAGCAATAGCATCGTGTTTTGACCAGCGCTACTGCTATACCTATGTGTATAAGGTTTTCCCTAGTAGTGGACGGCCGCGTGAACCGTACCGGAGTCGATTCACCCCCGCCATTGTGAACGGCGCCGGTGCGGCTCCAACTTAGGATGTGTCCAGGGCCCTGTCGCTATTTCCCCATAGCCATCGACCGTCGCGACATCTCTGCTTTCCTGCCGCCGGTAGCCACCACAACCGCGCCGGCCTCACCGACTCGGCAGCTGGATCTTCCTACTTCAATAGGCCGCAAGATAGGTTATACCCTCATCTCAAATCACTTTATTTAGGCGTTAGTTGTCTGAATTTTTATTCTGGGCCAATCAATTCCCAATGGGAAGCAACACCCGTCGAGGTGGCGGAGCTCCTAGGTTGCCGGTTGGCGGGTGTCTAATGTAAGGGTGCGATGTCTACTACGCAACTTTATTCTTATAGACTCGTGTTGGGCCTCCAAGCGCAGAGTTTTGTAGGACAGTAGCAATTTTCTCTCAAGTGGATGACCTAAGGTTTATCAATCCGTGGGTGGTGTAGGATGAAGATGGCCTCTCTCAAACAACCCTGCAACCAAGTACAAGAAATCTCTTGTGTCCCCAACACACCCAATACAATGGCAAATTGCATAGGTGCACTAGTTCGGTGAATAGATGGTGATAAAAGTGTAATATTGATGGTAGGAATAAATTTTTATAATCTGAATAATAAAAACAACAAGGTAGAAATTGATAAAACGGAGCAAAATGGTATTGCAATGCTTGAAAATGAGGCCTAGGGTCCGTACTTTCACTAGTGCAATCTCTCAACAATGCTAATATAATTGGATCATATAACCATCCCTCAACGTGCGATGAAAAATCACTCCAAAGTTCCTATCTAGCGGAGAACATAAGAATAAATTGTTTGTAGGGTACGAAATCACCTCAAAGCTATTCTTTCCGATCGATCTATCCAAGAGTTCATACTAAAATAACACTAAAGCAATTCAGATTTGTAATACTCAATCCAACACAAAGAACCTCAAAGAGTGCCCCAAGATTTATACCGGAGAAACAAAGACAAGAACGTGCATCAACCCCTATGCATAGATTACCCCAATGTCACCTCAGGAATCCACGAGTTGAGTGCCAAAACATACATCAAGTGAATCAATATGATACCCCATTGTCACCATGAGTATTCATATGCAAGACATATATCAAGTGCTCTCAAATCCATAAAAGTATTCAATCCGATAAAATGAAATCTCAAAGGGAAAACTCGATTCACAACAAGATAGAGAGGGGAAAACACCATATGATCCAACTATATTAACAAAGCCTGTGATACATCAAGATCATGACATCTCAAGAACACGAGAGAGAGAGAGAGATTAAACACATAGCTACTAGTACAAACCCTCAGCCCCGAGGGTGGACTACACCCTCCTCATCATGGTGGCCGCCGGGATGATGAAGATGGCCACCGGTGATGATTCCCCCCTCCAGTAGGGTGCTGGAACGGGGTATAGATTGGTTTCTCGTGGCTACATAGCCTTGCAGTGGCGAAACTTCTGACGTAGGGTTACCCCGAGGGTTTTTGGAATGTTTGACGATTTATAGGGCGAAGAGGGGATACGGGAGGCCACCGAGGTGAGCACAACCCACCTGGGCGCGCCTGGCCCCCCAGGCGTGCCCTGGTGGGTTGTGCCCCCCTCGGGGCACCCCCTAGGTGCTGCTCTGGTCCATTGGAT